>NC_142066.1:0-300000 GCF_059756535.1 Pantherophis guttatus | reverse complement strand
GCCGTCGCGGTCAGCGGCAGGCGGGCCCAACCCGGCGCCAAGCAGAGCCGTTCCGCGGCGCCCACCACAAAGCCCAAACAAGCGACGGGATTTCGGCCAGAGCGCCGTAGCCGATTCCGGGCACCGTAGTTAAGCAGCCAACGCCCGGTCGGCCCTCCCCGCCATGGCCGAAATGGGAAGGGCAGCGGAAGAGGCCGCCGGCCAGAGCTCTGGACGGGACCCGTGTCACCCTCCCAGGAAGCGGCCGGAACCCCGCGCTCCCCCGCGCTTGCTGGCGTGCCAAGAGGCCGGGCGCGGGCGGCGCTTGGGCAAGTTCTGGAGGCGCCGGAAAGCCCCTCGCGCCTCTCCCGGCTGGGCGCCTTTCGCTTTCGGCCGAGGCGGAGGGCTGGCGATGGCGGCGGGCGAGCGGAGCGGGGGCTCCGACCGCCGTTTCGCCCAGAGGGGCAGCCCGCTTCTGCTGCTGCTGCTGCTGCCGCTGCTGCTACCCGTCCGGCCAGGTGAGGCGCCCCGGCGACGGTCTCGGGAGTCCCGGGTCGGGGGAGGCGTCCCCGTTCCCTCCTGACCACCGCTCTGCCTTCCACAGCCCTGGGGAACGAGGGGGGAGCCTCCGGGAGCTGCCGGTGTGAGAAATTCAGCACCGAGCCGGCGCTGGTCAGGCGGTTCCCCGACCGTCTGGTGACCTGGGAGCGCTGCAGGGGCCTGATCAGGTGAGCCCCATCCCATAATAGCCCTCCTTTTCCCGCCAGGAGTCGAGCCTGGCTGCCAGCTGCCCCCCTTTGCCCCCCTCTTTGGCAGGTTCATCTTTCCGAAGAATCTGGTGTGTGGCTTGGACGACGCGCCCTGGGTGCTCCGGCTTATCTCTCGGAAGAGGGACATGCGTGAGTCTGGCCCAAAGGGAGAGGGGTGGGACTGAGAGCCCCCCCCCACGCTGCAGAGGCATCTGAGAGGGGCCCCCGTTGCCTGCCTGCCTGCATTAATTGCCAGACTTAAAAACAGTCCATCCCCCGCCTCCCCCGAATCTGTCAGGGGGACTCTGGGGGTTGTAGAAGTAAAATGTTAAGGCATAAAAGCTGAGTGTAAACTTTTAAAGTTTGAAAAAGAGGAAAGGCTACTTAAAGTCTGACAAAGTGAAAGAAAAGGCTGGTGGGAGGAGGGCCCCTGCCAGCCCCAGGCAAGATGGCAGAGCCAGGTCTTCAGATGTTTCTGAAAGGACAGGGGACTGGGGAGGGGGCACCTCTTCTCTGGGGAGAGAATGTTCCCCAGGGGCAATGGCAGGGAAGGCTCTCTTCCCCACCCCTCCTGCCAGTTGGAAGTCATTGCATCCCTTCCCTGCCTAACTGCATTTCCTTTTCTTCGCAAAAGGGGAGGGGTCTGCCAAGGTCAGCTCCTCTGAGAGGAGTTCCCAACCCAGCCCCAGCAGCCGTGCCCCACTTCAGCCTCTGAGCTCCATGGGGTCAACCCCGGTGGTTCCGATGGAGACGCTACAGTCACAGCTGGTGCCGAGGGAGACTCCGCTGTCACAGCGGCTGCCGGCCTTGACCCACACAACAGCTGTCCCAGCCCTAGAAAGTGTCTGGAGCGTTGTGCCGCCCAGGAATGGTAAGGCTGGGGGCGAAGGGGGCTTGGGGAGGGGCTTATGGGAAGGGCACTCACTCCTGGTCTGATTGCAGCAGGTGCCGTGGCTGAGGTCAGCCCCACCCGGTTTGGCCAAGAGGAGGGTGTGCCAGGGTGGCACCAGACTGCTGTCCTGTCTGCGCTGGGCATCGTCCTGCTCCTCGTGATCGTTGGTCTGCTGTGCTGGTGGAGGCCCCCCAGGAGAAGCTGTCAGGCAGCCCTGACCTCTGAGCAACAGGTGGGCTTCCTGCCCAGGGTCATCTTCTCTGCTGCTCTGGTTCCCCTCGGCATTTGGGATGCCCGGAGTGATGGCACTCCTTTCCGGAACTTTGGGGCAAGATAGAGAGGAAGGTGCAGGGGAAGGGGCCTCTGCTGCAGCCACTATCTGGAAAGGAGCGAGCGTCCTCCTTCCGGGCCCCTTTTTTCTGGGATCCTTTTCAGCCATCTCTGCCCCACAGGCTCCCTCTGGAGTTGGCCTGGGGGCTGTCTCCCACCAGAGAAGCTGCCCTCCCTTTGAGGCGCATGGCCAGTCCCTGGGGGGGGGGAGGCTTGCATGCCAGCTCCGAAGGGCGCTCAGACCCAGAGGGTTGGTCAGAATTTCAAGCGGGAAAGGGCTGATGTTCCAGCTGTTTGGGAGGAGTCTCTTTAGAAGGGGGGGGGATCTGAGCCCATGGGCACCTGTATTCCACTTTGTAGCCATCTTGTTACTTGCCCCCTTTTGCACAGCAGTCCCTAATGCTTCTTTCTGGAGCTAATTCCAATTCTCCCTTTCAGGTGTGGATGTTGCAGAGACCAGGAGGGGGGCCCCACTTACAGGCCCAGAACAGATCCAGCCACTGGCTCAGGCTGGGGAGGCTGAAGGGAACTGCAAAAGGGAACTGCATCCTGTGGATTCAGGAACGTCCTCCCTTCAACTGTGGCTGACGCTGTTCTTGTGGACCTTTCACTTTTTCTTCTGACAAATAAAAGTATATTTTTGTAGAAAACGTAACTTCCGCTAGTGAGTTTTCTGCCAGACGCCTCCTTGTGCAGCCCTGATTCAGCATGAGCATGACTCATGTCCGGCCAGTGCTTCCTTCCCCATTTCTGCTAGCAGGTCTGATCCTTCAAGGGGTTTTCCAGCTGATGTTGGAACAAGCTGAACTGGAGGTGTGCCCGCCTCCCCCCCCCCTCTTCCAGGACAAGGGCCACACTTGGCACCTTCTGGTTTCTCCACAAATGCCAGAAGAGACGGAGGGGTGTGTGTGTGAGAGAGAGGCATGACATCTTTGTGTAGACCCTGTAAAAGGAAGCTCTGGGTGTCTGGCAGTCTTCGCTCAACTGCGCTGGGGTGGCACAGAGCCTGGGATGACACCCCCTCCCGCCCCCTTTCCTTCCCTGCCACTCAGGGCTTGCCCAGCCTTTGTCTGGAATTTCCCAGGGGATCCAGAGCACAACCCTGGCAGGGTCCCAGAGGGAGATGGAGGGCCTGGAGAACCCCCCTCCTGGAAAATCCTGCCCAAGATGGGAGGGAGGGAGGGAGGGCGGAAGAAAAGAAGGGCGGTCAAGGGAGGCCGCCAAAGCCTTGCATTCGGGCCCTGAGCTGACTGCCAAAGGGGGAGGCTGTTTTCAAGGGTTGTTGCACCCACCCACCTGTTATGCAAGCACCAACTTCCAAGTAGGAAGGAGGGAGGGAAGAAAGAAAGAAAAAGGGTAAGAGAGGGAGGAAAGTCCTCTGCTCCCCTCCCCCTCTCCGCTTTCTGGAACCCTTCTTTCTCCCATCCCACATCTCAAGATCAGCCGACTGCTCACCTAGGGGCACAGTCAGGTGAGGGGAGCTCCCCCCTTGGTCAAAAAGCCCCCTGGGTAGCTGGACCAATGGAGTTCCCCCTCCCCACAGCCCGAGAGAAATGGGCCTGGTGGTGCCCAGGGAGCCCTAACAGGGGTGGCTGTCTGGCCGGGGCCATTGTGTCCGAAAAAGAAACTGCTTGTCTGTCCGCCACCTCGATGTCCTCAGCATCCTGAGGTTGTCAGAAAGTTTCTGGGCAGGAGGACGTAGACCCTTTCAGGGTGGGGGTGGGGGTGGGGACTGTTCCGCCTGTCAGGGCTTGGTAGAAAACAGGCGAGGAAATCTGTGGGTCAGTTTCAGACGTGTGCATGCCTTCTACGTGGGGCGTGTTCCACCTTGAAAAACAAAAGAGTATCGGGCAGGGGAGGGAGCCCGAAGGAGAGTCGGCCAGACTGGAGTGCTAGTGGCTCTGGCTGGGAAGGAGGGCAGCCGCGGGACTACACCATCAGCCCAACCCTTTATGGCCCACAGAAGCGGCCAGGAAAACTTTCCCTCCTCCCCCTAAACCGGTATTTCTTCACCTTGACAATGTTAAGGTGGTGGACTTCAGCTCCAGGGGGGCCGAGGTCAAACCGCCAGGGCCAAGGGAGCCCCTGGGAAGTGGAGCCAGATTCAGGAGAGGCTGGCAGAAGGGAGACTCTTGCACCCACACCTGCCCGGCCATTGTTCCCCTGCGCCATTCCCTACTGCAAGATGTGGGAAGGGGCAAGCGGGGGGGGGGGGGGGGGGGCTTTGAAAGGGGTACGGATACCTTGATACCAGTCTTGAGGATTCAGTGCCGTCTGCCTGGCTCCAGATAAGAGGCCGGCCTCGGACAAGCCTTGACCAGTTGCAGCTCAATATCAGGGGGGGTGTTAACAACCCCCCTCCCCCATCTCAGCTCATCCACCGGACTTTTTTCCGAATCAACCCACTTTAATTGCGGGGCTTCCCCACCACGAGGTCTCCGAGGGAGAAGGCAGGTCGATGGGGCGAAGTCCGGAAAGCAACCGGTGGCTGCTAAAGCCTTCCGCGGCCCTCTCGGGGCTTGCCGGTCCAGACGGGCGCCCGGGGCTGGCGCGGCGCTATTGCTCCAGCATCTGCTCGCAGCCGCGGGCCAGCTCGGCCAGCTTGAGGCGGGCGAAGTCGACGCGCTTCAGGGCCATCTGGCAGTCCTTGCGCGCCGCGTAGCTCGAGCCCTCGTGCGGCTGCCGGGTGGCCACCTGCGGGGGGGGGGAGGGGAAGGGGGGGTCAGCCGGACCTCATCGCCGCCCCTCCCCCCTCCCCTCCCCCCTCCCCTCCCCCCTCCCCTCCCCCTGCTCACCTGCGTCAGGTAGCGGATCTGGCCCGAGAGCTCCGCCTCCACCTTCTGCACCGAGGCCCCGAACTGCGCCGCCTGCCGGTCCAGCAGCCGCTCGCTCGGCTTCTCCTTGGACAGCTCCAGGATCACCGTGCCTGGGGGGAGGGGAGGGGGCGAGAGGGGAGGGGGCAGGTCAGCGGGAGGGAGGGAGGGAGGGAGGGAGGGGAGCCGCCTCCTGCCCCTTCCCTCCCCTCCCCCCCCGCAGGGCCCCACCTGCGCTCTGCAGCGCCGCCCCGATCTCGCGCTCCAGCTCCTCCAGCAGCCGCAGCCGCTCGTTGGCCAGGCCCAGGCTGTAGGCGCCCCCTCCCGCCGCCCCCGCCGCCGCCGCCATCCTCTCCGCGCCTGCGTCCTCCGTGGGCTTGAAAAGGCCGGACTGCAAGTCCCGGCGAGCGTTGCGGCGGGCGGCCATGCGGCGCGGGGGCTGGCGGGAGCACGTGCGGGCGGAGCTGCGGGCGCGGGAGGGGCGCTGGCGCGGGTTGCGGCGGCTGCTGGAGCGACGTGAGCGGCGCGCCTCCCTCGCGGGGGCGGGGCTGCGGGAGGGGGCGGGGCCGCGGAGGAGTCTGCGGAACGCGCCGCCACCGGAGCGGTGCCTGAGGGTCTCCTTCGCCCCGCAGACGAGCAGCTCCAGGAGCGGCTGGAGGCGCAACGGCCGGTTGGAGGCGCCTCGGGGTGAGCTGGGCGGCGGGCCGGGCGGGGAGAGGGCGCCCGGCCGAGGCCGCGGCTGAGACGCCGTCCCGCGCTGTCTTGCAGGCCCCCCGCGGATCCGGCCGCCCTCCCGGTGCAGCTGCGGCGCGAGGAAGGCGAGGTGAGGGCCGGGCCGGGCCGGGGAGGAGGGGGGGTCTCCGCGGGGCGCCCCCGCCCCACCGACGCGCTCCCGTCTTCTCCGCCGCAGTCACATCAGCAGGTCGCCCTCCAGGCGGAGCTTCTGCGGAGCGCCGAGGCCGCGAGCCGCGAGCAGCGCGCCAGGTAGCCCTTCCCCGAGGCGGGGGGCGGGGGGCGGGGGGGGGCCGCGGACCTCTTCCCCCTTTTGCAGGACGCCCAATGCGCAGAACTCGCACCCGCGCCCTCGGAAGTGGAAAGGGCCCGTCGGGGTCCAGGCTCTGCCCCCGCGGTGGTTGGGGGGGTGGGTGGGGGTCTTGCCAGAGGCGGGTGGCCCTTGGCGGGGTCAGGAAGACCCTCGGCTTGGCGCTCAGCTTGCCTGCCTGCCAGGTTGGGCTGCCTGGGCCGGGATTTGGCGGCGCTCACCCGACGGCACCAGGAGGCCGAGTGCCGCGCCTGGAGCTTCGCCCGGGAGAACGAAGAGCTGCGCACGGAGCTGGGCCAGGCCCGGGCCCTTCTGCAGGAGGCCCAGGCGGGAAGGCTGGCCCTGGAGGCCCGCTGGCTGAGAGAGAAGGCGCTGGAGGCCACGCGGGTCAACCGGGCCATCGAGCAGGAGGAGAAGTGAGTGGGCAGCAACCCCCCCTCCCCCCCCCGCCCGCAGAGGTGGAGCCCTGCAATCTGTGTTTGGAGCTCCCCCCATCTCTTTCTCCCTCCCCCCCTTCAAGGTACCGGAGGAAGGTGACCCGTCTGCAGGAGAAGCTGGGCCAGGCGAGAGGCCAGGCTGGGCTGTGAGTCTCCTTTGTGGCAACCCTCCGCTGCTCCGGGCACGGGTCTTGTGCAGGTCTTCCCCAGCATATCTGCCCCTCTGCCCCCAAGATGCTGCTAGGAGAGCAGCCCTGCAGGAAGCCTAGGCACAGCCTTTGGGGGTGGGGGGGATGGCAGCAGTGGGGAGCTGCAGCTTTTGAACCTGTCCTTTTGCCCTCAGGCCTGGTGTGGATTCAGATGAAAGGGGGGGCGGCAGCCTCAGCGCCTCCTCCGAGGAAGCAGAGGCCGTGGTAGGCAAAGCTGGGCAGGGCCCCTGTGCGGAGGGCGCCCTGCTCTTCCTTCGTGCAGGGGGGTGTGGGGCGTCTTTGGAGCTCACCTGCCTGGGAGAGGAAGGTGCGTGTGTGGAAGAGGGCCGTTTCTCTGCTAGGTGGCTGGAACAGGAAGGGACCCTTCGTTGGAACCCAACCCCAATCCGGATCACCTTCCCTGGGAAAGCAGGTAGGCGGCTGCTGGTGTGTGTGTGTGTGTGTGTTCACTCGGCCTCAGGGTCCCACACCTGCTTGTCTTTGCTGCAGGGCTTCATCTTGAAGGGCAGCTATTGGGAGCCACCTGAGTGACGGAAGAGGCAGCAGCACCTGGAAACAGCTGCCGCCTGCAGCCTGAACCCAACAGTCACTCCTGCGGATTTGGGCTCTGCTGGTTTGGGATCCAAGTGCTGGGAGTGCCTGGTGAGGGCGCCCCCCTCGCCCCCCACAGCGGCTTCTGCAGCCAAGATGGGATTTTTCTCCCTGATCTGCCTTTTGAAGGCTGCTGCCCAAATGCCAGCAGAAACAGGTGGAATTGAGCCAACCGCAGGGATGTTGCTGAGCAGAAACGCCTTCCTGCGCTGCCCCTCCCTGCCTCCCCCCTCCCTTTTTATGCCTGGGAAATGAATAAAAAGCTGTTTCAGTTCATGGTTTTATTCAGTTGCTCTTTGCTCGGCTGTGTGCCCCTTTGGGTGCAGATTCACATCTGGGGCGGGGAGCTTGGCCAAGGGTCGCCCCCCCCCAACTGGGGCTGGAGCAGCAAGCCGTCCTGACCCCCAGAGCAAAGCTCATCCAAAGCGTTCTTCATCCCTGGATATAAGTGCCCCCCTTTTTAAAGTGGGGGCCAATTCTACTATCGGTATCTTCCGAAGCATTTAAAATAGTAGATATAAAAGAGAGAACTTGAGGAGGGGGAGACAACAGCAAAGTGGTACTTGAGGACAGGACCATCTGACAGTAATGCCCAATAAATGACTCCAGTGCGCGAGACGGAGGGGGTGGGGTGCTCGTTATATACATCAAAATCCTCTTGGAAAAGTATGCGGTAGAAGCAGGGAAACAGGACAGAAGCCGGGAGGACCCTGTCCCCAATTTTAGTCACATGAAAACCCCACCCCCACTACAGCAATTGGACGGTGGGAGAGGGGAGGGGAAGGTGGTCATTGGACCGGATGCTTGCTGGGGGTGGGTGGGGTGGGATCTGCCCCAAAGGCTCCTTAGCAGTAGTCAACGTCGTCCTCTTTCATGCCCTTCAGGCGCAGCCGGGCGAAGTCCTCAAACACGATGTCGTCATCCTGCCCATAGCTTGGGGGGGGGAGAAAGGGAGCAGATTGTGGTGAGGGCAGACTGAGTGCCCCCCCCCCCCACAAGCAGTTGCTTGTGCAGAGACCCAGCTGCCGATTGGTGGTGGAGGGGTATCCCCCAAAACCAGAAAGCCCAGCATCGGACTCAGGAGGTGGGGCAGATGAGATGCACTTCTGCAAGGGGGTTTAGCAGCCTCCCCACCAAATGGGAAGCTCCAGTTGCCACCCAAGGGGTTAGAGGCCCACACATTCTGCAAGTGGAACCAAGTACATATGGGTCTCTGGCTCTGAGCCTCTGCTTGGCTGTCTATTCAGCGGCTCCGGATGGGGCAAAACCCTGGACCCCTTTTCAGGACTTTCTTTGGCTGGGACATCCGTGTCCAAAGCTTCCCTATAGATTTAACCTCTTGGAGCCTGGTGACCGAGAAGGCTGCTCCAACAACTTTATTTCCTGTCTGTGGGAAGATCGGAAGCGTGCCACGGATGCCCTGAACAAGGGCGTTTTTTCTGGGCTAGAAATGTGCTTTACGGAAGAACGGGGAAAAAAATGCTGAAGCAGGAACAGGACGACGGTTGGCAGAGTAGGGGGCATGTTCTGCCAAAGGGCCCATTAAAGAGAACGTGGTGAAGGAATCGGGGAGGGCCACCATCCGCCCCGGCTGAATTCGTGGCATGGCTGCGAATGAAGGCAGCCTCTGCTCAAGCAGGGAGTGGCCAGAACGATGCTCTGATCCGAAGGGTTGCAGCTGCCCCATTCTCTCTGCCCCCCCCCCATCTACCACGAGGAGTTGCTGCACTCTGCATCCCCGCAAGAGGCTTCCCCCCCCACGCCTCTTACTTGGGTTCAAACTCAATCAGGTTGGCATCAATCGGCGCATCCGATTCTGGCACATCTGGGGAGGGACGAGAGGGGAGGGTGAAGCGGTTGCAATGAACTGGCCCTGTGGGGGAAGGGGAGGGGAGGGACCTCACCTGCTGTGGGCTGCATTGGGGAGGGTTGCTCGGGTGGCTTCGCGTGCATCAGGACGAAGGGCAGCTCTACCGCCACGTCCCTGGCAGGGAGAGAAGCAAGCTTTGGTCACTGGGCACAAGACAAGACCAGCCCACCCCCAACCCCCATCCTATTTATTTTTATTTTTATTTTATTCAATTTGTATCCCGCCCTTCTCCCAGTGGACTCAGGGCAGTGCACAGCCAGAACTAAAACACGTACCAATACAAAATTTAAAATTTTTGGAAGAATTATATAACTTTGGCCCAAAATTTAAAACATTCAAACTAAAATCCATTGACAATTTAAAAGGCTAAAAAAAAGAAAAAAAGAAAAAAAAAGGGGGGGGGTTCACGCCAGCCCTGCTTAATGGAAAAGAAAAGTTTTCAGGGCACGGCGAAAGACCCGGAGATCCGGTATCCTTCGTATCTCTGGGGGCAAATCATTCCAGAGGGCAGGAGCTGCCAGAGAGAAGGCCCTCCCCCTGGGGGTCGCCAGCCGACATTGCCTGGCTGACGGCACCCTGAGGAGTCCCTCTCTGTGGGAGCGTACTGGTCGGTGGGAGGCTATAGGCGGCAGAAGGCGGTCCCGCAAATACCCAGGTCCTCTGCCATGGAGAGCTTTAAAGGTGGTGACCAACACCTTGAACCCGGAAGACCACTGGAAGCCAATGCAGCTCACACAGGAGAGGTGTCACATGGGAGCGCCCCCTCGCTCCCATAATCCCCCGTGCGGCCGCATTCTGCACCAGTTGGAGCCTCCGGGTACTCCTCAAGGGGAGCCCCATGTAGGGAGCATTGCAGTAGTCCAGGTGGGAAGTGATGAGCGCCTGAGTGACTGTGCGTAAGGACTATGACTTACCCTCCCCGGGACACCACCAGCTTCACTTTGACCCTGTAGGAGACCAAGATGCCCAGGACTTCCTTGTTGATGCCCTCCGTCACTCTGCAAAGCAAAGAGAGGAGGGCTGGGGGTGGGGCACAGACCCCCCCCCTGGAAAAATAGCTCTCCGGCTCTTGAGCAGCATCCCCACAAAACCGGAGTCTGCAAGGCCGAGCCTGCACGGCAAAACAGGCACCTCCCCTCGCCCCCACCCCTGGCCAAGATGGCTCACATGGTGGAGGAAGCCAGGTTGGTGTCCTCGTGCTTCAGTTTCCCATCCAGTGCCAGGCCTCGCTTTTCCCGGTTGTTGGTCAGCAGCGGTGTGAGCGTATAAACCTTGCAGAAGGTGGAGCTGGGGGCCACCTGGTCTCTGAGAGGGGGACACGCAAGACAGGTCAGACACACTGAATACACACACACACTGAATTTTCTGAACAGAACTGGGAAAACTTTGAGGTTTCTGAGAGGGAAGAGGAAGAAGAGGAAGAAAAAGAGGAGGAGGAGGAGGAAGAAGACGGCAGACCCACTCAGGGCTCTGAAAAGGGATATTTGCTCACTGTTGGGGGAACGGGGGGGGGAGGGATACTCACTCCTGCTCAATCTGGGCCACTGGACACTTGTACTGGGCGGTGCTGAAGAGGCATATGTCTGCGTACTGCCGCACTGCCAGAAGGGAAGGCAGGTCAGTTGGGAAGACCCTCCCCTGCTTAACCCAGGGAGGGGCCAAGGAATCTCTCCCCCACATCACCCAACGGGCTGGAGGAAGGCAGTACACCCCCCACCCCCCACCGTGCTCTGCTTCCATACTAGAGGACCACCACAACGCTGAGCCCCCTCCCCACCACGTCAGGCTTCCAGCCAGCAGGGCCCCTCCCTACCGGCCACTTTCACTTTCTTCACGCTTTTACTGGAGTTGTTGGTCACGTGAACGTTGACGCTGATTGGCTCACCGTGATAATAAAGCTAGTCGGGGAAGGAAAACAGGCAGACATGTTGGCCCCCCACTCCTGCACGATGGGTCCCCCCGCACCCCGCTCTCTGAAAACAGGCAGAGGTTTTGTGAAAATCAGCTTGTGGACCGTGGCAGCCCTGGCTGACAATCCACCAAGTGTGGGTTTTCCAGTTTTCTGTCCAAACCCTTGTTGCCTTCTACCTCGTTTATTCAACTCATAGATTTTTTAAAACGGCGTTTTGTAAGACGCTCATTTCTAGAAGCAGAAGCCTCCTCCTTCGCAGTTCCCAAGTTACAAACTTATTACAAAACTTGGGAAGTTGCAGACACCGGCCGAAGCCGCGGTGCTTCCTGTGGAGCTTCCTGAAGAGCGAATTGTTAAGTTTTCAATCAGGCGCAAAGCACTTTCCCTGCCGGGCAGGGAGGTCTCTTCTCTCTTCGCCTCCCGCAAGGGTCTCCCACACAGCTCTTACCTCCTTGTCGAGGGAAGCTTCCAGGTGTAAGGAGCGGTCGGACATCAGGAAGTGGCGGGTGGTCTCAGCCATGGGCTGCGGCCCAGGCTTCTCAGGGGCATACTGGACTTTCCGGATAACCAGGCGGACGGAGTTCCTGGGAGGGGGCCCAGCAGTCAGCAGCCAGCAGGGGGAGGGCAGGGGATCAAGCCCCGATGCTGGGGGCAGCTTCCCAGGCGGGGTGGGCAGGGAGATGCCAGGAGATGCGCAACCAAGAGGTCTATGCCAGGCAGGGCCTCAGGGATGGTAGCGTCGTTTTAAAACGCTCTGCTGGCTCTGGTGGACGGGCTGCTCACCCACCTTTTGTGAATTTTCTCCTCCAGGTTTTTGGCACAAAATGCCCGAATCTCAAAGTCCACACCACAGGCCTGCAAGTGAAAGGGCCGATCTCAAGGCTGGGACTGCCAATCCAATCACTTCATCCCCACTGCTCCTCCCGCTGGAATAACCCCTCCATTGCCCCCCACTCAAGACCCACCTTTCCCGTGTCCTCGGGGCCCGGCTGCAGCGTCACTGAACACGGCAGGTTCTGGGGGATCTGTGGAAGAGACGGAGGGTGTGTTGGAGGGTCTTCACAGGGAGGGGCCATCGCTGCTGGGACAAAGAGAAGGCCCACCCTGGGGGTGGAAGGAGTTGTGGGGACTGGCCGGCTTACCATGAAGCTGAAGGGGTGGGCGTTGGCACCCAGTTTGCGCAGCAGTCTCTCCTGCAGGCGGGTGAGGGGCTCAGGGGTGCTCTCGGCAGGGGGGAAGGCCTGCCAGGAGGCCAGGAAGAGATCCTTGCGGAAGGAGAGGCCCAGGACGTCCAGATCCTCACGGCCATAGCGGAAGGCACAGGTCAGCGTCACGAAAACTGGACAGGAGGGAGGCTGCATTAGAGGCACCTCCTTCCAGTCCCCAAGACTGAAAAGCAAAGAGGAGCCAGAAAGGGCCAGTCCTGCTTCCCGTAGGCCAGGATGCTTGAGTGCTGTCTCCTGGTCCTCCTCTACCCAGTAGCCGGTCTGAAGCACAGAGTGAAGATGACTTCAGGGGCCAATTGAACTCTGACCTTCAAAGGGCAGCCTGTGACCATTCCCTGTTTGTAATCAGTGTCACTTGAGGTCCCCTCTCCCCCCCTCCCCCCTCCCATTTAATTCTGCTCTGTTGTCATTTGGGGTGAGGAGGCAGCGTCAGTTTCCTAAGGCCAGCCACAGGCCGGGCTGCTTCCCACCAAAGCCAGCTGCTGCTGTGGCTGTCTCTGCATTGAGGCCTTTTGAGGGTCTGCCTCGGGCGGAAGGAAAGCAGCAGAGATCAGATTTCTCTGGCAGACTCCCCAAATCTCATTTCATCTTCCACACCAAGCGCAGCTTCCCCTCCCCCGCCAGGAGGATTCTGCCAAGATCCCCTCTTCTGATTTGATGGCGGACTCACCTTTCCGATCCTTGAGATATTCTGGATCAACCAGAACGACACCGTCTGACAAGGAGAAAGGAGAGAACAGGAGGGGGTATCAAGAGACAAGGAACTCTGGCCCTCCCAGCTCCAACATCTCTCCCCACTGGCTCCAATTGTGGGGCAGAGCCTCCCACCCCAGGTGACCCACTGTGCCCTGTCTCATGGCAGCAGCTGACCTGGCCTTTCACAGCCACAGAACCCCATGGTACCCAGAAAGAGCAGCCCCCTCCCCCACCCCTGCCTGACAGTTTCAGTATAACAATTTCTGGGATGAACACTTAAAAAAAATCTGCCTCCCCACCCCCCCTTCCAGGACCTCAGGGGCAACTTAGCTGATGCACTAACACCACCACCTGCACGCGGCACCCTTCTTAGGTGAGCAAAACACAGCTGGAGCCCGCTCTGTCCCCAGCTGCCCTCTTGTTTTTGCAAAGGAAAACCCCAGGGGCTGTTCTTACGTGGCTCGCTTGCTTACCAACAGGGTCAACTCTGTCCAGATGATCCACAAAGTCACGCTTTCCCAGGTAAACAGTGAGCTGGTGGAGACAAAGGGGAGGGAATTGTGAACCCCTCCTGATGGCCTTCAAAGGCGGAACCCCTCCCCTCCCGATTTGGGGCTACCTTTCCTCTGGCTCATAAGCCCCAACTCCCCCACCCCTGGCCTGCAGCCCTTTGGGGCATGCACCCCATGGCTGCCTGATACTGCTTCCGATACACCTGAAAACTCGCACCAGATCTGGTCCAGCTCCAGGGACTCCATCCTGTTCCTCCTCCCTCTATCCAACAGGGCAGCCCTCTCCCTATCATGCTGAGGTTTGCCTGCACCTGTTACTTCACCTCCCCCTCCCCCTGGGGACAGCAGCAACCAGCCTGGCCCAGAAGCATCGCCAGGGAGATGCTGGGTGTCAACAAGCCTCCAGCACTGCAGCTGCCACCCCAGCCCCACCTGGCCCGGCAGCCTCAGCTCCCCAGTAACCGGCCTGCTCCCTGCGGAAGATTTCCCACCTGCCTTGCTTCTCTACTCTGCCGTCATGGCCACCCTCCGTGGACAAGAGGACTGCCCCTCCTCAGGTGGACGGGCCTGCCCCTCACCTTGCAGCACAGCACTATGGCTAAGAGCACCAGTCCCAGGCCCCCCTCCGCCGCTCAGTCCTGCCTCTGCCTGCTTCCCCCCCCCCAGAGGGGTCGCCACCCTGAAAATGGGGCTGAAGCTGCTTGCACAGCTTTCTTCCTGTCCCAGGCAGGGCCCCACAGCCAGCAGCTCTCAGGCAGGCAGGTTATGCTGCCAGAGGAAGGAAGCTGCCCAGGCGGGGAGGAAGGAGGACAGGAAGTCGCTACGGAGGAGACGGAGGGGGAGCCTCGCCCCCACCCCCACGGCCCTCTGGCGGCAGCTGGGCTCAGGAGCCAGTTGAGGAGTCAGGGGGGCGGGAACGGGGGGGGGTGGATTAGCCAAAGCCCCCTGCCCCCTCTCACGCGGCCACCAGGGGCCCATGGGGGGGGGGAGTTGCAGAGAAGTCCGCCCTTCAGCTCGGCGGAGTCCCGCTTCTTCCTTCGGAGCGCAGGGAAGGAAAACCAGAACCGCAGCCAAAGACTCACTTTGCAGTTGGGGCTGGACTTTTTGAAAACTCTGCGGCAGAAAAAGGAAGGAAGGAAAAAGAGGATGTGGCCAGGCAGAACTGCGCCCCCCGCCGCCCCAACAGCCGGAGCCCCCCCAGCACAGCGGGCCCTCCGGCAGGGCAGCGCCCGCGCACAAGCACAGCCGCCGAGGGCAACGAGGGCGCCGCCGGGCTGCCCCTCGGACGGAGCCCCCCTCCCCCTCCCCAGCCGCCGGTCCTCGGGCCGGGGCCCCTTCCGGGTTGCGCGCGGGGGGAAGGGCCGCAGACGGACGCGGGCCCCCCATGCCCACCTGGTGCCCGCTTTCTCCCCCATGCCGGCGGGGCTCGGCTGGCGGATCGCTCGGCTGCGCTGCCGCGGCTGCTACTGGCGGGGCCGCTCTGGAGGCGCGGCGCGGCGGGAGGGCGGCGCGGACCGCAGGGAAGCCATGGCCGGTCCGGGCACCGTCACGTGGGCGCCGAAGCGGCCAATCGCGCCCGCCGCCCCGCCCTCGCCGCTCCCCCCCCCGCCCTCTGCCTCCCGCCCCGCCGCCCCCTAGGCCACCCGGGGCTCGGCAAGGAGGGGGGGCTCGCCGGGTGTGTGAGTGTGTGTGTGTGTGTGTGCCCGAGGGGGGGGGGTGCTGGGCGTGGCGAGGGCTGCGGGGCGGCCTCTGTTCCCCGGGCGGGCGGGGCGCCTTTCGGGCCCTTCTTCCCGGCATGCCTCGCGCTGCAGGGCGGCCCCGCCCCCCCCCGACCCACGCGCAGGCGCAGTCGGCCCCGGAGCACGCGATGGCGGTGGCGGCGGGGCGGCGCGGCTCCTCGTCGTGCTCGTCTCCCGGCGACGGCGGCTCTTCCTCGTCCCCCGGCGCCGCCTCCCCCTCGCCGCCCTTCGCGCCGTCGTCGGGGCTGGCGCTGGAGGCTCTGGCGGGGCTGCTGCTGCCTCGCCGGGGACCCTCGCCGCCGCCCCCGGGGCTGGCCGGGCTGGTGCGCTGCGCGCGGGACTGCGGTGGGCAGGCGCAGGTGAGCGGCGGGGCCGGTGGGCGGGTAGCCCCTTCCCCTCCCTTCCCCTCCCCGCCGGCCGCGGCCTGAAGTCTCTCCCCGCCCCAGGCGTCGCCGTCGCTGAGCAGCCTGCTGGTCCTTAGCAGCGCCCGGATGGGCTCCATGAAGACGCGGTGAGTGCCGGCCGGGGCGCGCGGGGGGGCGGGTGGGAAGGACGGCCGGGCGGCTGACGCTGCTCTCCGGGCAGGTTCGAGGGCCTCTGCCTGCTGTCGCTGCTGGTGACGGAGAGCGGCTCGGAGACCTTCGCGCAGAACTGCCTGGTTTGGCTGCGGAGCCTCCAGCACCTGCTCCAGGTGAGTCTGGGGAAGCCCCCCTTCCCCCCCCCGCGGTGCTTCACCTTCGCCTCGAGGGTGGAGATGGGAGCTCTGCCCCACCGGCTGCCTTTCTCCCCCCAAGTCCCAGGATCCCCCTGCCACCATGGAGTTGGCAGTCCTGGTTCTGCGTGACCTCTTGCGGTATTCTGCTCAGCTGCCGGAAGTGGCCCGGGACATCGGCACCAACCACATTCCCGGACTGCTCACCTCTTTGCTGGCCCTCAAACCGGAGGTGAGACCCTTCCCCAAACCGGTCGGGGGCCTTTCCTAGAAGGCCCATCTGGGCTTACCTCTTTCTTTCCTCCCCTTTGTTCAGTGCCAGCTCCCCGTCCTGGAAGGATGCCAGGCCTGCATGATGTTTTATCCCCGAGCCTGTGGCTCCTTGCGAGTAAGTGCCTGGCACCGGACGCAGAGTAGACCGTGGGCAGCCGCTGCTACGGCCTCCCTGCTCACTGCCGCCTTTTTCACCCCAGGGCAAATTGGCCACCTATTTCCTGTCTTGCATGGATGCAGAAACGCCTCACCTGCAGCAGGTAAAAAACTGGTCTGTGGGGCCTGTTTGGTACTTACGGTTGGTTCTCTGTGGAAGGCAGGCAGGATTATATTTGTGCCGCTGCTTGCGTCAGAAATGAAAATGAAGTATTCCTGTTTGCTGAAATTCCCATTCCTGGATTCTCCCGGTTGTGACCGGCTTGCGGGGCGAGCGGTATGGCTGGCATCGAGGGGAGGACTGGAGCCAGCAAGAGTTGCCTCGCCAGAAATGCTTCTGGGCAAAATGTGTGGCACAGTATCTGCCAAGCACTCCAGTGCAGCCATTGTGTGGGTTTGAAGCGTTGTCTCGCTAAGTAGTGCTTCTCTCCGTTTCTTGTTCCTTTTGCCCTCAATGCGAAGTACAGGAAAATGGCGCTTTACTTTGAAGTTGGTGTAGTGTTTTGGGATCGTGCTTGGGTTTTTTTCCCTTCTTCAATTGTATTCAGCTGTTGGCAACCTTCAGCTTGTGATCGCCAAGAGGCCCAGCTGCACTATTGCTCAGCATGGTGCCTTGTGCTGTGACGTGATTCTTCCTACCTGGTTGTGGGAAACGCTGTGGGAGGCGGCGTCCCTGGCACCCTGCTGTCCAGCCTCTGCTACGATGAGGGTGGGGGGGCTGGTATCTCTCCGGCTTCTCCATTCCTTGTCCAGCTGTCCTCATCTCAGAAAAGTGGGGGCGGTGCCTCCCCTCAACTGCTCATGTCACCCCTGCTGCTTTCCTTTCCCCCAGCTGGCCTGCGAGTGCTACGCGCTCCTGCCTTCTCTGGGCGCAGGTTTCGCACAGGGGCTCAAGTACCGTGAGTCCTGGGAGCAGCAAGCACATTCTCTGGTGGCCACGCTGCACCGCCTCCTGGGCACGCTGTACGAGGGGGCCGAGACAGGTGAGTGGGCACGAGTGACAGAGCTTCTGGCTGTTTCTGCCTTCCAAGGCCAAGCCGGCTCGCTCATCAGGCATTTGTCCCCAGCGGTAGCTTGTTGGCCTCTGCTTGAGCAGGTGGTCTGCCGGAGGGGAACCCCCGTGTCTCTGGGCATCTGATGGAGGCCGAGGAGCTTTCTTGGAGCCCACTTGTGTTCCCATCTGGGGGCAGCCGATGGCCCAGAGCTGAAAAAAGAAGCTTTACACCCTGCTCTTCCCTCCAGAACCGCTGCACTACGATGGCCCTGGAGAGGAGGTGCTGCTGCCGCCACGGGACGAAGAGACCAACTCCCTCCTCCTCCTCCTGGCGAAACGCCGGTTTGCGGGTTTGGCCAAATGCCTCTGCCGGATGTTAAGGTCCAGTCTTGACCCCGTGCCTCCTCCTCTCTGGGCGCTCCTGCCATGCTGTGGGCCCCGTCTCAACCTGCCCGTTTCCCCTGCTCTTTCAGGAACGATTTTGGGGCGCCTGTTGCGGTTCCCGCCCAGGCCATCCTAGACCTCGTCTGCCGAGCCCTTGACGTCTCTGTGAAGAACATGGTGAGTGTGGGACGGTGCCGTTTCCTCTTGCAATAACTGGGTTGATTTCCAGACAAAAGGGAGGAGGAAGGCTTCAGGACAAGAGCAACTCAGGAAGGAAGGAAGGAAGGAAGGAAGCGCAGGGAGAAGAAAGGTTTCTCCACATTTGTGCTGTAGGTGCAGGCCTTCGTGGACCCCACCCTCTGGGTCAGGATTGCGAGGGCTGCCGAGTGGTGTTAGGAGGCAGTGGGCAGTGCTGGGATTACCCAGAGATGGATTTCTTCATAATTTGGGGGGGGGGTGTGGGGTTAAACAGTTTTTACAAGGCTTTGCAGTTAGAGCTAGCCGTTGGCTGACCCCTCCCCCTGCTTTCAGAGCTGGTTTGGTGATGGACCCCTCCGGATGCTGCTGCTCCCCTCGATCCACCTGGAGGCCCTGGACCTCTTGGCTGCCCTCATCTTGGCGTAAGTGGGGGGAGGGGGGAGAAAGGGGCTAGGGCCCTGAAGGCTCATGCCGGATCCTCAGCCTCTCTTCTCCCTTCTGCAGTTGTGGTCCTCGCTTGGTGCGGTTTGGGGGAGCCCTCTGTCGCCTCTTTCCCCAGGTGCTGAACATGTGGCGGGCTGGCCAGGATCTGTCCTCCCCTGGGCTGCAGCGGCCTTACAGGTTGGTGATGGAAGGTCTCTGGGGCTGGCTGCCGGTACCTCCCCCCCTTGTGGCCCAACTCACAGGGGTTGATCCTCATCTGCAGAAGCCTTGGGCCATGGGCTCCCACCGTCCCAGGCCAGCCACCCTTGCTTGGGCCTTTGTTCTGTCCCTGGGTGGGACAGCCGAGAGCCCGTCCCCTTCTCCCACAGTCTGATTCTTTGGCTGGAACTGCTGCCAGGGATGCCCCCTGCCCCCCACCTCTGGGAGGCAGCATGATGAGGAACTTGCCTTTCCCCGTCTCCTCAGTGCGGTTCGGGCTCGGCTGTACCAGGTCCTGGATCTGTGGGTACAAGTGGCCGGAGCAGCCTCTGGGGTCCTGCTGGGGCACAGCAGCCAAAGTGATGCCCTGCTGGGACACTTCATCAACGACATCAGCCCCCCGAGCGACACCCTGAAGGTGAGACACCCCCCCCACCTTCTCCCCGGGGGGCAACCCAGGAGGCAAGGGCTGCACTCCCTCACCTGCTTTGCCCCCACCCAGATCCAGTTGAGCCCCGCCTCGGAGGGGAAGCCCAGCGCTGCCAAGAAGCCCAAACTGTCAGCGGTGGGCAGCCTCGGGTGCCCATTCCGTAAGCATGACCCTCAGGCCAACAGCGACGTGTGCCTGGCCGCCTTGCAAGGTGACTTTTCCGCCAGGCGGCTCTTGCTGGGGTTGGGCTGCTTTGGGGTTAGGGGAAACACGGAGGCCCTAAAAGGCCTGGCCCAGAGCTCGGCCAGGAGTGCATGGGGACAGACGGGGCTCCCTCTTCCCAGTCCCTTCCTGAAAGGGGCTGGTGGTGACCCACATCTGGCCTAGGGCAGCCCAAGCAAAACTTTTCTTTCCCAGGTCTGAGCCGGATCATCCTCCTCTCCGGCAGCCTTATGAAGGAGCAGCTTCACACGGTGAGCCAGGCCGATTCCCATGGCCGGTGGGGTCACAGGCTCGGCCATCCCAGGATGTGGGGTGTGGGAGGGTTAGGGTTAGACCTGTGCCAAGGGAGGAGAATGCTTTGGTTGAGCGGGAGGCCCTTTGCATGTGCTCAGAGACCCCTGCCACTCAGGGGAGGCCCTCTCAGGTCTTCCAAGCACACAGAGCAGCTCAGCATTTTTGGAGTGTGTGTCTGTCTACCCGGCCCCCCTGCCCCCCGCTGCTCTTGCTGAGAGGCCCTCGCCCTGTTCCTCTCTCCCCAGAGGTTGCAGGAGCTGGCGATCCCGCTGCTGATCCAACTGGGTCAGGCGGAGCTGCCCCTGGGATCCCCCTTCGCTGGAGCCAGCTGCAGGCGTGAACTCTACCGGCTCCTGCTGGCCTTGAGCCTATCTCCTGCCCCTGCCTGTCCCCCGCCTCTGCATTGTGCCCTCCGGCTGCTGAGCCAGGGCCGCACGGATCCCAACCTTCTGGTGAGGCGTTTTCCCCCAGGGATCCCTTGCTTAGCTGGACTGAAGCAGGGAGCGCAACCCCAGGACCCTTCCCCTCTGCCTGGGGGGTCCAGCCTGGGCATTTGCATCTCCAGGGGCCTTGAGGGAGGTGCCGTTTGCTTTGCCCCAGGGGAGGCCTGAATTAGTGGCTCTTCTCTGGGGCTGTCGATTCTCCCCGTGCCTGGCACTCCTCATCTTCCTCCTGCAGGTCTCCTCCTTCTGCACAGAGGCAGCAGTCATCTGCAGCGCTCTCCTTCACCCTCGGGTGCCATCCTTGCAGCTCCCCCTAGCTGCCCCATCTGCCCACCTGCCTGGCTCCTTGGAGGTCTCCCCTGCTGCGGCAGTTGCGGCTGCCACCCTGTCTCCCTTCTGCCCGGCCATCCCGGTGCCCTTCCCTGCCCCACGGCCCCTCCCTCCGGCCCCTGGGCCTCTCCCTCCCAACTCGCTGGGCCTGCCCCTGCCTGGGTTTGCAGCCCCTCAGCCGCCGCCCCGCCTTGTCCCCGAGGAGCCCCTACCCCCTCCATCTCCAGGCACCGCAGAGGCAGCTGCTCTGGCCACTGGAGCAAAGTTACGGCGCTCCGTCTTTGTCCATTATGACAAGGAGGAAGAGGACGATGTTGAGATATCTCTGGAGAGCGACTCGGACGACAGCGTGGTCATTGTGCCCAAGGGGCAGCTGGGGAAGACGACCGGCGCCCTTAACTCTGCTACAGTCCCTGCGGCTGCTCCAGCACCCCCGCCCCTGCCTGCCCCTCCCGCCCCCCCTCCTCTCCCGGCATCCCCTTTGGTGGCCTGTGAGGAGGCCCCCTTGGAGCCCCCAACGCCTCTTTCCTTGGGAATCCCACTGCCTGCCTCGGCCACGCCGGTGCTGCCGTCTTCCCCGGTTGCAGTAGCTGCCGAAGCCCCCCTGCCTGCTCTGCTGGAGGAGGACCCCACTGTCATCAACATCAACAGCAGCGAGGAGGAGGAGGAGGACGACGATGACTTCCCAGAGGACGAAGAGTACCTGGACGAGGAAGAGGAGGTGAGGATGGGGTGGGGCAGCACTGGTGGCCCTGGCCTCAAAGCTCCTCCCCCCCACCCTCCGGTATGGGGCAGGGGAGTCAAGCGTCCCTTGGGGAAGTGTGGTTATGGTGGAGCCCACTGCTCTCGTCCCTGGGCTCAGGCCCGGCTCGAGGGTGGCCGGCCTCCATTCCTTGGCAGAGCAGCTGCTTTGTGGGGGTGGGGGTGTTCAGAAGCTTCTCTCCTCCGGCTGGCCAGGAGGAAGAGTTTGATGAAGAGGAGGGGGACTTTGAGGAGATGGACGAGGAAGAGGATGACTTTGATGAGGATGATGAGGAGGGCCTGACAGAAGAGGAAGAGGAGGAGGAAGAAGGCCTGACGGATGAGGAAGAGGAGGAGGAGGAAGCAGGGCTGCCTCCTCTGCCCCGAAGGAACGAAGACGAGCCTCCAGCGCTCCTGCCTGCTGTGAAGGACGGGCCCCTCAAGCTGCCAGAGGAGGAGGAGGATGATGGGGGAGCTGGGCTGCTGATGGAGGTCGAGGAGGAAGCCTTCCACCCCCCTGAGGAGGAGGAGGAGGAGCAGGAGGAGGAGCAGGAAGGAGAGAGGACGGTGGGGGCCCTGCTGCTGCTGAAGGCGGAGGAGGACACGGCCTTGCCTCTGCTCCCTGGGGCCCAGCCCCTCCCTCTGCCTCCCCTGCAGGAGGGGCCTGGCCTGCTGGGGGCCCCCATGGATCAGGAGGGCCACCCTGAGCAGAAGGAGGGCGCCGTGGAGGCAGCATCTGCAGTGTCTCTGCAGCCAGAGGAGGCCATCCACGCAGGCTCCAGCGTGGACCGGGCGCGAGCCAGCCCAGACTCTGTGGCTGGGCAGGGGGAGCCAGAGAAGCTGCTGCAGCCAGACGAAGAGGTGGTGGAAGTGAAGGAGGAAGAGGTGAGAGGCGGGGAGGGCCATCTGAGGGCAAAGGAGGGGAGGCCCTCCTCCTGGAATGGAGGCTCAGAAGCCCCGGGGCAAATGTGCTCTGCTTGTGTGTTTGGAGTTGTGTTCTGTGTTCGAGAGCAAAGGGCCACCCACCCCATTGCTCGGACCCTCTTTCTGGCGATCTGCTTGCCAGCGCTAATGCCAGTCTGATGTTGCCTCATCGGCCCTAGTTTTGAGGGGAGCTTAAAAACAATGCACAAGCCGGGACTGCTGGTAAGTTCACGGGGACGCCTGGATGGGTGTCTTGGCAGCATTGAGTGAACTGCTGACTTTTTCTGTGGAGCTTCTGGGTTTCCTCGCTGAGCCCTTCGTGCTGTGGGGTAGTTCGGGGTCTCCAGTTCAGGCATTAGGGGAGTCTGACTCAGTTCAGCTTTGTCAAAATCGACCTCTGGTTTACAGGGCAGTCCAGGGAATGTTCTACACCCAGAGGGGGAGGGGAGTTTTGCTCTTGCTGGCTTGGGTCCCCTTAGAGCTGCTCCATGTACCCCCTCCCCCATTCCCTGGGCAAAGAAGCCTCAGCTGTCCCCCTCTTCAGAAGTGACCAGGGATGGTCACTTCTCCCCTTGGCGGGTCCCTGCTCCGAGGCCCCGTCTGGCAGTGGCTCATGGGGCAGGGGTTCTTTCGCTGCTGGTAATTTGCCCAAATTTGTAATTGCTGTGGAAAACCCAGTTTTTGGAGATGGCAATAATATTAGTGGCGACCAGGAACAGGAGAGTTGGATTACCGGGCTGCCCCCTTGGGAGCAGCCCTGCCACACCCCTCCTCCTGGATGTGCTCCTGGGCCCTCACGGGGGGAGCTGCGGCTTCTGGTCAGCCTTGGCTGCCGGGGCCGCTCCCGTTGCAAGCCCTGGAGGTGCTTTGAGCCGGTGGGCCCAGCTGACGGCGGCTTTTCTCCCCCCCCCCCCCCAGGCCAGGGCCCTGGATGAGACGGAGGCCATGCTGGCAGACTTCGTGGACTGCCCGCCGGACGAAGAGAAAGACCCCGCCCAGCCCTGCTCCTGAAAAGAGCGGCGGGGGCTGCTCCGAACAGCCGTTGCCTTTGGTGTTTGTTCACTCTGGAAGTTCAATAAAGTTTTCCCCTGGAGCACGTGAACCGCGTCTGGCTTGCTGGGGCTGGCGGGCGGCGTCCCTTCCTGCGCTCCTGGCGGGGTGGGGAGGCCGCCGCCTGCTCTCTGCCCCACGGGGAGGGGGAGGGGGTGGGGGTGGGGGCGGGATTTGGAACCGGCGGCTTTTGCGGACTGTTCCATGTGACGCCAGCAGGGGGATCCGCTGCGTCTGCCCTGTCCCAGCCTTCCGCCCGCGCTCCAGGCTCCAAAGGCGCCCTCTGCCGGTCAGGCCACGCGGTCCCTCTGGCCTGCCGGAATGGAGCGCTGCGCGCGCAACCGCCGACGCGCCTCCGCTGCGGTCCTGCCCCGCCCCTCGGCCTCGTCCATCGCTTCCTGGCGCAGGGGAGGCCAGCGAAGCGGCGGCGTCCCCCGCTCCTCCGCGCGAGTGGTGCCGCTCCTCTGGTGACCTGCCAAGGGCAGCCGGCGGCGGCGGCGGAGTCTGCTGCGGCGGGACGGTCGGTCGGTCGGTCGGAGGCTTCGCGTGTCGGCCTGGCCATGGCTTCGCTGCTGTGCTGCGGGCCGAAGATGGCCGCCTGCGGGATCGTGCTCAGCGTCTGGGGGGTCATCATGCTGGTAAGAAGCGGACCGGCCGCCCTGCCTGCCCAGTCGGGGTGGGAGCGCGGAGCTCCTGGCCGCTGCTCGGGAAGGCGCCGCTCGGCCCCGGCCCTTCAAGGCGCCCGAGGGAGTCGTGGTCGGTGGGCGCAGGGGTCCCCCCCCGCTTTCAGCCGTGCCTAGCTGCAGCGACGCGGGCCCGGCAGGGTGACGTTCGGGTGGGCTTGCGACCCTCCTGCGGGCGGCTCCTGCCATTCCCCGCCGACCCTCCCCGGCTCCCCCTTGCAGGTCCTCCTGGGCCTCTTTTTCAACGTCCACTCCGCTGTCCTGATTGAAGACGTTCCTGCCACCGAGAAGGAGTTCACGTGAGTCGGCGGCGGGGCCGGGAATCCGGGGGAGCGGGGCGAGGACCCCCTTTCCGCAACGAGCCCTCCTGTCTCCCCTCTTTGCCACAGGTCCGGGGTAACCGCGATCCACGCGCTGTACGACCAAGTCAGCTACAACTGCTTCATTGCCGCCGGCCTCTATTTCATCCTGGGGGGCTTCTGCTTCTGCCAAGTGCGCCTCAACAAACGGAAGGAGTACCTGGTCCGCTAATGCCCGCTTCCTCCGCTGGAGCCCCTTCCCCGCTCCCCTTCCACGGACTCCCCCTGGGCAGGGGCCCCGGGGAAGGGAAGGGCTCTCCGTGGCTCTGTGGAGCCCCTTTTCTTACGCCGGCCCCCTCCGCATCCGCTCTGCCCTTGGTTCCCTTTATTTAAGCCCCAGGAAGAGGTCAGTTGGCACCGCCCTTCCTCTGTTGCCCTGCGGCTGACCAAAAGAGAACGGCCATGTTGTGTAAATAGCCGAGGTGTTCTCCCTCCCCCCTCCCCCCCCCCATTGGCATCTTCCTGGCTCCAAGGTTGGGCCTCCATTGCCCGGTTTGCCAGCAGCCAGTCCCCCCCGGTTTGAGCCGTCTCCGTGCTCTCTCTGTTTTGTCTTGATCGTGATGCTTTGCCCAGGCCGCTCCCCGGGGCTGGAAGGAACGGGCGTGCGGAGGCAAGGAAGCCTCTGACCCGGGGAGGGGGCTGCCATGGGGCACCCCACTTCCTGCCTCCTCCCGGGGGAAGGAAAGGCTCGGGGGGGGCTGCGGGGGGGGGTGCGTGGGTGTGTCAGCCCTGCTCCGATACCCGCGTTGCCGGTGCCCGGAAGAGTCGTGTGTGCAATAAACAACCTTGGATGTGGCTGCTTGGCTCTTCTTTCCAAATGGGGGGGGGGGTCGTCTTTGGGAGTGGGGAGGGGGAGGCTGCCGGAGGGTTTCCTGAGGTGGGTGGCCGTGGGGGGTGTGGGTGGGTCATCCTGGCAGAATTGCCTTCTGTGGGGGGCCGGGAGGGGAGCGAGGCGGGTCCCCGGTCCCATCGTCCGCGGCCGGCGCAGGGCCGTGGCCTTACGCCTCGCATCATAGAGTTTCCGGAAGGAGCGCGCTAGGGGAAGGGCGCATGCGCGCGACCGCGCCATCGAGGGAACCGCCGCCGCCGCCGCCGCCGCCATGACCTCCGCCTCCACCAAGGTACCCGCCGGCCGGGGCGAGGGTGCCTCTGAGGGCGGGCAGAGCGCCCGCGGCCCCGGCTGACCGCCTTTCCCGACCGCAGGTGGGCGAGATCTTCTCCGCGGCCGGCGCCGCCTTCACCAAGCTGGGCGAGCTGACGATGCAGCTGCACCCGGTGGCCGACTCCTCCCCGGCCGGGTGAGCGGGGGTCCCGGGGCCGGAGGGGGGCGCGCAGAGGGCGGCCGGGGCGCTGATTGTCCGCGTCCCGCAGGGCCAAGTGGACGGACGCCGAGATCGCCCTCCTGCGGGCCTCCGTGCAGCGCTTCGGCGACGACCTGCACCGCATCAGCGCCCTCATCAAGGACCGGACCGTGTAAGGCCCCCGCCCCTCCCCCGCCGCGGCCCCCCTCCCTCCCTCCCCCCTCCCGCTGACCGCCTCCTCCTCCTCCCCCCCCCGCAGGGCGCAGCTCAAGGCGGCCGCCAAGCGCAAGGCTTACGAGGACTCCGGGCTGCCCCCGCCGCCCCGCGCCGACTCCCCGAAGAAGCCAGCCGGCCGCAAGCCGCCCCCGCCCGCCGGCCCCGCGCCCCCGCCGCCCGAGCCGCCCGCCGCCAAGAAGCCCAAGGTGGACCTGACCCTGAGCGCCCTGAACGAGGCGGACGCGCCCCGGGAGGAGGGCGACGGGCTGGTGGGCGAGGGGCCCCCGCCGGCCAAGAAGCTCAGCTTCGACCAGGGTAAGGGCGGGCGGGCGGGCGGGCGGGCGGGGGGAGAGCGAGAGGGGGTCCCGCTGCCCCCTCCTTTCTCTCTCTCTCTCTCTCTCTCTCTCTTGCAGACAGCCTGAACCTGGAGCCCGGATTCCTGCTGACGCCCGGCGGAGCCGACCTGCCGCTGCTCTCCCGCTGAGCCCCCGCCCTCCGGAGCCCCCCCTCCCCAGCTTCTGCCCGCACCTCCGGCAGGGCCTGGCGGTAGGGGGCGCCCCACCTCAGGGTCGCCAGGCGTCTGTGCCTCTTCTTGTCCTGGAGCCCAATAAAGGCTGCTGTGCTCTGGCTTGGGTCTCCCCGGTGCCTTTGTTGGGGGTCAGGAGGGTGGGGCGGGGCTGTCCTTCCTGACCTCGCGGCAGGGCCCCCCTCACTGCAGCAGCACAAGGAACACTGGCTGCGAGCAGCAGAGGTGCCAGTATTGAGGTGCTGCTAGAGCTGGGCTGGCAGAGCAGGTGGGCCGGGGGTAGCCCCAGGGCGAGTCCTCCCCGCCCCCCCCTTGTTCCTGGGGAGGTGTGGGCGCCTCTGCCCAGCTGCCGGTCGAAGGCGTCCTGGCCGCTCGCATTAGCACCACAAAATGGGTTGTGGATTCCTGTTTGCCAACAAACCATGTTGTGCTGCTGTTGCGTACGCCAGCGTCAATAGCTTGGAAAGGTTTTTGTGGTGCGTGTGTGTGTGAGAGAGAGACAACAGAGGAACCCTTGCAGCAAGAAGCAGCCCCCTGCCCCCAAATGCCTTCTGGCCTGCCTCCCACTTGTTCTTCGGAGCCCCTTCCCTGTGTCGCTTGGATTTCCCAGCAGTCCTCAGGACAGAGAAGAAGGGGTGCCCGGAGGCACAATGGGGGGGGGGTACCTCTTACCCAATTTTTCCCAAATCTGTCAGCCAGGGTGGGGAGACTCTTGCTTCCACCCCACTACCCCTGAACTTGAGGAATATGGGATGGATGGAGGTCCCGAGGGCAGGCAGGATAGGGGTGGGGGTGGACAACTGGACCAGCTGGTGGTCCCAACAATAGGGATGGCCGAGTTTGCCAGAAGAATCCCCACTTCCCCAAAGAAGTGACGCGGCCCACTTTGTGCTGAATGGAAAATGGAGACAACGCCCGAGCTGCCTTGGACTGACACCCTCCCGCCCCCAGCACAGTGTAAGATCCTCCTTCCCCGGCCAGCCTGCAGTTGCATAGTCCAAGGAGCAGATGTGCTGCGGCCTGGTGCCCCTTTGCCCAGGGCTTTGCCCCCACAAACACAGGGTGAGGAAGAGTCGGGCATTCTGCAGAAGAGGTCAAGACAGCACCCAAGACCTGTCTCTCCCCCCAAAGTCCTACAATGGTCCAGAAGGGGACTTGGCTGCTTCCGATGGGTGGGGCTTGCCTGCCTGCACTATCGCCACGTACATGGCTGTAGCAAACCACTTTCTCCCCTCCCCTCCTCCTGCCCACCCCCCCAGAGGCATGCTCGGTTCCCAAGTGGGCCTCCCCAGGTAAGATTTGCAGCAATGGCCCCCATTTGGATGGCAACAGAAAGGGCTGCTTCTCCTGTTCCAGGGGAGGAGCTCCTTGCTGGGGGTGGGGGGGAGCAGGGAAGGAAGGGCAGCGGGGCCTTTTCTGATCTGTGGGCTCTTGGGGGAGAAAAGGTCAGCCCACAATCTGCTAAGTCAGAAGATTTGGGTGGGAGCTTTTGAACACACTTGGGAGTTTTTGGTTAAATTGGGGCAGATAAGTGTTCACCCCCAAAAATAGGATGGGGAGGGGTCAATCGAACTGTAGGCCAGGGGAAAAAAATCTGGGCCTCGTCTGCCATCTTGATTTTACCTCCCAAGTCACCCCTCAGTCCCACTGGCAAGACTACATCAGCCCCTCCCCCCCGTGTCCCTGGCGGCTTGGATGGGGGGCAGGAAGAGCACAGGAAGGCTTCTGTCATCGCCTGTGGGAACCCTGCCACTCCTGCGCCTTGAAGTGGGGTGATTGCATCAGTTTCCGCAAAATTTGGGGAGGCCTTGGAATAGCTGACCGGCTTAAAAGAAAAATCTGGAGGGGGGGAGGGCGGAGGGGGCACTGCTTTTCTAGGCAGTGGAACAAAGGGCACACCCAAATCAAGAGATTAGTTCTGAGGAGGGAGACCAATTTGGGCCAAATCCTTGGGAAACAACCTTGTAAACAAATTGGGTGGGCTGAGGAGGGGCTGGAGGGGCCCTAACAGTTAACTTATTTCTATTTTTGAGTAAAATGTTTGATAGGGGGAGAAAGGCTGAGGTTTCCACCATTCTGGGGCCTGACCTCTCTGATCCTCAGGCAGCCCCCATTTCAAATCTGGGGGCTCCTTGGCAGGGTGGGAGCTCCCTCCACCCCCAGCCCTTCATTTGGCATCCTGGCCCTATGCCCCCCTCCCCCGGCCTGGCCCCTGGAAGGAGGGTGCCCTCTGAAACACCCAACTCTCTTGCACAGAGGGGCTGCTTCTTGGAGCAGCATCGACTGCCCAGGGGACATGCCTTCTCTGGGGTTGTGGGGTGGCAAGGGAAACGGGGGGGGGGGTGCCTGCCAGCTTCCCTTCCCAAAATCCAGCCTGGCTTTCTTTTGGCCCCCTTTTTACTCAGCATTATTAGGCTGTCCTTGTAAGGCTGCTTCCACCCATGTCTTGTCCACCCCAATTGACTCCTGGTGGGGGAAAATTATGGCAATTTGGGGGCTCATGCAAGGGGCCGTGCCCATTTTCTGACTGGCGAACGCTTGACTAGGGCCTGCTAGCCTTCCCTTTACAGTCAGGGTGTCATTGTGGGCACCGAGCCGAGAGTCCTGCCTGCCTCTGACCTAGCACCTACTTCTGAACCACAGACATACCACCCCCATCCCTGTACACACACCCCCCCCCCGCTTACCTGCTCTGCAGACCCTTGCCCCCTCCAGATGATCAGGGATCGTGTTTTCCAGAAGTCTTAAGTTTAGCCCTTAAAAAAAATATTTTGCAGCCACGGCAAGCCAAGACTGGGGTGTTCCCTTTTGCCACCCGATCTTGGCATTCAGCTCTCTCTGGATCCACGGGGGCCCGGTCCCCCACCCCCAAAAAGGGAGCATTTGTCCCTCTTCCTGCTCCAACAAGGGAAGTTGGGGAGCTCCTTCCCGTTCGCCCCAAAGATTTGCCACCCCTTTTCAGGGAATCCGGAATTGGAAAAAAATAAAAAAAAACAGAGGGTGCCCCCGCATCACCCCCAGAGCTGCCAGCCCCTTCCGTGCTGCGATTAGGGAAGGCAACGAGAAAGAGAGAGAGAGAAAAACAGGGCAACTGAGAAAAGCCTGGTCCTTTTTCCCCCTACGCAACTTTCTACACTTGAATAAACCCCTTTGGGGGGGTGGAAAAAATCTGCAAAAAATTCAGAGGGGAGGCCAGGCACCCCCCTGGATGTGTGTGAAATTTGGAGCAAATCCAGACAGCCGTTTCCCAGCAAAAAAAATTGCTTTCCAACGGCTCTCTCTCCCGCCAGCTTTAACGTCCCCAGCTGACTTTGTCGCGGTGCCAACTTGTGCGTCTGGATTGGCAGCCCCCCAGCATTTCAAACGGTCACTTTGTCTCTGAGCAGCGCCCAGAAACCCCAGCCTGTGCAGGGCTCACCTGTGGCCCTGGACCCCCATGGCCCCCACCCCCAGCTCCCATCTGGGCAGGGCGCTGGTTGGCTCTTTTCTTAACATAGAAGGCCATGGTGGTGTTGAAACATGTGGTGTGTGTGTGTGTGTGTGTGTGCCTGCGCACGCATCCATGTGCTAGCTCCACTCACGAATCTGCCGATGTGAAATCAGAGCCTGGTTTACCAGCTGTCCTGCAGCAGCAGCAGCTCCCAGCTCCTGACGTGCCTGGTCATACAGATTCCTGGGACAGGCCACCCCACGGAAGGGAGCCCCCCCCGCACCGATCCCCTCCCTATACAAGCCCCATTCCCGCCCCCAACCTGGCCTGGCCCTCTCCAGGCAGCAGGCAAGAATCAGAGGGCAGCACACTTGGCTTGGCCCCAGGGCCAGGGCCCCTGTGTGAGCCCCAATTTGCAGCTGCAGCAGCAGCAGCCATGGAGAGTCCTTCCACATAGTCTGGGCAATGCCAGGCTGCCCCTGAGGGCAGGCAAAGGCCCATGGCAGAGAGTGTCCGAGCGCCTTTCTTTTCCCTCAGACTCATAGATTCAGGGGCTCTGTGGAAAGGATGGGGAGGCAGGAAAGGCCAATACTCTGGCAAGATGGAAACCCCAACAGTCTAGCCCCAGAGTTGCTTGGTGACCCCTGTCTGCACAACTCACAGGAAACACCCCCCCCTCCGCGGGGTTGGAGAAGTGCATGTCCATAGTCTCCCCTGCTGCTGCTCCTCCCATCTAGCCCAGCTCCTGGACCCTATGGGTAAACAGAGAAGAGAGCTGGGGCTTGTCATTCACTGACATTTAATACAGAGATGCCAAAAGTGGGGGAGCTCTGGCTATCCCAAGGGACAAAGCAGATCTTTGAACATGTACAGAAATACATATCAAAGAAAAATAATTCTGCAAATTGCCCCCCTCCCCAAATACAGTTAACTAGCAATCTATGATTCTCAGGTGGAGGGAGAGATTCTGGCACTTTTGCAGCAGTGACACAATCAGCCTGTTGAGCCTTTACAATGTGCAGCTTCAGCACCAGGACTTAGGGCTCCCCCCCTCCGCTTTTCTTTCTCTGTTTGGGGACACAACTGCAACTCTCTTAAAGGTCTCCCCAATATCCTCAATGAGCCCTTCCCGAGAGACCCTCTTTTCCTCTGGTCTGGACCCTCCAAAGAAGGAACCTTGCAGGTGATGAGAGGAAGGGGGGGGGCTTCACAGGCCCTCCTCGTGACCTGCCCCTGGCAGAGACTGGCAGACGGGGCAGTGCTTTCCCCCACCCCGCCACCCCAGTGCTGGGCAGATCTGGCCCTTGGCCCCCATTTGGGCCGCAGTGGTGGGTGAGCACTGGCGAACCGAGTTTGAATCAGGAAGCCCAGCCGTTACCCTCCGGCCAAGGGGCGCTTGGGGACGCCCGCTACAGGGAGCTTCCCCCAGCCTCCCCCCCCAGTAAGGAGCAGCAGGGAAGCGAGCGCGGCACCCCCTCCCACACCAGGAAGCTTGGCTCGCATTTTGGCGGGTCCCGGAAAGCCCCCTCCCCCCGAGTTGCTCAGCTCTTCCAGCTCCTCAGTGGCTGTGGATGTTTATGGACGGGGAGCGCACTAACCCCCCCCCCACCCCCCCAGCCCAGCTTCGCAGACGCCAAGCCTTCGGGCTTCCCGGAGAACGGGGCAGGGAGCGAGAGGAGGGGTAAGCCTGCCCCGCCCGTTCTCAGAGCTATCCCCACGGAGGGTTCCGGGCGGAGCTCCTGCCTCGAGGCCGGCTGAGGACGCAGGATAAGCGGAAACTCCAGCTCCGAGCCAGCATCCCGGGAGCGCAAGAGGTCTTTGGCTCAGCGGGCCCGGCCATTTGGCGCCTCGCCTGCCGGCAGTCCCGCAGCCACCTGCTCCGGAGAGCCGCAGGAGAAGGAAGGGGAGATGCAGCAAAGGCTCCGAGGACTCTGCGCTTCACCTGCAACCGCTTCGTGCCCTGGCAATTCCGATGGGGGACTCAGTCAGCCCGCTCACCGCACGTGGCGAAGGATGCGCCGGCCCCGGATTCCTCCCCCCCCTCCGGCTCAGGCGGGCTAGCGGCCCCTCCGGAATCCGCAAGGCCCTGCAGCGCCCACGCGGCCGGTCGGTTTCCTCCGCACGTGCCCGGAGCCTCGGCGCGACCGTCTCTTCCCCTTCCCTCCGGCCCAGCCAGGCAGAGACCAAAGCTCGGGATCCACAACTTTATTGTTGTCAAACACAGACGAGAGCTCCGCGTGCAGCGGTCAGGCATGCGGGAGGCGGGCGGGTCCCGAGGCCCGGAGTCCGCGGGAGGGAGGGCTGCGGTTAGCCCTGGCTGCGGTCGGCGGGGGGGGGGTCGACTGGAAGAAAGCAGAAGGGGGGTTCGCCTGTTGCAGCATCTGCTGCAGCTCTGGTGCTATATACAGTTCAAATATAGATATAGATTAAATATATATATATATATATATAGCTATATATTTACCACATTTCCTCTTTAAATAAATATATACAAATCCCTGCTGAGTGGGCAGGCTCAGGGCACAGGATGGGGAGGGCTGGGGGGCCGGCAAGGGGCAATCGAGACCGAGGGGGTGGCCTCCCCAAGGAGCAGTAGATCAACTTGCTGCGGGGGGTGGGGGGGCTGGTGCTGGGCTCCTCCGGGTGCTTTGGATCAAGAGACAAACCGGCTCCTTGTCAGCGAAGTTGGGGGAGGGCGCCTGGGGGCCGATGCCAGCTCCTCCCATCACAGCTCCGAGCAGCGGTCCTGCTTGTTGTAGTGGTCGAACTGACTCTTCCAATGCATCATGTAGGCGCTCCAGAGATGGAACTCCAGTTTCCACTGCCGCTCGGCCTCCTCAATGTTGTCTGGGGGATGCCAGCAGAGAGAAAAGGGGGGAGGGAGGGGGAAACAACAACATCCAGGGACATGGGGGGCAAGGAGAGAGGGTGTAAGGGAAGGCCATCGAGTGAGGATGGGGTCACTTCAGGGGGCAGGCTGAAGGGCCGGCTGGGGGGGGGTGTCTCAGGGTTTTCTCGGAGGGAGGGCTGGTTCTTGGCAATGGGGCGGCCTGCTCAGCGCTTGACTGGCCTTGTGATTCTGGGCAGAAGCCTGGAGAGGCAGTCGGGGGGGGCTCCCCTCCCTGCCCCTTGTGCCAGGGCTGGGTGGTGGGAGGGCCGTTTCCAGCAGGGATGGCGCTGTCTCGGGGAAGGTTCTGGAGTGGGGCATTTTGCTTTTGGAAAAGGAAATGGGGCAGGTTGGTCCTGGGAGCGAAGAGACCTCGCCCTTGTTTGGCAAAGCAGCTTTGGGCCCAGCGGAGCTGCACAAGAATGTGAGGGGGAAGGGCCCAGGATATGACCTCCGGAAGGGGCAGAGGGAGAGGTGAATTTTGGATGCAAAGATCCTCCTGAAGCCCCCTCCTCTTTTTGCTTTCTGTGAGCAGCCTCCTTCCTGACCTGGAGCAGCACAGCAGGCCTGGCCAGTTTCCTCCCTGCCTGGTTCACACAACCCAGCTAGGAAAGGGCTTGCTGGCCATTTCCCAGCTGAGTGCAATTGGCGGAGGAACAGCTGCACGCCAGTTCAGCAGACACCCCCAGCCTGAACCGTCTGATGCCATCTTGCCATGGGCACCCATAACCGTGAGCTGAACGGCACCTGGCTTGCTTGCCAGAGGGGCCAGGAGATGCCCTCAAAAACACCTGGGCAGCTGAGGCTGCTCCCTGCTGGCACCAATGCAGCTGGCAGGGGGCAGCCTCTCTTCTGTTCCCGAGCTGGGAATGCAGCCCCTCCCCACTCTCCATCCACTATTGCCATTGCCTTCTCTTGTCCCAGCCAAGTGGCCTGCAAGGCATACATGTATCTCCCCTTAGCCCCCTGCGGAGGAAGGGGGTCCAGTGCCTGTTGAAACCTTGCCACCCTCAGGAGCTGAAGGAACATAGCCTAGCGCGTGGAGTGGGCTTGGGTGCTGATTCTGCACCCCCACTTTGTCCTCTCCTTCATCCCACATCCCTCACTGCCCAAGGTCCTAACATGGCTCTGAGCCTGAGAAAGCATCTGGAGCAAGCCCTCCCTGCTGTCCAGAAGCTGCCCCCTTCCTCCTGTGCTCACTTGTCTGTGCTGCTTCTGGCTTGGAGACCCCCATCTCTTCGGCTACCACGAAGGCCCCTCCTGAGGCCCTGGCTAAATCCGGAAAGCCAGCTCTCTGATGCTTCAGAAGCCTCAGGGAAAGCTCCATAAAGACAGTCATAGAGATTCTTTAGAGCAAGATTGGTCTTTCTCAGGCTCTGGGGGGTGGGGTGGAAAGGCCAGGGGGCTTTTTCAGCTGTTCTGGGACTCAGGACCCCCTTCCTGCTCTCTGCAGGGCCCCTCCAGGATTCCTGGCCACCATCCGCCTGGCTTCCTCTCGTTCTTGCACAGGCGCCCTGCGCGGCTGAGGTGAGTTTTCCTTCCACTGGACTCCCTTTCCTGGCAGCACCGCTTCCTGCCACCCACCCCAGACCTGGGGGGCATTCAGGACAAGAGCAGAGGGGCAAAGGGAGGCCCTGGTGGGAACTGTTGTAAATGCTGGCAAATACTACAAGGGAGAAGAGAATGCAGCATTCAAGCCAGGCCGGGGAGGGAGTGGGTGAGCCTGTTGCCTGCCAGAGCAGCCCAAGGGATGTTAACTGAGTGAAGCCAGCAATGGCTTCTTCACCCAAGGCTGCAGAAGGGTGTGTGTGGAGGGGGCGGGTGGAGGGTCTGCTGGGCTGAGAGGGGCAGAAGGCCTCCTGGCCTGAAGAAGGGCTGCTCTGGCAGAAAGGAGAGAGCTGTCAGGTCTGGTGAAGTGGGAGACCACGGCTGAGAGGAAGGCGGAAGGCCAGCTCTTTGAAGCTACTCTCCCCACCTTCAACTAGATTGGATGCGGCCCTCCCCATCACTGCACCCCTCCCTCCACCACCCCAGGGCTCACCTGTCGCGCTCAGTAGTTTGGGGAGAAAGTGGTTCCAGAAAGCACAGATCTGGGCACGTAGGTTGCGCTGGGTGGCCAGCGGCTGGGTGTTGAGCTGGACATACTGCTGCTGGGAGGTGGTGTAGGATGGCCAGGCCCTGTCCTCAGCAGGTTCAGTGGGGCTCCTGTGTAGAGACAGAAAGGGGACCTGCTATTGACAGACAGGCCTCCCAGCTGCCACGGCCTCCTTCCTTTTGCAATTTGTGGGTTGTGGGACACCCTGATCATGCTTTGCCTATCCTACTTTCCTACCTCCAGGCCTGCCCTTTCTCCCCAGGCAAGACGCTGTTGGGGTTCTCATTCCCAAATCCAGTGCACCCAGGAAAATCCCCCGGGCCTGCCCCCATTTCCATCTTCAATTTGGAACCAGATGTCCGGCATAAGGCCTCCTGCCTGAGCAGGGGGTTGGACCAGAAGACCTTCAACGTCCCTTCCAACTCCGTTATTCTGTATTCATGCAGATGTGCAGGGACAAGTCTTCCAATGGGGTCTCAACATATAAAAGTATATTTTAGAAGTCCCTTTTTCTGGTGTGGCTGCTAAAGCTAGCACAATAATCGAATGAAGGCACCCAAATGGATGTCTCGCCCTGTCCCTTGTTTAAGTTTGAAGCCCGAAGATCTGCACGAACCTTTTCTTGCCACCAACGTTCATTTCTACTTTTACAAAAAGCTGTTTTCTGCATTTGTGGTCTCCCGCTTCCCTCCATGCCCTCCAAGTTTCTGTCTGCCTCCCCTTCCTTGTCCAGTGGCCCCCTCTGCAGTGCCAGGTCCCCCCGCCCCGTTCACCCCGGTGGCTGCCCCCCCCGCCCCGTTCACCCGGTTACCCTGTCCGGGCGAAGTTGACCCAGTAATGCATCATCCTGCGGCTCAGCTCCTTCTCTTGGGCCGTGTAGTTCAGGGTGTCATTGAGGGGCAGTCCAAAGACAAACTCGATCTCATAGCCGTGGGGGACCCCCATCCACTGGGGCCAAACGAGGTTGGAGGCCCGGTGGTCAAACAGATAGGTGTACACCTTGTTGCCGCGCTTTGCGTAGTGATTGGCAAAATGCATGACTGGGCAGATGACATTGTGGTCCCCCACGATGTCGTCCATGGCCTCCCGGTTCTTCTCCCCGCTGTCTTCGTCCTGCCAGTCTGTATACTGTAGCACGACAGCCTCGGTGGCGATGTCGTTGGCATGTGGCACGCTCATCCGCACCCCTTCCAGGAAGTCATCCCGGCTGATGAGGCTCTCGTTGTCCTTGCTGAAGCCGGGCACCCCGTAGATCAGAAAGTAGGAGCCCTCATCCTTGACCACTCCCAGCAGAACCTGGGTCTCCTTGAAGTTGCCTGTGCCGAGCATGGCCTCGGGGGTGTCTGGAAAGAAGTCCCCGTCAATTACCGGCACGAAGGGGAAGCGGAAAGTGCTCTTGTAGGGCAGGACAGACCACTCCTCGTCAATCAGCTGCTGAGGGGTTTTAGAGCGCAAGCAAATGACCAGCTCGGAATCATTGGTGAAGTGGCAGCCCACCTGCTTTCCCAGAAGGGTTGCGCGGCGCCGACTTTCTGCAGGTGTCACGGTGGCCCATGGCGCATTGGGTGCACCGCTCTGCAGAATAGCCCGCTGGAAGAGGGCCCGGCTCTGGGCAGAAAGCAGGTGCATGCCCACTGAAGCGGCCCCAGCACTCTCCCCAAAGATGGTGACCGCTTTCGGATTGCCCCCAAAATGCTGGATGTTGTTCTGGATCCACTGCAAGGCCAAGCGCTGGTCCAGCAGCCCCATGTTCCCCGGTGCCTCCTGACTCCCCAGGAGGCCCAAAAAGCCCAAGGCCCCCACGCGGTAGCTAAGGGAGACCAGGATGACGTTCTGTGTGTAGGTCAGGATGCGGCCATCATAGACATCCAGGGAGGCAGAGCCGCTGTAGAAGCCCCCTCCGTAGATCCAGACCAGGACGGAGATGTTCTTCGGGCGGGGGGAGGGCACCCAGATGTTGAGGTAGAGGCAGTCTTCGCTCATCCCCCAGTTGGGGTTCCACATCTCCGTGCCATGGAATCCTGGGTAGGTGTTGTCCACCATCTGGTAGCAGGCGCGCTGGTAGGAAGTGGCATCGAGAATGTGCTGCCAGGGCCTCACAGGCTCAGGGCGCAGGAAGCGCATCCTGCCCACGGGAGGCTCCGCAAAGGGGATGCCCAGGAAGGCCGAGACGTGGCCTCCGAGAACGGGCATCCGCATGCCACGCACCCAGCCCGTCTGGGTGGCCACTTTCAGCTCGTCCGCCTGGCCAGGCAAGACCGCTATGGAGGATGGGACACAAAGGAGGAGCTGGAGCCACCAAAGCCATGGCGCAGGCATCTTGCCAGGTGGGCAGGAGGGCATCTGCAGGGGAGGGGGGGCAGAGTGAGAAATGCACCTCCCCAGCCTGGCCGTCTATGCCACCCAATAAAGACCCTTCCATCGCCTATCGGCTCAGCCAAGCCAGCGACTGAGCTCATCAGAGCCAGATAAATAGCAGCGGCTGTGGGAGGAGCCAAGAGCGGCTCCCCCCACAAGAGGGGGGGTCTGTGTTAAGGAGGAGGCCCTGACCCAGGCTGCTGAGAGCATCACAAAGCTGCCCCCCCCTCCCGAGAGTGTTCACTGGTGGGCCTGGTTCATTGGCTCCCTGCCCACCCAGCCTCAGCCTTTGGGGTGGGGGGTGCTGTTTCTTCTTTTTGTCTTTAAGCAGGAAGGGGTGATAAGCCAGCCCAATTGCTTGAGCCTTGCCAATTTTGTGTATCCATAAACTATTTATTATTCATATATTTAAGTACTGTTACTTAGCACATAGGAAAAGTGCCTTTTTCCTATTGGGTCTGGAGCTGAGCTGCTTTGTTCAGCCGAAATGGCACCGACTTGAGCAGGCGCACCTGCCCCCCCCGCTCCGCTCAGGAACACCTGGCCATCGAGTGGATGGAGGGGGAAGGCTGGGGATCAGATAGGGGTCTCAGCCCACCAGGTAGCCCTTAGCTGACCCCTGTCACTAGCCATACAGGAGATGGGTGTGGGATGTGGCTCTTGGGGCGTGGTTTGTAGTGTTGTGCATCCCCATGATTGGCTCCTGGCAAGGAGTGCTATTCAAAATTGTATAGAAGGGGCTCCCCTCCAAGCTGGGGGTGGGGGTGATGATGCCTGTTTGGAACTTGCTTCCAAGCAATTCATTCCTTTGCAAGTGAAAGTTTCCCTTCCCACCTATCAAGTGAGACTCCTTGGGCCCACAGGCCAGCTCAAAGGACCGGAGCTTTCTGGGGCAACGGAGGGGGGTTGCCTTGTGCTAAAATAGGCCAGGTATTAATTACCTGTATCTCCGCATATCTGTATCTTTCTATCATCAGAAGACATTTCATCTGGTCTATCTCCAACCTGGTTAATTGTGCTCCTTGGTGGCTCTTGGGGCACAGCCTCCCTCATTGACTGGATTGAAGGCCCCCCATATGTGGGGGGGGGGCAAAGGATGCTCCCTCCTCCTTGTGTCCCATGAGCCTCTGCTTTCCTGGGAGAGTACAGCAAGGCTCTGCTGTGTCACTTGAACCCTTTTCCTTTACCAGCAGGCTGCAGAGAGTGTGGCTCGGACCCTGTCTCTCGGGCGGGGGGGGGGCTTTGGGGTGCTGCCAGGCCTTGGCTGTGGCAATGGAGGGGCCCACCTTTCATCCGCTCAGCCTTTTTGGTTGGTGGACTGGCTGGGCAGGGTCTGGGTGCCTCCTCAGAGGGGCGTGTATGACTAGTCCGCTGTAATCCAAGGCTGCTTCAGAATGTCACCCCTGCACCACCCCTGATCATTCACCCTCAGAGGACTCAGGCCCTCTGGCTCAGCAGGGGGGGTTTCTCGTGAACTTCAGGAGGGAGGGAGGGGAAGGGCTTCTCTGCAGAGGGCCTGGCTGCATCATTGAGGCAGAACAGTGGGCTGAGGGGGGGGGTGTTTTATGGCTGCTGCTTGACAGGCCCCCTTACAAGGATCAGCCAAAATGGTGAGCAAAGGAGAGGCTGCAGAAGGATCAGTCAAAATCTGCATTTCTAGATGGAACCGTTGGGGTGAGAGCAGGGTGTGTGTGTGTGTGTGTGTGTGTGTGTGTGTGTGTGAGGGGGCGGGGCGGGGGGGGCAGAATTCTTGCATGCAATAGGATACAGGGAAGGCTGGTTCCAGGCGGGAGTTGGGGGAAAATCATCTTCAAAGGTACCCAGGTAGAGCTTTGCGCCGCATGGGTTCAAGGGGGCTCTGCTGGGGATGATGGGGATTGGATTCCTGTGTGGAGCAGGGTTGAACTAGGCGGCTTGAAGGGTCTGTGGAAGTTGAGGCATCTGCAGCACAAACTCCATTACTTCCAGATTCTCCCCTGGGCTTCTCAACTCTTCTCGTTTGTGGCCGTTGCTTATGGAAGAAATTAACTGCAGGACGGCTGAGGAAGGACAGGAGACCTCCAAGCAGGGGGATTTGGACCCCCTGTTTCATTCCAGGCCAGTTGGCCGGCAGCTGTTCAGCTATTTAAAGAACTCGGGTCAGAAATAAACCAGCAGAGCTTTCTATGCCAGTGTGAGAGTGCCAGCAAGCGAGACAAAACAATTGTCTGTCTGTCTGTCTCTCTGTGTGCTGGAGCTTTTGCAGTGGGCTCCTAGCATGTGCAAGAGAAATGCCCTCTCTTGGCCTGGCACAGTCTTTAAAGGAAGAATGCCAGGGTCCCACTTGAGGCCTCGGGTGTCTGCCCAGGCTGGGGGTCAAAGTAGCTGCTTCTCAGGCAGGGGTGGGGGTGGGGGAGCAGCTGTTGCTTCTTCCCCAGGGAGGCTAGGCAGGAAAAATAGCTCCACTGGCATCACTGACCTGTCAGGAGAGCCTTCATCCGGAACTCCCCTCCCCCCACCATGGATTAGCAGCCGAAAACTGACCCAGCAGCCAGGACAACATCTGAGTCTGTTTGTCTTGTGAGCTGGCAACACCACCTAGTCCCTCCACTAGGAAGCGGAGGGGAGGGGCTGCCTTGCCCACTGCTGGCTTTGACCCTGGGGAGTCCAGCACTCTCTTGCCCCAAGTGAGAGCCCGGCTTTCCCGCCTCACAGGCAGTGGGTATGCTGGCCCTCTGTCCTGCATTGGTCCTAGAAATGACCCTTCCTTGTGCAGCCTTGCTCGTGGCTCAGCCCCTTCCCTCCTGCCCACCTTGATCTTGGGTGCCAAAGTCCTTAGCGGAGGTTTGTGTGGCTGCAAAGTGGCATGCCTGCCTGATGGCCCAAGCCTTCCCTGGCTCCCCGCTAGTTGTGACCTGATCAAGCCCACATTCTTTATGTTGATCAGGCTGGTGATGACCCGGGATGGAGTCGGGGACCCTCTGTTAGCCTCACATGGGGAGCTAAAAAGGATTACCACAACAGATGCCTACAATCTGCAGGTGATGTGCCCACGGGTTGTTCCACCTCTGCCAGTCTTATGGGCAGCCCTCCTCATTCAGTCTGTCTGCAGAATGGGAGCCAGCAGGTCGCTCAGGGAAGGATGGAGCCTGGTCCCCTCGGGTGGAGGTGAAGCTCTCAGGTGTGGGGGCAGACCCAGGACTCCTTAAGTATGGCCCTTTGGTGGACACATGGCAGCTGCAGCTTGAGCCACATCAGCAAATGAGGCCCCGCCCAGCTAGGTTGGGCACGATCTCAAAGGTGTCCCTCTTCCTTCTCTTTGGTGGTTGCTGAGAGAAGGCTCCCACCCCCACCCCACCCCCCTTGCCACTCAGAGAAGCTCACAAGCCACTGATCTGACTTGGTCCCCCCCCATCTTTGGGACAGAGAGGGTGTGTCTAGTGCATGCCCCCATTCCTCCTTTGCAGAAGCTGGAGACGTGGCGTTTTCCCCACCCCTCAGGTTTCCTATGGAGAGATGACCGAAGCTCTCAAGGAAGGGGGGCCACAACCTGCGGAGGAGAAAAGAGCCCGTGCACCCAGGGGGGCAGTTGAGAAAGGAGGAGGGGGCTTCGGTTTGTGCACTGGAACATTCAAGCATTGTTTGGGCACTGTGGGGATGTCTCTTTAAGTGCTGAGTGGCAAGCAATTTCCTCTTGCAATTTGACCTAAGGACAACATCCTTAATGGCTGTGTGTGTGTGTGTGTGTGAGACTGCTTGACCTGGGAAAAGCAGCCTGTTTAGAAGCTGCCAGGAGATGCTGTGAAGGGAGCCGAGCTGTCCAGGGGGAATTCTCTCAGTTGCCTCACAAGACCAGGGGCAACCTTGGAGCTCCAGAGAAAGGTGCCCAACAGCTGGGCAGGCTGGAAAGCCGAGCAAGGCTTGCCAGCTGGTCACGCTTGAGTGGAGACCGCCAGGGTGTCTCATTGCTGAGCCATCCCCAAAGAAGTCTCCAACAGTGCCTTTTCTCCTGCAGCCGCCAGCCCCACATTGGCTCCCTTTCAGCCTAGGGCCCCTTACCTTGCAGTGGGAGAGGCACCCCTCCAGTAGACTTACCATCCTTTGCTTGGCAGAACCGACTCACTTAGACCTGCAAGCATCAGAGAAGCCCCCGACCCGCTTTTGTCTTCCCCACATGCTCTCAGGCAGGGAGACCTGGCCGCTCGGGAGACGGTGAGGATGCCGGGGAGACCCCCTCAAGGCGCCGAGCAGTTGCACGTGTCCAGCGGGAGCATGCGTGGAAGGGTTGGGGGACGGGGCCAGCTAGTCTCGGCGCTTCTGGAAGTCTCTCCCTCCCCTTGTCCGGCCGCAGGCGGTCCAGGTTTTTAATAGACCTGCCACCCCCCCCCGGCTCCCCCTTCTCGGTTTCCTGCAGCTGCTCTGTTGGCCCTGGGGACAGCTTCGCAGCTGTGGGGGCATAGAACCGAACCCCTCGCCCCAAGCAGCGCACGGCTAGATAGCTAGAGGGCTGCCCGTGCCCGTCCCAGGGGTCCCGGCCAGGGCTCCCTTTGCCTCTCCCTCCCGCAAGGGAGCCTCCAACCTCGGATCTTCCTCCCTCCCCGCCTAGCTTTCAGAGGACGCGGCGCCTTCGCCCAGTCCTTCGGTTCGACCTGCTAGAGGGAAGGGATGGATGGAGGTGGAGGAATAATCAGGGGCGCTGTGGCACTCTGCGTATTCCTAGAGGCTCAGACGCAGAGGGACGCCTCGGCCCCTCCTCTGTCCAACTCGGTGGGGAGTCTCCGGGCGGCGGGAGAGCCCAGGTTTCCTCGTTACTTTGGGGGAGAATCGAAGTAGCCGCTTCGCTCTCTGGTTGCGAGAGGGAGGGGAGACGGCTCCCGGACGCGGGTCTTGCTGTAGGAGGCGAGGCCCCGGGCAAACGCCCAGGGAAGGGGGGAGAGGTGGGCCATCATTAACGCGGGCGCTCTCCGGCCGCCAACCGTTTCCCCCCACAGACGCCATCCCGTTACCTTGGAGGAGGAGGAGGGCGCCTCTGCTTCCTCCACTGCCGCGGGCTGGGCTGCGTCTGCGACGCCGGGCGGGCGGTGGCAGCGGCGCCCCCCCAGCCCAGCCGGCCCAGCCCTGCCTCCCGCGGCCGCGGCCACGTCTCGCGAGCCTTGCCCCTTCCTTCGCCGGGGCGGGAGGGGGAGGAGAAGTCGGCCAGCCGTGGCCCCTTAGCCAGTGGAGAGGCTGGTCTTTGCCCCTTCCTCCCGGGAGACCAGACCCGGCATCCCCGACGGTTTGCAGTGGCCGAGGGGGATCCAGATTTGGAAGAAGACCCCTTCCTCACCATTCCCTCCCAGTTACCGCAAATTGGGGGGGGGGGACAAAGCGCATTTCTTTGCCCCCGTGCCCCCCCCCCGCGCCCCGTCCTTCTACAGAGGCCTGCTCAGCTGCAGGACTCCCTGACCGCTGAAACAGCCGAAATGCGGAGCTGGGTGGCCTCAGTCCGGCGAATTCTGGGCAGGTGACTCTCCGCTTTCAAACATTCTCAACCTCACAGGGTGCCCGCTCCGCCCCCTCCCCCCCCCGGAGCCACCAAGCACGTTTTGCGTGGTCTGTCGGTCCACGGGGTAGCCCGTTGCCAATTGTGGCTCAGTACCGCTGTGCCAGGGGCAGCCCTGAGCAATCCGGCAGAGGCTCAATCGCGAAATGAAGCGAATGGTAATGTGCATTGGCGTTTCACGTGTAGATAGCTACCCTCCACCCACATTTCTAGTCTTTTGCACCCAAAAATCTGAAGTTCTTGGAAACAAGGGAATTGGATCCCTCCCTCATCTCGAGGGGCCTGTTTCGGAGCCCTCGCGGAAGGCATGGCGCGCTGCCTCTGAGCGCGTGCAGAGGGCTTCCAGGCGGACGGGAGGCCAGCGCTCGCCTTGGCTGTCGCTCCAGCACCTCTGCGGTGGACAGCTCTGCAGCCCAGCTGAAATCTTGGCGCAGCTCCGCCTCCCCGGCTGGAGGAGTCCAGCCGCCGCCGAGGAAGGGTCGGCGAGGGGCCAAAGCGAGCCGTGGCCTGAGAGCGGCGAATGTGTATTTCGGGAGACGACCCCAAGAGTCCGCCGTGTAGATCCGGTTACCCGGAAGAAAGGGACCGGGGAGGGGTGGTTGCCGCGGGAAGAGTCCCCGAGCAGCCGCGCCAGCTAAAGCACTTCTCCGTGCTCGGGCCGCGCGGCCCACTTGCCACCCCGGCGCTCGCCACGGGGAGGCGATCGCGCCTTCTTTCCAAGTTCGGCCATCCCTCCGGGGAGACCCACCTCTTCTCCTGGGGCGCGCGCTCCCGACAGAGCCCTGCCTCTGAGCGTGCAGGTCCTGGGACGGGAGGGGCAGAGCACAAGCGGTGTACTCCACGAACGTTCCTGCTCACTGCTGTTTCTCCAGGCAGCCCTGGCCCCTCTCTCCAGCTGTGGGTCGCTCCTGGCCAGGCAAGCTCCCCCCAGATGTCCAGAGGCTCTCTCGGGCTCACAGCGGTGTGAAATTCTTGGGAGCCAGGTGGCTCAGAGCAAATTCTATTCTCTAACTGTAACACTGCCGAAGACCATTATAATATTTTCTTGCTCAAAGTCAATAGAGTTATTAAACTTTTTCTACCACTAATCACCACCAAAACTAGGAAAAACAAATTACCCATATCAATAAGAAAGCTCCAATCCAAAAAAACAAAAAAACAAAAACCCTTTGGCTTAAAAACAAAACTGGCTATTCAGCTAACTTTAAAAACCGCTACAAAAATATATGCCACCAAATAAAGACTGAATGCACCAATTACCACATCAAACAAGAAGAAAATCTTCTGCACACGAAATCCAATCAGGCCTTCTATAATTTGTAAACAACAAACTTAAAGACTCGAGATCCATCCCACCCCTAAAAGGACCTAACGGTAAAGAATGCAATGATGAATCTTTAACAAATTCTTTGGCTCAGTCTTTGTTTAACACATCCTTCGGCTCATGCCCAGCATTCCCTAGTCGTACTACTAATGACTACAACGATCTAACACAAATAGATTCACAGAAGATAATGTTGAAAAGGCACTACGTAGACTGAAATCATCTCTATCCATTGGACCTGATGGACTATGTGCATATTTCTTAAAAAAGCTTTCCACTGCCATAGCAGAACCCCTAAGCATAATCTTTGGAAAATCTTTCAGGACCAGTTTCCTACCCAACCTAGGGTCACTAGCCACGGTCATCCCTATCTTCAAAACTGGAGACCCCAGCCTAGTCGAAAATTACAGACCAATCTCTTTATGCTGCGTCACCTGCAAAGTCATGGAATCAATCATCAACCAATCCATTACCCTCCACCTAGAAACAAACAACCTACTCTCTAACAAACAATTTGGTTTCAGAAAAAAATTATCCTGTAATCTACAACTTCTATACTGCAAAAACATATGGACTACAAATATTGATCAGGGCAAAGCAATAGATGCAATTTACATAGACTTCTGTAAAGCCTTTGATTCAGTGGTACATAACAAACTACTTCTAAAACTAATCCTATGGCATCTCCGGACCCCTCCATAACTGGATAACTGCGTTTCTGTCAAACAGACAACAAGTGGTCAAAATAGGGAGCACCCTATCAAATCCTGCACCTGTTAATAGCGGTGTCCCCCAAGACAGCATTCTAGGACCAACACTCTTCATACTATACATAAATGACCTTTATGATCATGTTATAAGTAACTGCGTTCTCTTCGCCGATGATGTTAAACTATTTAACACTACCAACAATGCTGCTATCCTTCAAAAAGACCTTGACTTTGTGTCGGAATGGTCAAAAAATTGGCAACTCCAAATCTCAACCAACAAATGCTCTGTCTTACACATTGGCAAAAAGAATCAGAACACAAAATACAAACTGAGTGGATATGACCTTGTAGATGACCCTTACTCTGTCAAGGACCTTGGAGTACTCATATCAAATGATCTAAGTGCCAAAGCCCACTGTAACAACATTGCCAAAAAGGCATTAAGGGTTGTAAACCTAATTTTGTGTAGCTTTTTCTCCGGTAATATTACACTACTAACCAGAGCATACCAAACATTTGCTAGACCAATTCTCAAATACAGCTCATCTGTCTGGAACCCGCACTGCATATCAGATATTAATACAATTGAGCGTGTCCAGAAATATTTCACAAAAAGAGTCCTCCACTCCTCTGCTCGCAACAAAATACCTTATGCCACCAGACTTGAAATTTTGGGTTTAGAAAATTTAGAACTACGTTGCCTTCGGTATGACCTAAGCATAGCTTATTAAATCATCTGCTACAAAGTCCTACCTGTCAATGACTACTTCAGCTTCAACCACAACAATACACGAGCACACAATAGATACAAACTTAAAGTGAACTGCTCCAAACTTGATTGCAGAAAATATGACTTCAGTAACAGAGTTGTTAATGCCTGGAATGCACTACCAGACTCTGTGGTCTCATCCCAAAACCCCTAAAACTTTAACCTAAAACGGTCTACTGGTGACCTCAATCCCATTCCTAAGAGGTCTGTAAGGGGCGTGCATAAGAGCACCAGCGTTGCCTTCCGTCCCTGTCCTAATGTTCCCTTTAATTGTACTCATTTTATGTATTCAATTCATGCTTATACTTACATATATTATCTAATATGTACTCGACAAAATAAAATAAAAAAATAAAAAAATCTCTTCAATGCAGCTAGTCCTCGACTTACAAACGTTCATTTAGCGACCAAAGTTACAACCGGACTGAAAAAAATGACTTACGGCCATTTTTCAGACTTACGACTGTTGCGGCATCTCCATGGTCACGTGATCAAATTTCAGACGCTTGGCAACTGACTCCTATTTATGACGGTTGCAGTGTCCCGGGATCACGTGATCTCCACTTGCCACCTTTTGACAAACAAAGTTAATGGGGAAGCCAGATTCACTTAACAACTGTGTGACTCATTTGACAACTGTGGCAAGAAAGATCGTAAAACGGCCCAAATTTGGGGTTCGGCTGTGGTTGCAGGACTGCCTGCAGCTGCTGGGAAGAGGAAGAGGAAGAGAGGTGGAATGAAGAATTACCACGGGGAGGGGAAGGCTTGCAATCTGGGAGGGAAGGATGTGGGTGCCACTTGAACCTGGTCAAAGCAAGGGGCTCCGACAGATGGCCCACCCGCTCACACCCCGCTTCCCGGGTGACCTCAACTGGAGGGGATTAAGGCTGCCAGAGAGGCCCAAAGACTGGGGGAGGGGCTGCTGCCACCTACGAAGCCCTCTCTGCTCACAGGAAGGATAATAATGGTGATCAGAACTTTCTTACGCTGCAACCGAATTACTGTAACATACTCTGTCTAAAGGCCGTGATTTTCCTGAGATGAATAAATAGTAAATGATTCAACCTAGTAGATTCAACCTAAAAATAAGGAGAAATTTTATGACAGGGAGAACAATCGACCCATGGAACAGAAGTTGCCTTCAGAAGTTGTGGGAGCTTCATCCCTGGTGGCTTTCAAGAAGAGATTGGACGGCCATCTGTCAGAAAAGGTGTAGGGTCTCCTGCTTGGCTGGGGGGTTGGACTAGATGACCTATAAGGTCCCTTCCAACTCTGTTAATCTGTAAATCTGCCAGGCCTAACCCGGCCTTTTTTGGAAGAAGGGAAGCAGAGGCATTTCCAGCTCCTTGGCCATTTGCCCCCCTTGCAGCCCCCCAACTCCCTGTAAGCAGTGTTCAGCTCAATCTGGGACCTTCCCAGGTTCCCAGAGCAACAGTTGCTCTCCTAGCAGGTGGCCTGTGCCTGACAAGCCAATCCTCTGCTTTGGCCACAGTGGCCTTAATGGGAGACCCTGCAGCCGGAAGGCCCCCCACCCGCTTTCCCTGGGTTGTGATCTCCCCGTCTTGAGCTTTGATACAAGCCCCTGGGGTGTCACCTGTGAGAGACGGGTCACCCATTCTTCACTTTCATTTTCTACCCTTCCCGTCTGTGCCACCTGCAGAAACCACAATGACGCCAAAAGGAGAGTCCCAAAGACCTCACCCTTTCTTTCTCGTGTGCTTGGGCTTGGCACTGGAACCAGGACTTCGGTCACAGCGTGTGCCCTCATGACTCACACTTTGGCAGTGCCCATCCTGCCCCCCTCCCCCCCCAGTGCCTGCCCCTCAGGGCTCAAGCACACTTTGCTTCCTTTTTGGAGCCAGGAGTGTTGTGGCCTCTTCCTCTCCAGGCTGGGCCCACGGTCAGCAGTGTGGAATCCAGCCAAGCCTGTTTGCAGTTTTATCTTGGGTGGGGCAGTTGGTAGGACTCTGTCTCAGAATAACCAAACAACAGAGTTGGAAGGGACCTTGGAGGTCTTCTAGTCTAACCCCCTGCTCAAATAGTAAACCCTATACCATTTCAGACAAATGGTTGTCTAATCTTAAAAATCTCCAGTATTGGAGCACCCACATCTTCTGGGGACAACTTCTGTTCCACTGGTTAATTGTTCCCACTGTCAGGAAATTTCTCCTGGATTGCTTCTCTCCTTGATTAGTTTCCTTTGTTTCTTGTCTTGCCTTTGGGTGCTTTGGAGAATAGGTTTCCCTTTTCTTTGCGGCAGCCCCACATCCCTTCGCCGCTCCCTATTTCTGCTTTGATTTTGGGTTCGGATGGCTTTCTCTGTGGATGAAGAGGTGGTTGGGCTGCCCCCTCTGCTGTGGGTGGCTTCTGGGCAAGTCGCCTCAGGTATCAGCTATGGCACAGCCAAGGCAGCATCTGGGGCCTTGCCAGGAGTCGGGTCTGCAGACAGAAAATGGAAATTCTTTCACCCAGCCTGACCCAAAGGTCTCCTCCAGGCCATGAGAAAGTATCTGAAGGGGCCCAGTGAGGCTCAGTATTAGTGCACGCAAAATGGGGGAGGGACAGTGGGCATGCAGAGTCTCAGATGGGCAAAAATCCAAAATTCAGATGTGAAAAAATGGCTTTTGGGGGGAATCTGGTGGATTTGGGGTGGCTGGATTGAACAGGACAAACATTAGGCTGAAATGAAAATGTCTGGGTAGCAGTTTTGGGATAAGCACAGCTGCAGTTCGGAGGGAGATTCAGGAGGGCCACCAACACCCCCCCTTTTAAGGCAGGGGTGGGTTCTAAATTTTTTTACTACTGGGTCTGTGGGTGTGGCTTATTTTGTGGGAGTGGCTTGGAGGTCATGTGACTGGGTAGGTGTGGCTAGCTGATCATGTGACCGGGTGGCCATGGCTATGTGTATAGGGACTACTCAGAGGGCTGAAAAAAGTCATTTCTGACAGGTCCTCGCACTTATGACCATCCTCACATTTATGCCCGTGCAGCATTCTTAACAATCATCACTCATTTCACAACTGCTTCTCTTCACCATGGTGACAAGATAGGGCAAAAACGTAAAATGTGAGGACAGTCGTAAGTTCGAGAACTGGTCAAAAGTGCGAGGACCAGTCAAAAATAATTTTTTCAGCCTTCTGAGTAGTCCATATGCACAAAAGGATACAGCAGTAGAGAGGGATGAAGGAAGGAGAAGAGAGATGGAAGAAGGAAGGAGAGAGAGGGAAGGAAGAAAAGGGAGGAAGGAAAGGAAGGGAAATTAGAGTAGGAGTGAGGGTAAGAGAGGGAGGAAGAGAGGAGGAGAAGGAGAAAGGAAGAGGAAGTAGGGAGGAGAAGAAGAGGGAGGGAAGGGAAAGTAAGAAGGAAAGAAAAGAGAGAGGTGGTAGGTTTGAGGAGAAAGATTGCTGTACAATAAAAAAGATGAAAGGGAAGAAAGCCAACCCCAAACAAATATAAAGATATTAAGATAAAGAATGAATTGTTAAACTTTAAAGAATAAAAGAGAACAAATATGAATAAATTTATTCCATAAATTCATGAAATAAACCCATTTATTTCAACTAGCGGGGCTGGCTTGAGTCAAATTTTAAACTGATTTTAAATTGGAATTGTTTTAATTACGGCCAAAAGATTTAATTATTTTAATCAGTTTTTAGATTTTGTATGTTTTATATATATGTCTTGTATTTATTTTGGCTGTTCACCGCCCTGAGTCCTATATTGGAGAAGGGCGGTATAGAAATTTAAACAAATAAAATAAATAAATAAATAAATAAATAGCAATAATTAGAAACACACATACAAACATACAATGTATTTTCTTTGAACAGAGTATTTGGCAGGTTCACAAATTTAAACAGTGTTTAGTCATTTCAATTAAATTTACAATTTCTATATTTCCTTTTTGCCATATTTATTCCTCATCTATTTTTTAAAAAAACCAATATTACCCTTCATCCTCATCTCTAATCTTAATCAAATTCAATTTTTCCCTTCTATTCTATATTATACCCCTTCCCATTGTCATCTATTTTTATATCCATCCTCACATTGGTTAATTATGTAATATTACAGTTGTTTAATACAAATTCAACATTTTAATATAAATCAATTAGTTATATAACTATCTTTTTTGTATATTAATCAATATGAACATGAATATTCCAATTATTTCCATGCAATCATTACAAATCAATTAATTATATTTACCAATAATAATAAACCAAATAATTTCCCCCATATATTCCTCCAAACCACAACTTAACCATTTCCGCTTTCAACACAATATACAATTAATAGTATCTCAATTAACACAATTCCCTAGTTAAATAGAGCTTTTTTTCTTTTGTGTTTTAAAATCTTGAACTCTCCTCTTTTGCCCAAAATTTCCCATTGTTTGCACCTACCTTTTTTGGTGAGGAAAAAGAAAAAGAAATCTCTCTCTGCCTCATTTTGTCACGTTGCAAAGAACCTGCTTTACTTTCAGTTTCGTTTTTTCAGCATAGCTAGGGGGAAAAAATCTGCTCCAGCACTCTTTGCAGCTAGCAACAGAGCCCTGGGCAAAACAGCTGAGAGCAAATCAGCTGAGAGTCGGGAGGCCGATCTAATCAACTTGTGCTAATTAACCTATGCTGAAGCTGAAAGGGGCTGTTTTTTCTATTTTTGCAGGCACCGGTCTACTCATTTGTTTTCTTTTAACACTGATCAGCTGTAGGGCGGCCCTTTGAAGCCCCGTGGCAAGAGTTTAAACAGTTTCTTTCCTCTAGCCATCAGCCGGGACTCAGGAGGCAGCAATAGATTGGGAATGGGCGGGGTAAGCGACCGGCGACCAGGCCGGGAACTGGTTCGGGGGCATGGCCAGCCAATCTTATTATCAGTTCTCCGAACTATTACATTTTTTAACTACCGGTTCTTGCGAACCAGTGCGAACCGGGAGCAACCCACCACCGTTTTAAGGGTGGGAGAATAGCCATGGTTCAGCCCTTCCTGATGAAGCAGATGCCCCAGTCGGGCCCCTCCCCTCCTCTCTTTCTTTTGTGGCCTCCTCGGCTGACGCCCCTGTCCAAAGTGCCTAAGACAAGGGCTGATTTGCATCTCTTTGCCACAAAAGACGGGAGGGGGCTGTAGAGGGTGATGGGTCCATGAGGTGGGGTTCCCGGGGCCTCTCCCTGTGGAAGAGGAGGCTGGGAGGGGCCAAAGGTATTTCGACCCCAACCGGGCTGCCCTAGTTTGTAGCACTTGGGGCTCTGCCCCTTCCTGTCCCGCCCCGCCCCCACCCCGGCCACGAGCCCCTCCCCTGTCAGGTCGGAGCTTCCTGAGGCGGCTGAGAGCAGCACAGCATCCCGGTGGCTCCCCTTAGGCAGCAGCACACAGGAGGAGCCCTCCCTGCTCGTGCTGCTGGCCTTCCGTCCGCAAGAGCAGGGCGACTCCAGAAAGCGACCGAGGCTCACAGTGGCCTTTCCGGGGAATGGTTGCGGGAGAGTTATGGTGCTGCATATGCACAGGCGCACCCTCCTGCCACCCTGTCCCCTCCACTTCCGCAGTCTGTTTCGGGCACCAAGCTGCCCCGCTGCCCCTTCATGCCGGGCCCAGCAGCAAAGGCCGGGTGGGTTTCCCGCAGAGAAAGGAGGACAGCGATCCACGATGAGCCTCTGCTGCAGCAGCAGACCAGGTGCCTTTCCTGGCACAACCGGAGATGACTTGCGAGGCAAAGGGAGTTGCGGGACGGGCTGAACTGGGCTGCTCTTGCTAGGGGCCCAGAGCTCCTTGGGTTGCTCTGCCTTTTCCTCAGAGCCAGCAAGGGGGGGGCAAGATGCCCCTGGGCCCCCTGCCCTTCCCATTCCCCCACAGTGAGAACCATGAACCGGTGCAACGGCTTCCTCCAGAACCTGTGGGTGCTCCATCACTGGAAGAAGGGGTTGTCTGGAATGGTGTGTAAGATCTTCTGCTCAAGCAGGGGTTGGACTAGAAGACCTCTAAGGTCCCTTCCGGCCCTAGGATTCAATGTTCCATCTCCACTGCCCTGCAAATTAATGCTTCTTTGAGTGAGGGTTTCTTCCCTCCCTCTTTGAAAGAGGTGGTGGTGAAGCCCCTCCTCAAGAAGCCTTCCCTGGACCCGGCTGTATTAGCGAACTATCATCCAGTCTCCAACCTTCGCTTTGTTGTGAAGGTTGTTGAGAGTGTGGTGACGCGACAACTTCCCCAGTACCTGGATGAAGCTGATTATCTAGACCCGTTCAAGTTGGGCTTCAGGCCGGGGTACAGTACGGAAACGGCATTGGTCGCATTGGTTGATAATCTCTGAAGGGCTCGGGACAGGGGTTGTTCCTCTGCCCTGGTCCTATTAGACCTCTCAGCGGCTTTTGATACCATCGACCATGGTATCATGCTGCAACGATTGGAGGGGTTGGGAGTGGGGGGCACTGTGTTGCGGTGATTCTTCTCCTTCCTCTCCGACCGTACGCAGTTTGTGTTGGCAGGGGGGCAGAGGTTGATCTCGAGGCGCCTTGTTTGTGGGGTGCCGCAAGGGTCGGTCCTCTCGCCCCTTCTGTTCAACATTTATGTGAAGCGAGATCATCCGTGGTTTCGGGGTGAGGTTCCATCAGTACGCTGACGACACTCAGCTATACATCTCCACCCCAGACCATCCCAATGGTGCCCTTGATGTGATGTCCTGGTGCCTGGAGGCTGTGCGGATCTTGATGGGGAGGAACAGGCTCAGACTCAACCCTTCCAAGACCAAGTGGCTGTGGTTCCTGGCGTCCCGGTATAGTCAGTTGGCTCCATCGCTGACTATTGGGGATGAGATCTTGGCCCCCTCAGAGAGGGCTCGCAACTTGGGTGTTCTCCTGGATGCATGGCTGTCTTTGGAAGAGCATATGATGGCCGTGGCCAGGGGAGCTTTTTCTCAGGTTCGCCTGATATGCCAGTTGTGTCCCTTTCTGGACCAGGATGCCCTGCGCACGGTCACTCATGCCCTCATCCCGTCCCGTCTGGACTACTGCAACGCTCTCTACATGGGGCTCCCCTTGAAGAGCACTCGGAGGCTCCAACTGGTCCAGAATGCAGCCGCACGGGTGATTATGGGGGCGACTCGTCACACCCACGTGACACCTCTCCTGTGCGAGCTGCATTGGCTCCCAGTGGTCTTCCGGGTGCGATTCAAGGTGTTGGTTACCACCTTCAAAGCGCTCCATGGCTTAGGACCGGGGTATTTACGAGACCGCCTTCTGCCATCGACAGCCTCCCACTGGCCAACTCGCTCCCACAGAGAGCGGCTCCTCAGGGTGCCGTTGGCCAAACAATGTTGACTGGCGACACCCAGGGGGAGAGCCTTCTCTGTGGGGGCACCAGCCCTCTGGAATGAACTGCCTCTAGATGTGCGTATGATCCCCGACCTGCGCACCTTTCGCCGCTCCTTGAAGACCCTTTTATTTCAAAAAGCCAGGCTGGCCTAACATGAATATGAATTTTAAATGGGTGTATGTTAGTTTTAATTTGTGGGCCAAATTTTTGTATATTCGATTTTAATGGTTTTTTTAAATTTTGTAATTTATCTGTGTTTTAATATGGCTGTACACCGCTCTGAGTCCTTCGGGAGAAGGGCGGTATAGAAGTCTAATAAAAGTCAAAGTCAAAGTCAAAGGACCCCGGCTGGGGCTCCTCTTCAGGGGCCGAGAGGTTGGGGCTGGCGCTGGGCTTTTGCAACCAGCTGGTGGGAACGGCTGGCCTGATCTTTTGCTTTTCCTTCTCCTGGTTTCTGAAGACTCACCTGTCTCAAGAGCCCTGCTCTCCTCTAACCCCCATCCCCACCTCTTCGTTCCCTCTCTGCTACTTCCAGGTTTCTGGGAGTGCCCAGCTGGGCTCACAGGTTTACCAGCAAATATTTGCCCAGTGTCCTTTGTTGAGGTTATTTACCCTGGGCGGGCTAACTCATGCCACACGCCTGTCAGAAGCAACTGACCCTCTGCCTTTGCCCCGTGATTCCTTGGCCAAACCTGCTTCTCCGAAGGCCAGCCCACCGTTTGCCAGGGTTCCCCTGTATGACAGGGCTGGCATCGATGCTGCCCTCTGGGTGTGCCAAGCCTTGCCCACTCAGCATCGAAGGCTGGGGTGGCATTGCTGAGTGTCGCCACTCCCTCTGGCAATCTTTGTTTGGCGTACTGGGCTTCAATCCTGCCCGGGTGCTGAGCAGCAAGAAAGGCTGTGCTTCTTCCTTGTTCCTTGGTTGGGAAGTGCCTGGACCTGCCCTCTCCCCGTGGCTCTCTGCCTGGACGGACCAATGCCAGGAGAATGGGGGTGCATCCCGCAGTCCTCTGCTTCTGGGGGGCACTGCTCCTGATCAGCGCTGCGAGTAAGGATTTGGGGAAGAGGGGAGGACACGTTTGCTGGTTCTCTGGAGGAGCCCAGGGGGGCCTGCTGCCCCCTGCCCTGAAGGAGACCCACCCGTTCATTCAACCATTCTGGGGTCTGGCTGTGGGGCTTCTTGTGTCCCCCTCTTATTCAGAGGCTACACCAGGGAGGTCAGCTCCTTCCGCTGGCTGTTGAGGAGGACAGGCTGAAAGCCAGGCTGCTAGCAAGGGTGGAAAGGAAGGGGAGTCAGGGGCAACACGAATTCCAATCGCTTGTCCTTTTCTCTTTCTCTGCTCACTTCCCTTTCCCCAAACATCCCTGGGAGGGCTGGAGCCCCCAGTCAGGGTGGACGGTCTTTCCCTGGAATTCAACGGGGAGCCTAGCTGGCATGCTTGGTGGCCTTCTGGACCTCCCTCCAGCATGCCAGCCGGGCTTCCCGCTGAAGTCCAGGGAAAGACCGGGTGCTCCATGCCCTGGAAGGGAAGGTATCTTTGGCAAAGGACCGGAAGGGAGCTGACAGCCTGGGATGAAAAAGTCATTCAAAGCAGACTCCCAAATCAGGAGGAAGCTGATAGCACCTTCTTCGCTAACACCTGCTATCAAAAGGCAGAGGCAGCTCTGAAAACTTTTGCCTTTGGATTAAATGTTTTAGCTGGAAAATGTGTTCCCGACTCCTGACCTTTTGCCCCCACCGTGGACCATGGCTCCCATGCCACAAGGGCAGCTGCTGATTCCCTCCTTCTGCCTGGAGGCTAGCCAGGACTTCGGGACAGTCGGAAGGGGATTCTGTGCCTTGGGCAGACCCTTCCCCACCCTGGCATTCCTGCCAAGGGCCAAGGGCCCCGGCTCACCCCTGGTGCAGTGAATAGGCACCTGCCGGAAAGCCACTGTCTCTGCCAGCCTTTTGCATTTCTTTTTTAGAAACAAGAAAACTGATGGCAGAAAAAGACCCAGGAATCCACCGAGTCTGCCCTTTTGAGTTTTTTATGTTTTTCTTTTCTTTTTCTTTATTATTTTTAATGATTATATTTATTTATTTATTTTATTTTATTTTTTAATTTTTGTTGGACGATAGACATGTCTCTATCCCAGGCATGTTTAAACTCAGTTACTGAGGATCGACCAACTCTCTCTGCTGGAAGTTGGTTCGAAGTCTCCGCTACTCTTTCTGTGAAGTCATTTTGTTATGACTTCAGTGAAGTCATAACAAAATGAAATTCAATGTAGAGAAAAGTAAAGTCCTACACTTAGGCAAGAAAAACCAAAAGTACACATACAGACTGGGTGAAACCAGGCTTAATAGCAGTAACTGTGAGAGGGATCTTGTAGTCTTAGTGGACAACCAGCTAAATATGAGCCAGCAGTGTGCAGTGGCAGCCAAAAAAGCCAATGCAATCCTAAATTGCATTAACAGAGGGATACAATCAAGATTAAGTGAGGTACTAATATCACTCCATAAAGCCTTAGTAAGACCATACCTGGAATCCTGCATCCAGTTTGGTCACCACACTATAAAGAAGACGTTGAGACTCTAGAAAGAGTGCAGAGAAGACCAACCAGGATGATGAGGGGACTGGAGGCTAAAACATATAAAGAACGGTTGCAGGAACTGGGCCTGGCTGGTGTAGGGAAGAGAAGGACCAGGGGAGATGTTCCAATATTTGAGGGGCTGCCACAGAAAGGAAGGGGTCAAGCTATTTTCTAAAGCACCTGTAGGCCAGACAAGGAATAATGGATGGAAACTGAACAAGGGGAGATTTAACCTGGAAATAAGGAAAAATTTTCTGACAGTGAGAACAATCAGTCAATGGAACAGAAGTTCCCTTCGGATGTTGTGGGAGCTTCATCACTTGAGACTTTCAAGAAGAGATTGGTCTGTCATTCATCAGAAATGGTGTAAGGAGTCCTGCTCGGCCGGGAGGTTGGATTAGATGATTTACAAGGTCGCTTCCAACTCTGTTAATCTGTAATAATCTGTAAAAATCTTTTTTGACATGACTTTTGAACTTCCCTCCTGTTAGTTTCAGGTTATGCTCCCATGATACATTCTTGATTTTTGCTTAATATTGAAAACACTGCATTCTAGCACCTATTGGAAAGCTGGTGGCCCTGTGACTAGTGTAGAAGTCAATGCCACGCCTTCTGGCAGAAGGAAACCACTTTCCATTGCCCCCCATCATCACGATACCCCCCCCCTCAATGTTCATTCAAGGCTTATGTTTGGCAGAGAAAGTGGTCAGGTGTTCGCCCTCTTTCCCCATTTTGGCTTATTTCTAAGAGGTAGCCCTGCTGGGTCTGCCAGAAGAGACCCTTTCACTGGTGAAGTTTGAGGTGAAACTGAAGCTGTTCAGTATACCCCTGAATTGCATGTGAACCTCTTCCAGAGAGAAAGTCAAAAATTCAGGTCTCCCTTGAGTTGAACGGAGGCACATTGAAGTGGGGAGGGGTTCCTTGGTTATTAACATTGGAGGGACATGACTTCCGGTTGGCTCCAAGGACTTTGCTGACGCTCCTCCGTGGGCGCCCGATCCCCGGTACCGTAAAAGCCCCAGAACAGCCGAAAAACAGCTGTCTGGGGCTTGGAAACCCTCTCCCCGGGCAAAGGGGAGAGAGAAGAGCTGGCAGGTGGAGATAGAGCCCCCCTAGTGCCCTAGGAGAAATCTTGGGGTGCGAAGGGCGAGGGCTCCCTAGAAGTCTGCCAATCTGCTCCGGACCTGGGAAGACTCCGCTATTTAGCAGAGCTAAAAGCCGCGACCATCTCTGCTGACAACAAATGAGGGGATTTTTAACATCTTTAATTGCTGCAGGCAGAACAAGCCAGGAGAAGTCAGACTGCAAGTATTTACACTTAACTCCAAAGTTTATAGCCTCCTTCGGAAATAAGAAGTTAGCAATTTGCAACAAAATGGCAATTGAAACTTGAAAGGGAAGGGCGGAGAAAGGGAAAGTTACAGAAAGTTTCATTTCCCTGGTAGCCTCTTGCCTGGAAAGAACTGTTGTGTTGAGAGAAGGAGGATTTTAAACATTAATTTATGATTGGGAAAATTCTTTGACTTTGATGAACTTTTCTTTTTGGCTTCTGAATAAAATACAATGATCAATTTAAACTGAAAATGGCCTCAAAATCTGTAAAGACTGTTCCTATTAAAGGAACTGGGAGCGCTGGAAGCTCCCCAGCTCATACTCCTAGATTGCAAGCCTCTGCCCCTCTAACAGACCCACAGACTTTAATGTTTGAGATGATACAAGAAGCCCTACAAGCCACACAAAATAAAATTGCTACTGTGATTAATGAAAAAAAATAATGAAACTAAGGAAAAAACTAATGAAACTAATGAAAAAATACAGGCTGTTTCAGATGAGATTTTAATTCGGAATTAGCAAATCAGAGATGATATATTATTGGCATTTAATTGTTTGGCAGGTGATATTGAAATGGTGGATGATAAAGTTGAAGAAATTAAGAAATGTACGGAAATTTTGGACAATAAATTGGGAGAGACTCACAGCAGACTTGAGAGAGCTGAAGTTGATGTAACCATGTTACAATATAGAGATATGGAATTTGCTTTAAGATTCAGAGGGGTGAAGGAGAATAAACAAGAGAACTTGAAAGAAATGATGTCAGAGGCATTGGCACAGTTGCTGGGGGAGACGAAAACTGAGCTGGGCTGGCAGATTGACAAGGCATATTGTGTTAATTCTTGGGTGGCCAGACAGAAACACTTACCAAGAGACATTGTTTTACCTACCTTAGAAAGGATGGAAGGCTGAGTCAACCTTGAGCCTTGGCGAGATTTGAACCTGCAGTAATTGCAGGCAGCTGGTCTTAATAACCAGCTTAATAACAGGATGCCTTAGACCACTGTACTACCAAGGCTCTCCTTTTACTACAAGGAGAGTACGCAATGAAATTTTACAGGCTACTTTTAAAAACAAGCTTCAGGTTGAAGGCCAGGAGGTGATGACAATGAAAGAAATCCCCCCCAGATGTTGAGAGCTAGAAGGGAGTATGCTTTTCTGGTGGATGAGCTGAAAAAACGTCAATTACAGTACAGATGGGAGGTCCCAGTCGGTTTAGTGGTGACATATTCTGGAGAGAGATATTGGCTTAATACAATATGGAAAGCAAGAGATTTTTACATCAATGTATTAAAGACTGGGACACCCAAATCACCCAAATCACCAGAAGGAAAAAGAAAGAAGGAAGTAATGCAAGGAGAGAGACAAGAGCTATTGACAGTAGTTCAGGGGGGAGTTTTGACTGGTCAAGAAGAATCACTACAAATTCAGATGGCTGTTCAAGATGTGGATTTAATTGATAGATTTGAAGAACCGAAGGATCAAAGACAGACCAGAGCAGCAATAGCTAAGCATAAGGAAGAATTAAGACAGCAACAACAACAACAACAACAACAACAACAACTGCAGATAGCAACCCAAGAAACTACCAAAATAGAAGCTGTGGGAGGAGCAAGACCTAAAGGTCAAATGAGGCAAGACCATCAGAAATTGCTCCAGACGCTTCAGAGGCCCAGAGATGGGAACTAGATTTTTGACCTGGAATGTTAATGGTTTGAATTCTCCACAGAAGAGAAGGAAAATATTTCACTATCTTAAACAATTTAAGAATGAAGTAATTTGTTTACAAGAGACTCATATTAGGATACAAGATCAAAAATATTTGATAAATGCAAGATTAGGTACCAAATACAAAATGATATCAATATAATTATGAACCGTTATGGCAAAAAATACAGAAAGAGATGGAAAATTGGAAGAAATTGCAACTGTCTTTGCTGGGTAGGATAGCCACTGTAAAAATGAATATCTTACCAAGATTCTTATTTCTTTTTCAAATGATACCTATACTTAAAAAAGATGAAAATTTGAAGGAATGGCAGAAGGACATAAACAAGTTTGTGTGGGCAGGGAAGAAACCATGAGTTAATCAAAAGATAATGCAAGACACCTGAGAAAGAGGTGGTCTTAAAATGCCCAATTTAAGACTGTATTACGAAGCTGCTACCCTCTCAGCAATTACAGATTGGATAAATTTAACAAAGGAAAAGATACTGAATATTGAAGGATACGGTCTGGTCTACGGCTGGCATGCTTATCTATTGTATGACAAGAAAGTAGATAAGACTTTTAAAAGTCACATATTAAGAAATGCTCTACTGCGTGTCTGGAAAAAGTATCAATATAAACTAAAGGATAAGTTACCAATATGGACAGTACCCAGACACGCGATAGAGAATATAAATTTGGAGCAAAAGCAAGATAAGTTTACATATAATGAACTCCTTTATAAGGAAGGAGTTAGATTACAATTAAAATCTATGGAGCAATTAAGAGAAGAAGGAATTATTAAGACTTGGTTTCAATATGGTCAGCTGCAGGCCAGATGGAGAGAGGATCAAAAAATTGGTATTTTGCAGCAGGATGAAAATTTGATAAAGCAAATAAGAGATAAAGGTCAAATGCATATTAAAAGGTTGTATAATGTATTAGTGGAAATAGATTCGGAAACAGAGCTAGTCAAGGATTGTATGATAAAACGGGCACAAAATATAGGTGAACCAATAATGTTGGATACATGGGAAAAGATATGGGTCAGAAATGTAAGATTCACACAAGCTCAAAAGTTAAGAGAGAATTTTTACAAAATGTTTTATAGATGGCATCTAGACCCAAAAAAATTAGCCTGCATGTATCCAAATTTACAACCCAAGTGTTGGCGATGTGAATGTGAAGATGCTACATATTTTCATATATGGTGGACATGTAAAAAAATTAAGGCTTTTTGGATAAAAATATGGTGGATTATTCAAAATATTTTAAGGAAAAAAATTAAATTTACGCCACAGTTTTTTTTGTTGGGAATAGTCTCGGATTGTACTGTAATAGAGACTAAGTTGGTTTTGAATTTAATAACAGCTGCCAGATTACTGGTGGCACAGTACTGGAAGAAGGAAGATCCACCTACCATTGAGGAATGGACTTTAAAAGTTGTGCATCTGGCAGAGATGGCAAAAATTTCATCAAATCTTAAAGATCATTCGAATGAAAGATACATATCAGAATGGAGAAGATGGATTGACTATATGCAAAAAAAGTATCCGAATAAGAAGATTCATATAGCTTATGAATGAAATATTTTTAAGTAGTTTTTGTTTATAGTTTTTGAGTTATAAGGAGTTAAAGAGTTAGGGAGAATATGAATGCAATAATTTGTTAGCATATTTTAGCTTTATGTTTGTGAATGCTATACCCTGTGCCTGTTCTGGGAAGTCTAGGGAGGGGGGTGGGGGGGAAGGAGGGGAGGGGAAAAGGGTGGGGGGAGAAAATGTTTGTATTTCTTATAAAACTTTTCAATTAAAAAAAAAAGAAATAACATTGGAGGGACATGATTTACAGTTGGGTTGGCATGCCTTTTGACGGTATGGGAAAAACAAGATATATGGTTATTTTCAAAGACATTATATAAGAAATGCTTTATTAGTAGTATGGGAGAAAGTTAGAGAAAAACACTATTTGAAGATACCAGCTTGGCTTTCGACAATGGAAGTGTTAACACATTCAAATATTATTAATATGGGAAATACAGTATAGTTAGATATAAAGATATTTTGACAGAAATATCTTTTAATATCTTTCTTAAAAAGAAACAAGAATTAGAAGAACAAGGGATTGACATGGCTTGGTACACACAATTGCAGATACTATCTAGATATGAAAAAGATGCTAAATTATATCGTTTTTATATGGAGATGACAGAATTGGATGAGATACAGGAACAGAAGAGCAAATGATTAAAAAATTGTATAGTTATTTACTGTGAGTTAAACTAGAAGAAGAACAGGTAAAAGAAACAATGGTAGCGGGGGTAAAAATTTTTGGATACTTGATAGAGTTAGATAAATGGCAGCAACTATGGGAATGAAATTATAAATTAACAATGGCAACTGCATATAAAGAGAATTTGTATAAAATGTTTTATAGATGACACATGTCACCTGAAAGATTGGCAAAAATGTTTAAAGACAAATCAACTAAATATTGGAAATGCCACCAAACACCGGGGTTGTATTATCATATGTGGTGGACATGTATAGAAGCGAAAAAATATTGGGCAAGAATTTGAATGTGGTTGGAGAAGATGACGCAGCAACATATTGATTTAAAACCTGAATTGTTCTTGTTGGGTATCTTACCAGGGAAATATAGTAAAGAAAATGCATATTTGATTATTCATCTATTAACTGTGGCTAGAATTGTATTTGCACAAAATTGGAAAATTGAACAAATCCCTAAAGATGAAAAGGTGATTAAGAAAATATTAGATTGTGCAGAAATGAGTAGATTAACACTAGCAATTAAAGGGAAGGAAGAATCTGATTATTATAATATATTGGGCAGGGGTGGGTTCTACTTACCTTTATTATCGGTTCGCAACGGAGCCGCGTGTGAGTGCTTGCTTCGCTCGTGTGTGCACTTTTGCACACGCACAGAAGCTTCTGCGCATGTGCAGATAGTCATTTATGACATCTGGGGGAGTGGGCAGAGCCTCCCACCAATTTTACTACCAGTTCTATAGAACCGGGAGCAACCCACCACTGATATGGGGTTATCATTAGTTAGAAAATGAATATGGAAAAAAGGATAAAATTAAATAATTTAGGAAGATAAAATTTAGGAAGATTTAGGAAGATAAAATTAAATAATTTAGTTAAGTTGTAATGTTAAAATAAGAATAGATGCCTATAAAGAATTCAATAGTAAGCTATAACTATTATGAAACAAAAAATTGTACTCAGATGACACACTGATTAATGAATGATGAAATGTTTATTGTAAAGGGAATTTTTTTAAAAAAAATGTGGGGAGGGGTTCCTTGGGCTCTCAGGAAAGTGTGCAGATGCTTCCTCATATGGAAGGGGCTCAGCTTCAAGAGAGGGCAGCTCCTTTGGGCTCATGGCCTGAGCAGCAGATCAGACCCCGTGGGGCACGTCTATCTTCCCTTTGCCGATAGGTTCACAGAGAGTGAAACGGGTCCTGGGGACATGGAATGCAGCCCTTTCCCAAGAGCCAAACACGTCCTGCCCCCCTTCAACAGGTTCTTGGCAGGAGTCTCAGTGTGGGGGTCCTTGGCCTCCCTGCCAAGCTGGGCTCACTGTTCAGTTATTCTCCTAACATGGCATAGGAATTGCCCTCCTGGGATCCAGACCTAAAGCTGCTGGACTATGCAAAACTTTTTGGGGGGATCATACTGCCAAGCCCAGGACACTCCCTCCTCCTGCCATATCTTGGCATTTGATTTCCCTCCCTTTTTAGCAAAAAATGTATTTATGTGAAATCTTCTTAATCCACTATCACCTGCATTAAATACCACAACACTTGATAAATGACCACTCCATCACCATCATTCATAACATGTGGGAAAGCATACAGCCACTGATGGTGTCATTTTCCAAGTCTGGCAGGAGACAGGAAGCCGGGCTAAGGACTGTCTTTGGCCCAAGAGGCTGAAGAGTCCATTACTCACACTGGCACTCTGCCTGTCCCAAAATACCAGTCCTGACTGCTCTGGAGCCAGACAGGGCTGAGAAATCCGCCATTCATGGCATTTCAGAAAAGATTTAACAAGATGGTTTAAAAGAAACAAATATCTTTTATTGTGGTTTTGAACTCTTGATCCTATTCTATCTTTGACACATACATATGGTTTAAATTAATTACAGAGAGATCTACCTCAGACACCACCTCAACTACGAACACAACAACTTTGGAGACCGGCCATTCCTCCACCTTTTCCACCTCCCAAAGCCACGGATCCAAGAGCACAAATGGCAGAACTGCATCCAGTCCCAGCACACCAGAGGCGACTTCCAATCAGTTTCAATTCACAACGGCTTCTCAAGCTCCTACCTCAGAAGAGTCACAGAGGACATTTTCATCCCCTTCCCTTTCTCCCATAATGACCACATCCCAGGAGGGGACTTTGAGATCCACCACTCTAAGTCCCAGCGTGCAGCCATCAAGTGTCGGTCAGAGTACCCTCTCGTCCAGCATGACAAATCCGGAGACCAGCCCTTCCTACACATTTTCCACCTTCAAAACCGACGGATACAAGAGCACAACTGGCAGACCTGCATCCAGTCCCAGCGCAGCAGAGGCGACTTCCACTCAGTCACAAGTCACAACGCCTTCTCAAGCTCCTACCTCAGAAGAGTCACAGAGGACTGTTGTCTCTTCTCCCTCAACCTTTTCTGTGTCTTCCAGTCAGAGACCAAGATCAACCCAGGAGACCTCACTTCCTATGACATCCAGTGCCTCTAGCACTTCTGCACCTGAAACTCGGAAAACAACTACAGTATCCATCACTTCCTCAGTAATCACTGGCACTCGAGTGGTCACCAATGGAAGCTCAGAGTTGCTGAGCACTGCTTCTCCGACTGCTGAGCCCCAAAACACAAGCCATGTTTCATCCCCTTCCCTTTCTTCCATAACGACCACATCCCAGGAGGGGACGTTGAGATCCACCACTCTAAGTCCCAGCATGCAGCCATCAAGTGTCGGGCAGAGTACCCTTTCGTCCAGCATGACAAATCCTGAGACCAGCCCTTCCTCTACGTTTTCCAGCTCCCAAACCCAACGACCCAAGAGCACAACTGGCAGACCTGCATCCAGTCCCAGCACACCGGAGGCGACTTCCATTCAGTCACAAGTCACAACGCCTTCTCAAGCTCCTATCTCGGAAGAGTCACAGAGGACTGTGGTGTCTTCTCCCTCAACCTTTTCTGCGTCTTCCAGTCAGAGACCAAGATTAACCCAGGAGACCTCACTTCCTATGACATCCAGTGCCTCTAGCACTTCTGCACCTGAAACTCGGAAAACAACGACAGTGTCCATCAGTTCCTCAGTAATCACTGGCACTCGAGTGGTCACCAATGGAAGCTCAGAGTTGCCGAGCACTGCTTCTCCAACTGCTGAGCACTCAAGCACAAGCCATGTTTCATCCCCTTCCTTTTCTTCCATAACGACCACATCCCAGGAGGGGACGTTGAGATCCACCACTCTAAGTCCCAGCGTGGAGACATCAAGTGTCGGTCAGAATAGCCTCTCGTCCAGCATGACAAATCCTGAGACCAGTCCTTCCTCCACCTTTTCCACCTTCCAAACCGACGGATACAAGAGCACAACTGGCAGACCTGCATCCAGTCCCAGCACACCAGAGGTGACTTCCACTCAGTCACAAGTCACAACGCCTTCTCAAGCTCCTACCTCAGAAGAGTCACAGAGGACTGTCGTCTCTTCTCCCTCAACCTTTTCTGTGTCTTCCAGTCGGAGACCAAGATTAACCCAGGAGACCTCACTTCCTATGACATCCAGTGCCTCTAGCACTTCTGCACCTGAAACTCGGAAAACAACTACAGTATCCATCACTTCCTCAGTAATCACTGGCACTCGAGTGGTCACCAATGGAAGCTCAGAGTTGCTGAGCACTGCTTCTCCGACTGCTGAGCCCCAAAACACAAGCCATGTTTCATCCCCTTCCCTTTCTTCCATAACGACCACATCCCAGGAGGGGACGTTGAGATCCACCACTCTAAGTCCCAGCATGGAGACATCAAGTGTCGTGCACAGTAGTCTCTCGTCCAGGACAACAAATCCTGAGACCAGCCCTTCCTCTACGTTTTCCAGCTCCCAAACCCAACGACCCAAGATTACAACTGGGAGAAATGCATTCCATCCCAGCACACCGGAGGCGACTTCCATTCAGTCACAAGTCACAACGCCTTCTCAAGCTCCTACCTTGGAAGAGTCACAGAGGACTGTGGTGTCTTCTCCCTCAACCTTTTCTGCCTCTTCCAATCAGAGACCAAGATCAACCCAGGAGACCTCACTTCCTACAACATCCAGTGCCTCTAGCACTTCTGCACTTGAAACTCGGAAAACAACTACAGTGTCCATCACTTCCTCAGTAATCACTGGCACTCGAGTGGTCACCAATGGAAGCTCAGAGTTGCCGAGCACTGCTTCTCCAACTGCTGAGCACTCAAGCACAAGCCATGTTTCATCCCCTTCCCTTTCTTCCATAACGACCACATCCCAGGAGGGGACATTGAGATCCACCACTCTAAGTCCCAGCGTGGAGACATCAAGTGTCGGTCAGAGTAGCCTCTCGTCCAGCATGACAAATCCTGAGACCAGCCCTTCCTCCACCTTTTCCACCTTCCAAACCGACGGATACAAGAGCACAACTGGCAGACCTGCATCCAGTCCCAGCACACCAGAGGTGACTTCCATTCAGTCACAAGTCACAACGCCTTCTCAAGCTCCTACCTCAGAAGAGTCACAGAGGACTGTCGTCTCTTCTCCCTCAACCTTTTCTGTGTCTTCCAGTCGGAGACCAAGATTAACCCAGGAGACCTCACTTCCTATGACATCCAGTGCCTCTAGCACTTCTGCACCTGAAACTCGGAAAACAACTACAGTATCCATCACTTCCTCAGTAATCACTGGCACTCGAGTGGTCACCAATGGAAGCTCAGAGTTGCTGAGCACTGCTTCTCCGACTGCTGAGCCCCAAAACACAAGCCACGTTTCATCCCCTTCCCTTTCTTCCATAACGACCACATCCCAGGAGGGGACGTTGAGATCCACCACTCTAAGTCCCAGCATGGAGACATCAAGTGTCGTGCACAGTAGCCTCTCGTCTAGGATGACAAATCCTGAGACCAGCCCTTCCTCTACGTTTTCCAGCTCCCAAACCCAACGACCCAAGAGCACAACTGGCAGACCTGCATCCAGTCCCAGCACACCGGAGGCGACTTCCATTCAGTCACAAGTCACAACGCCTTCTCAAGCACCTATCTCGGAAGAGTCACAGAGGACTGTGGTGTCTTCTCCCTCAACCTTTTCTGCGTCTTCCAGTCAGAGACCAAGATTAACCCAGGAGACCTCACTTCCTATGACATCCAGTGCCTCTAGCACTTCTGCACCTGAAACTCGGAAAACAACTACAGTATCCATCACTTCCTCAGTAATCACTGGCACTCGAGTGGTCACCAATGGAAGCTCAGAGTTGCTGAGCACTGCTTCTCCGACTGCTGAGCCCCAAAACACAAGCCATGTTTCATCCCCTTCCCTTTCTTCCATAACGACCACATCCCAGGAGGGGACGTTGAGATCCACCACTCTAAGTCCCAGCATGGAGACATCAAGTGTCGTGCACAGTAGTCTCTCGTCCAGGACAACAAATCCTGAGACCAGCCCTTCCTCTACGTTTTCCAGCTCCCAAACCCAACGACCCAAGATTACAACTGGGAGAAATGCATTCCATCCCAGCACACCGGAGGCGACTTCCATTCAGTCACAAGTCACAACGCCTTCTCAAGCTCCTACCTTGGAAGAGTCACAGAGGACTGTGGTGTCTTCTCCCTCAACCTTTTCTGCCTCTTCCAATCAGAGACCAAGATCAACCCAGGAGACCTCACTTCCTACAACATCCAGTGCCTCTAGCACTTCTGCACTTGAAACTCGGAAAACAACTACAGTGTCCATCACTTCCTCAGTAATCACTGGCACTCGAGTGGTCACCAATGGAAGCTCAGAGTTGCCGAGCACTGCTTCTCCAACTGCTGAGCACTCAAGCACAAGCCATGTTTCATCCCCTTCCCTTTCTTCCATAACGACCACATCCCAGGAGGGGACATTGAGATCCACCACTCTAAGTCCCAGCGTGGAGACATCAAGTGTCGGTCAGAGTAGCCTCTCGTCCAGCATGACAAATCCTGAGACCAGCCCTTCCTCCACCTTTTCCACCTTCCAAACCGACGGATACAAGAGCACAACTGGCAGACCTGCATCCAGTCCCAGCACACCAGAGGTGACTTCCATTCAGTCACAAGTCACAACGCCTTCTCAAGATCCTACCTCAGAAGAGTCACAGAGGACTGTCGTCTCTTCTCCCTCAACCTTTTCTGTGTCTTCCAGTCGGAGACCAAGATTAACCCAGGAGACCTCACTTCCTATGACATCCAGTGCCTCTAGCACTTCTGCACCTGAAACTCGGAAAACAACTACAGTATCCATCACTTCCTCAGTAATCACTGGCACTCGAGTGGTCACCAATGGAAGCTCAGAGTTGCTGAGCACTGCTTCTCCGACTGCTGAGCCCCAAAACACAAGCCACGTTTCATCCCCTTCCCTTTCTTCCATAACGACCACATCCCAGGAGGGGACGTTGAGATCCACCACTCTAAGTCCCAGCATGGAGACATCAAGTGTCGTGCACAGTAGCCTCTCGTCTAGGATGACAAATCCTGAGACCAGCCCTTCCTCTACGTTTTCCAGCTCCCAAACCCAACGACCCAAGAGCACAACTGGCAGACCTGCATCCAGTCCCAGCACACCGGAGGCGACTTCCATTCAGTCACAAGTCACAACGCCTTCTCAAGCACCTATCTCGGAAGAGTCACAGAGGACTGTGGTGTCTTCTCCCTCAACCTTTTCTGCGTCTTCCAGTCAGAGACCAAGATTAACCCAGGAGACCTCACTTCCTATGACATCCAGTGCCTCTAGCACTTCTGCACCTGAAACTCGGAAAACAACGACAGTGTCCATCACTTCCTCAGTAATCACTGGCACTCGAGTGGTCACCAATGGAAGCTCAGAGTTGCTGAGCACTGCTTCTCCGACTGCTGAGCCCCAAAACACAAGCCATGTTTCATCCCCTTCCCTTTCTTCCATAACGACCACATCCCAGGAGGGGACGTTGAGATCCACCACTCTAAGTCCCAGCATGGAGACATCAAGTGTCGTGCACAGTAGTCTCTCGTCCAGGACAACAAATCCTGAGACCAGCCCTTCCTCTACGTTTTCCAGCTCCCAAACCCAACGACCCAAGATTACAACTGGGAGAAATGCATTCCATCCCAGCACACCGGAGGCGACTTCCATTCAGTCACAAGTCACAACGCCTTCTCAAGCTCCTACCTTGGAAGAGTCACAGAGGACTGTGGTGTCTTCTCCCTCAACCTTTTCTGCGTCTTCCAGTCAGAGACCAAGATCAACCCAGGAAACCTCACTTCCTACAACATCCAGTGCCTCTAGCACTTCTGCACTTGAAACTCGGAAAACAACTACAGTGTCCATCACTTCCTCAGTAATCACTGGCACTCGAGTGGTCACCAATGGAAGCTCAGAGTTGCCGAGCACTGCTTCTCCGACTGCTGAGCACCCAAGCACAAGCCACGTTTCATCCCCTTCCCTTTCTTCCCTAAAGACCACATCCCAGGAGGGGATGTTGAGATCCACCACTCTAAGTCCCCGCATGGAGACATCAAGTGTCGTGCACAGTAGCCTCTCGTCTAGGATGACAAATCCTGAGACCAGCCCTTCCTCTACGTTTTCCAGCTCCCAAACCCAACGACCCAAGAGCACAACTGGCAGACCTGCATCCAGTCCCAGCACACCGGAGGCGACTTCCATTCAGTCACAAGTCACAACGCCTTCTCAAGCACCTATCTCGGAAGAGTCACAGAGGACTGTGGTGTCTTCTCCCTCAACCTTTTCTGTGTCTTCCAGTCAGAGACCAAGATTAACCCAGGAGACGTCACTTCCTATGACATCCAGTGCCTCTAGCACTTCTGCACCTGAAACTCGGAAAACAACGACAGTGTCCATCAGTTCCTCAGTAATCACTGGCACTCGAGTGGTCACCAATGGAAGCTCAGAGTTGCCGAGCACTGCTTCTCCAACTGCTGAGCACTCAAGCACAAGCCACGTTTCATCCCCTTCCTTTTCTTCCATAACGACCACATCCCAGGAGGGGACGTTGAGATCCACCACTCTAAGTCCCAGCGTGGAGACATCAAGTGTCGGTCAGAATAGCCTCTCGTCCAGCATGACAAATCCTGAGACCAGTCCTTCCTCCACCTTTTCCACCTTCCAAACCGACGGATACAAGAGCACAACTGGCAGACCTGCATCCAGTCCCAGCACACCAGAGGTGACTTCCACTCAGTCACAAGTCACAACGCCTTCTCAAGCTCCTACCTCAGAAGAGTCACAGAGGACTGTCGTCTCTTCTCCCTCAATCTTTTCTGTGTCTTCCAGTCGGAGACCAAGATTAACCCAGGAGACCTCACTTCCTATGACATCCAGTGCCTCTAGCACTTCTGCACCTGAAACTCGGAAAACAACTACAGTATCCATCACTTCCTCAGTAATCACTGGCACTCGAGTGGTCACCAATGGAAGCTCAGAGTTGCTGAGCACTGCTTCTCCGACTGCTGAGCCCCAAAACACAAGCCATGTTTCATCCCCTTCCCTTTCTTCCATAACGACCACATCCCAGGAGGGGACGTTGAGATCCACCACTCTAAGTCCCAGCATGGAGACATCAAGTGTCGTGCACAGTAGTCTCTCGTCCAGGACAACAAATCCTGAGACCAGCCCTTCCTCTACGTTTTCCAGCTCCCAAACCCAACGACCCAAGATTACAACTGGGAGAAATGCATTCCATCCCAGCACACCGGAGGCGACTTCCATTCAGTCACAAGTCACAACGCCTTCTCAAGCTCCTACCTTGGAAGAGTCACAGAGGACTGTGGTGTCTTCTCCCTCAACCTTTTCTGCGTCTTCCAGTCAGAGACCAAGATCAACCCAGGAGACCTCACTTCCTACAACATCCAGTGCCTCTAGCACTTCTGCACCTGAAACTTGGAAAAGAACTACAGTGTCCATCACTTCCTCAGTAATCACTGGCACTCGAATGGTCACCAATGGAAGCTCAGAGTTGCCGAGCATTGCTTCTCCGACTGCTGAGCACCCAAGCACAAGCCATGTTTCATCCCCTTCCCTTTCTTCCATAACGACCACATCTCAGGAGGGGACGTTGAGATCCACCACTCTAAGTCCCAGCATGGAGACATCAAGTGTCGTGCACAGTAGCCTCTCGTCCAGCATGACAAATCCTGAGACCAGCCCTTCCTCTACGTTTTCCAGCTCCCAAACCCAACGACCCAAGAGCACAACTGGCAGACCTGCTTCCAGTCCCAGCACACCGGAGGCGACTTCCATTCAGTCACAAGTCACAACGCCTTCTAAAGCTCCTACCTCAGAAGAGTCACCGAGGACTGTGGTCTCTTCTCCCTCAACCTTTTCTGCGTCTTCCAGTCAGAGACCAAGATCAACCCAGGAGACCTCACTTCCTACAACATCCAGTGCCTCTAGCACTTCTGCACTTGAAACTCGGAAAACAACTACAGTATCCATCACTTCCTCAGTAATCACTGGCACTCGAGTGGTCACCAATGGAAGCTCAGAGTTGCTGAGCACTGCTTCTCCGACTGCTGAGCGCCAAAACACAAGCCACGTTTCATCCCCTTCCCTTTCTTCCATAACGACCACATCCCAGGAGGGGACGTTGAGATCCACCACTCTAAGTCCCAGCATGGAGACATCAAGTGTCGTGCACAGTAGTCTCTCGTCCAGGACAACAAATCCTGAGACCAGCCCTTCCTCTACGTTTTCCAGCTCCCAAACCCAACGACCCAAGAGCACAACTGGCAGACCTGCATCCAGTCCCAGCACACCGGAGGCGACTTCCATTCAGTCACAAGTCACAACGCCTTCTCAAGCTCCTACCTTGGAAGAGTCACAGAGGACTGTGGTGTCTTCTCCCTCAACCTTTTCTGCGTCTTCCAGTCAGAGACCAAGATCAACCCAGGAGACCTCACTTCCTACAACATCCAGTGCCTCTAGCACTTCTGCACTTGAAACTCGGAAAACAACTACAGTGTCCATCACTTCCTCAGTAATCACTGGCACTCGAGTGGTCACCAATGGAAGCTCAGAGTTGCTGAGCACTGCTTCTCCGACTGCTGAGCACCCAAGCACAAGCCATGTTTCATCCCCTTCCCTTTCTTCCATAACGACCACATCCCAGGAGGGGACATTGAGATCCACCACTCTAAGTCCCAGCGTGGAGACATCAAGTGTCGGTCAGAGTACCCTCTCGTCCAGCATGACAAATCCTGAGACCAGCCCTTCCTCTACGTTTTCCAGCTCCCAAACCCAACGACCCAAGAGCACAACTGGCAGACCTGCATCCAGTCCCAGCACACCGGAGGCGACTTCCATTCAGTCACAAGTCACAACGCCTTCTCAAGCACCTATCTCGGAAGAGTCACAGAGGACTGTGGTGTCTTCCCCCTCAACCTTTTCTGTGTCTTCCAGTCGGAGACCAAGATTAACCCAGGAGACCTCACTTCCTATGACATCCAGTGCCTCTAGCACTTCTGCACCTGAAACTCGGAAAACAACTACAGTATCCATCACTTCCTCAGTAATCACTGGCACTCGAGTGGTCACCAATGGAAGCTCAGAGTTGCTGAGCACTGCTTCTCCGACTGCTGAGCACCAAAACACAAGCCACGTTTCATCCCCTTCCCTTTCCTCCATAACGACCACATCCCAGGAGGGGACGTTGAGATCCACCACTCTAAGTCCCAGCATGGAGCCATCAAGTGTCGGTCAGAGTAGCCTCTCGTCCAGCATGACAAATCCTGAGACCAGCCCTTCCTCTACGTTTTCCAGCTCCCAAACCCAACGACCCAAGAGCACAACTGGCAGACCTGCATCCAGTCCCAGCACACCGGAGGCGACTTCCATTCAGTCACAAGTCACAACGCCTTCTAAAGCTCCTACCTCAGAAGAGTCACCGAGGACTGTGGTCTCTTCTCCCTCAACCTTTTCTGCGTCTTCCAGTCAGAGACCAAGATCAACCCAGGAGACCTCACTTCCTACAACATCCAGTGCCTCTAGCACTTCTGTACTTGAAACTCGGAAAACAACTACAGTATCCATCACTTCCTCAGTAATCACTGGCACTCGAGTGGTCACCAATGGAAGCTCAGAGTTGCTGAGCACTGCTTCTCCGACTGCTGAGCGCCAAAACACAAGCCACGTTTCATCCCCTTCCCTTTCTTCCATAACGACCACATCCCAGGAGGGGACGTTGAGATCCACCACTCTAAGTCCCAGCATGGAGACATCAAGTGTCGTGCACAGTAGTCTCTCGTCCAGGACAACAAATCCTGAGACCAGCCCTTCCTCTACGTTTTCCAGCTCCCAAACCCAACGACCCAAGAGCACAACTGGCAGACCTGCATCCAGTCCCAGCACACCGGAGGCGACTTCCATTCAGTCACAAGTCACAACGCCTTCTCAAGCTCCTACCTTGGAAGAGTCACAGAGGACTGTGGTGTCTTCTCCCTCAACCTTTTCTGCGTCTTCCAGTCAGAGACCAAGATCAACCCAGGAGACCTCACTTCCTACAACATCCAGTGCCTCTAGCACTTCTGCACTTGAAACTCGGAAAACAACTACAGTGTCCATCACTTCCTCAGTAATCACTGGCACTCGAGTGGTCACCAATGGAAGCTCAGAGTTGCTGAGCACTGCTTCTCCGACTGCTGAGCACCCAAGCACAAGCCATGTTTCATCCCCTTCCCTTTCTTCCATAACGACCACATCCCAGGAGGGGACATTGAGATCCACCACTCTAAGTCCCAGCGTGGAGACATCAAGTGTCGGTCAGAGTACCCTCTCGTCCAGCATGACAAATCCTGAGACCAGCCCTTCCTCTACGTTTTCCAGCTCCCAAACCCAACGACCCAAGAGCACAACTGGCAGACCTGCATCCAGTCCCAGCACACCGGAGGCGACTTCCATTCAGTCACAAGTCACAACGCCTTCTAAAGCTCCTACCTCAGAAGAGTCACCGAGGACTGTGGTCTCTTCTCCCTCAACCTTTTCTGCGTCTTCCAGTCAGAGACCAAGATCAACCCAGGAGACCTCACTTCCTACAACATCCAGTGCCTCTAGCACTTCTGTACTTGAAACTCGGAAAACAACTACAGTATCCATCACTTCCTCAGTAATCACTGGCACTCGAGTGGTCACCAATGGAAGCTCAGAGTTGCTGAGCACTGCTTCTCCGACTGCTGAGCGCCAAAACACAAGCCACGTTTCATCCCCTTCCCTTTCTTCCATAACGACCACATCCCAGGAGGGGACGTTGAGATCCACCACTCTAAGTCCCAGCATGGAGACATCAAGTGTCGTGCACAGTAGTCTCTCGTCCAGGACAACAAATCCTGAGACCAGCCCTTCCTCTACGTTTTCCAGCTCCCAAACCCAACGACCCAAGAGCACAACTGGCAGACCTGCATCCAGTCCCAGCACACCGGAGGCGACTTCCATTCAGTCACAAGTCACAACGCCTTCTCAAGCTCCTACCTTGGAAGAGTCACAGAGGACTGTGGTGTCTTCTCCCTCAACCTTTTCTGCGTCTTCCAGTCAGAGACCAAGATCAACCCAGGAGACCTCACTTCCTACAACATCCAGTGCCTCTAGCACTTCTGCACTTGAAACTCGGAAAACAACTACAGTGTCCATCACTTCCTCAGTAATCACTGGCACTCGAGTGGTCACCAATGGAAGCTCAGAGTTGCTGAGCACTGCTTCTCCGACTGCTGAGCACCCAAGCACAAGCCATGTTTCATCCCCTTCCCTTTCTTCCATAACGACCACATCCCAGGAGGGGACATTGAGATCCACCACTCTAAGTCCCAGCGTGGAGACATCAAGTGTCGGTCAGAGTACCCTCTCGTCCAGCATGACAAATCCTGAGACCAGCCCTTCCTCTACGTTTTCCAGCTCCCAAACCCAACGACCCAAGAGCACAACTGGCAGACCTGCATCCAGTCCCAGCACACCGGAGGCGACTTCCATTCAGTCACAAGTCACAACGCCTTCTCAAGCACCTATCTCGGAAGAGTCACAGAGGACTGTGGTGTCTTCTCCCTCAACCTTTTCTGTGTCTTCCAGTCGGAGACCAAGATTAACCCAGGAGACCTCACTTCCTATGACATCCAGTGCCTCTAGCACTTCTGCACCTGAAACTCGGAAAACAACTACAGTATCCATCACTTCCTCAGTAATCACTGGCACTCGAGTGGTCACCAATGGAAGCTCAGAGTTGCTGAGCACTGCTTCTCCGACTGCTGAGAACCAAAACACAAGCCACGTTTCATCCCCTTCCCTTTCCTCCATAACGACCACATCCCAGGAGGGGACGTTGAGATCCACCACTCTAAGTCCCAGCATGGAGCCATCAAGTGTCGGTCAGAGTAGCCTCTCGTCCAGCATGACAAATCCTGAGACCAGCCCTTCCTCTACGTTTTCCAGCTCCCAAACCCAACGACCCAAGAGCACAACTGGCAGACCTGCATCCAGTCCCAGCACACCGGAGGCGACTTCCATTCAGTCACAAGTCACAACGCCTTCTCAAGCTCCTACCTTGGAAGAGTCACAGAGGACTGTGGTGTCTTCTCCCTCAACCTTTTCTGCGTCTTCCAGTCAGAGACCAAGATCAACCCACGAGACCTCACTTCCTACAACATCCAGTGCCTCTAGCACTTCTGCACTTGAAACTCGGAAAACAACTACAGTGTCCATCACTTCCTCAGTAATCACTGGCACTCGAGTGGTCACCAATGGAAGCTCAGAGTTGCTGAGCACTGCTTCTCCGACTGCTGAGCCCCAAAACACAAGCCATGTTTCATCCCCTTCCCTTTCTTCCATAACGACCACATCCCAGGAGGGGACGTTGAGATCCACCACTCTAAGTCCCAGCGTGGAGACATCAAGTGTCGTGCACAGTAGTCTCTCGTCCAGGACAACAAATCCTGAGACCAGCCCTTCCTCTACGTTTTCCAGCTCCCAAACCCAACGACCCAAGATTACAACTGGGAGAAATGCATTCCATCCCAGCACACCGGAGGCGACTTCCATTCAGTCACAAGTCACAACGCCTTCTCAAGCTCCTACCTTGGAAGAGTCACAGAGGACTGTGGTGTCTTCTCCCTCAACCTTTTCTGCGTCTTCCAGTCAGAGACCAAGATCAACCCAGGAGACCTCACTTCCTACAACATCCAGTGCCTCTAGCACTTCTGCACTTGAAACTCGGAAAACAACTACAGTGTCCATCACTTCCTCAGTAATCACTGGCACTCGAGTGGTCACCAATGGAAGCTCAGAGTTGCCGAGCACTGCTTCTCCGACTGCTGAGCACCCAAGCACAAGCCATGTTTCATCCCCTTCCCTTTCTTCCATAACGACCACATCCCAGGAGGGGACATTGAGATCCACCACTCTAAGTCCCAGCGTGGAGACATCAAGTGTCGGTCAGAGTACCCTCTCGTCCAGCATGACAAATCCTGAGACCAGCCCTTCCTCTACGTTTTCCAGCTCCCAAACCCAACGACCCAAGAGCACAACTGGCAGACCTGCATCCAGTCCCAGCACACCGGAGGCGACTTCCATTCAGTCACAAGTCACAACGCCTTCTCAAGCACCTATCTCGGAAGAGTCACAGAGGACTGTGGTGTCTTCTCCCTCAACCTTTTCTGTGTCTTCCAGTCGGAGACCAAGATTAACACAGGAGACCTCACTTCCTATGACATCCAGTGCCTTTAGCACTTCTGCACCTGAAACTCGGAAAACAACTACAGTATCCATCACTTCCTCAGTAATCACTGGCACTCGAGTGGTCACCAATGGAAGCTCAGAGTTGCTGAGCACTGCTTCTCCGACTGCTGAGCACCAAAACACAAGCCACGTTTCATCCCCTTCCCTTTCCTCCATAACGACCACATCCCAGGAGGGGACGTTGAGATCCACCACTCTAAGTCCCAGCATGGAGCCATCAAGTGTCGGTCAGAGTAGCCTCTCGTCCAGCATGACAAATCCTGAGACCAGCCCTTCCTCTACGTTTTCCAGCTCCCAAACCCAACGACCCAAGAGCACAACTGGCAGACCTGCATCCAGTCCCAGCACACCGGAGGCGACTTCCATTCAGTCACAAGTCACAACGCCTTCTAAAGCTCCTACCTCAGAAGAGTCACCGAGGACTGTGGTCTCTTCTCCCTCAACCTTTTCTGCGTCTTCCAGTCAGAGACCAAGATCAACCCAGGAGACCTCACTTCCTACAACATCCAGTGCCTCTAGCACTTCTGCACTTGAAACTCGGAAAACAACTACAGTGTCCATCACTTCCTCAGTAATCACTGGCACTCGAGTGGTCACCAATGGAAGCTCAGAGTTGCTGAGCACTGCTTCTCCGACTGCTGAGCGCCAAAACACAAGCCACGTTTCATCCCCTTCCCTTTCTTCCATAACGACCACATCCCAGGAGGGGACGTTGAGATCCACCACTCTAAGTCCCAGCGTGGAGACATCAAGTGTCGTGCACAGTAGTCTCTCGTCCAGGACAACAAATCCTGAGACCAGCCCTTCCTCTACGTTTTCCAGCTCCCAAACCCAACGACCCAAGATTACAACTGGGAGAAATGCATCCCATCCCAGCACACCGGAGGCGACTTCCATTCAGTCACAAGTCACAACGCCTTCTCAAGCTCCTACCTTGGAAGAGTCACAGAGGACTGTGGTGTCTTCTCCCTCAACCTTTTCTGCGTCTTCCAGTCAGAGACCAAGATCAACCCACGAGACCTCACTTCCTACAACATCCAGTGCCTCTAGCACTTCTGCACTTGAAACTCGGAAAACAACTACAGTGTCCATCACTTCCTCAGTAATCACTGGCACTCGAGTGGTCACCAATGGAAGCTCAGAGTTGCTGAGCACTGCTTCTCCGACTGCTGAGCACCCAAGCACAAGCCATGTTTCATCCCCTTCCCTTTCTTCCATAACGACCACATCCCAGGAGGGGACATTGAGATCCACCACTCTAAGTCCCAGCGTGGAGACATCAAGTGTCGGTCAGAGTACCCTCTCGTCCAGCATGACAAATCCTGAGACCAGCCCTTCCTCTACGTTTTCCAGCTCCCAAACCCAACGACCCAAGAGCACAACTGGCAGACCTGCATCCAGTCCCAGCACACCGGAGGCGACTTCCATTCAGTCACAAGTCACAACGCCTTCTCAAGCACCTATCTCGGAAGAGTCACAGAGGACTGTGGTGTCTTCTCCCTCAACCTTTTCTGTGTCTTCCAGTCGGAGACCAAGATTAACACAGGAGACCTCACTTCCTATGACATCCAGTGCCTCTAGCGCTTCTGCACCTGAAACTCGGAAAACAACTACAGTATCCATCACTTCCTCAGTAATCACTGGCACTCGAGTGGTCACCAATGGAAGCTCAGAGTTGCTGAGCACTGCTTCTCCGACTGCTGAGCACCAAAACACAAGCCACGTTTCATCCCCTTCCCTTTCCTCCATAACGACCACATCCCAGGAGGGGACGTTGAGATCCACCACTCTAAGTCCCAGCATGGAGCCATCAAGTGTCGGTCAGAGTAGCCTCTCGTCCAGCATGACAAATCCTGAGACCAGCCCTTCCTCTACGTTTTCCAGCTCCCAAACCCAACGACCCAAGAGCACAACTGGCAGACCTGCATCCAGTCCCAGCACACCGGAGGCGACTTCCATTCAGTCACAAGTCACAACGCCTTCTAAAGCTCCTACCTCAGAAGAGTCACCGAGGACTGTGGTCTCTTCTCCCTCAACCTTTTCTGCGTCTTCCAGTCAGAGACCAAGATCAACCCAGGAGACCTCACTTCCTACAACATCCAGTGCCTCTAGCACTTCTGCACTTGAAACTCGGAAAACAACTACAGTGTCCATCACTTCCTCAGTAATCACTGGCACTCGAGTGGTCACCAATGGAAGCTCAGAGTTGCTGAGCACTGCTTCTCCGACTGCTGAGCGCCAAAACACAAGCCACGTTTCATCCCCTTCCCTTTCTTCCATAACGACCACATCCCAGGAGGGGACGTTGAGATCCACCACTCTAAGTCCCAGCGTGGAGACATCAAGTGTCGTGCACAGTAGTCTCTCGTCCAGGACAACAAATCCTGAGACCAGCCCTTCCTCTACGTTTTCCAGCTCCCAAACCCAACGACCCAAGATTACAACTGGGAGAAATGCATCCCATCCCAGCACACCGGAGGCGACTTCCATTCAGTCACAAGTCACAACGCCTTCTCAAGCTCCTACCTTGGAAGAGTCACAGAGGACTGTGGTGTCTTCTCCCTCAACCTTTTCTGCGTCTTCCAGTCAGAGACCAAGATCAACCCACGAGACCTCACTTCCTACAACATCCAGTGCCTCTAGCACTTCTGCACTTGAAACTCGGAAAACAACTACAGTGTCCATCACTTCCTCAGTAATCACTGGCACTCGAGTGGTCACCAATGGAAGCTCAGAGTTGCTGAGCACTGCTTCTCCGACTGCTGAGCACCCAAGCACAAGCCATGTTTCATCCCCTTCCCTTTCTTCCATAACGACCACATCCCAGGAGGGGACATTGAGATCCACCACTCTAAGTCCCAGCGTGGAGACATCAAGTGTCGGTCAGAGTACCCTCTCGTCCAGCATGACAAATCCTGAGACCAGCCCTTCCTCTACGTTTTCCAGCTCCCAAACCCAACGACCCAAGAGCACAACTGGCAGACCTGCATCCAGTCCCAGCACACCGGAGGCGACTTCCATTCAGTCACAAGTCACAACGCCTTCTCAAGCTCCTATCTCGGAAGAGTCACAGAGGACTGTGGTGTCTTCTCCCTCAACCTTTTCTGTGTCTTCCAGTCGGAGACCAAGATTAACCCAGGAGACCTCACTTCCTATGACATCCAGTGCCTCTAGCACTTCTGCACCTGAAACTCGGAAAACAACTACAGTATCCATCACTTCCTCAGTAATCACTGGCACTCAAGTGGTCACCAATGGAAGCTCAGAGTTGCTGAGCACTGCTTCTCCGACTGCTGAGCGCCAAAACACAAGCCACGTTTCATCCCCTTCCCTTTCTTCCATAACGACCACATCCCAGGAGGGGACGTTGAGATCCACCACTCTAAGTCCCAGCATGGAGACATCAAGTGTCGTGCACAGTAGTCTCTCGTCCAGGACAACAAATCCTGAGACCAGCCCTTCCTCTACGTTTTCCAGCTCCCAAACCCAACGACCCAAGAGCACAATTGGCAGACCTGCATCCAGTCCCAGCACACCGGAGGCGACTTCCATTCAGTCACAAGTCACAACGCCTTCTCAAGCTCCTACCTTGGAAGAGTCACAGAGGACTGTGGTGTCTTCTCCCTCAACCTTTTCTGCGTCTTCCAGTCAGAGACCAAGATCAACCCAGGAGACCTCACTTCCTACAACATCCAGTGCCTCTAGCACTTCTGCACTTGAAACTCGGAAAACAACTACAGTGTCCATCACTTCCTCAGTAATCACTGGCACTCGAGTGGTCACCAATGGAAGCTCAGAGTTGCTGAGCACTGCTTCTCCGACTGCTGAGCACCCAAGCACAAGCCATGTTTCATCCCCTTCCCTTTCTTCCATAACGACCACATCCCAGGAGGGGACATTGAGATCCACCACTCTAAGTCCCAGCGTGGAGACATCAAGTGTCGGTCAGAGTACCCTCTCGTCCAGCATGACAAATCCTGAGACCAGCCCTTCCTCTACGTTTTCCAGCTCCCAAACCCAACGACCCAAGAGCACAACTGGCAGACCTGCATCCAGTCCCAGCACACCGGAGGCGACTTCCATTCAGTCACAAGTCACAACGCCTTCTCAAGCTCCTATCTCGGAAGAGTCACAGAGGACTGTGGTGTCTTCTCCCTCAACCTTTTCTGTGTCTTCCAGTCGGAGACCAAGATTAACCCAGGAGACCTCACTTCCTATGACATCCAGTGCCTCTAGCACTTCTGCACCTGAAACTCGGAAAACAACTACAGTATCCATCACTTCCTCAGTAATCACTGGCACTCGAGTGGTCACCAATGGAAGCTCAGAGTTGCTGAGCACTGCTTCTCCGACTGCTGAGCACCAAAACACAAGCCACGTTTCATCCCCTTCCCTTTCCTCCATAACGACCACATCCCAGGAGAGGACGTTGAGATCCACCACTCTAAGTCCCAGCATGGAGCCATCAAGTGTCGGTCAGAGTAGCCTCTCGTCCAGCATGACAAATCCTGAGACCAGCCCTTCCTCTACGTTTTCCAGCTCCCAAACCCAACGACCCAAGAGCACAACTGGCAGACCTGCATCCAGTCCCAGCACACCGGAGGCGACTTCCATTCAGTCACAAGTCACAACGCCTTCTAAAGCTCCTACCTCAGAAGAGTCACCGAGGACTGTGGTCTCTTCTCCCTCAACCTTTTCTGCGTCTTCCAGTCAGAGACCAAGATCAACCCAGGAGACCTCACTTCCTACAACATCCAGTGCCTCTAGCACTTCTGCACTTGAAACTCGGAAAACAACTACAGTATCCATCACTTCCTCAGTAATCACTGGCACTCGAGTGGTCACCAATGGAAGCTCAGAGTTGCTGAGCACTGCTTCTCCGACTGCTGAGCGCCAAAACACAAGCCACGTTTCATCCCCTTCCCTTTCTTCCATAACGACCACATCCCAGGAGGGGACGTTGAGATCCACCACTCTAAGTCCCAGCATGGAGACATCAAGTGTCGTGCACAGTAGTCTCTCGTCCAGGACAACAAATCCTGAGACCAGCCCTTCCTCTACGTTTTCCAGCTCCCAAACCCAACGACCCAAGAGCACAACTGGCAGACCTGCATCCAGTCCCAGCACACCGGAGGCGACTTCCATTCAGTCACAAGTCACAACGCCTTCTCAAGCTCCTACCTTGGAAGAGTCACAGAGGACTGTGGTGTCTTCTCCCTCAACCTTTTCTGCGTCTTCCAGTCAGAGACCAAGATCAACCCAGGAGACCTCACTTCCTACAACATCCAGTGCCTCTAGCACTTCTGCACTTGAAACTCGGAAAACAACTACAGTGTCCATCACTTCCTCAGTAATCACTGGCACTCGAGTGGTCACCAATGGAAGCTCAGAGTTGCTGAGCACTGCTTCTCCGACTGCTGAGCACCCAAGCACAAGCCATGTTTCATCCCCTTCCCTTTCTTCCATAACGACCACATCCCAGGAGGGGACATTGAGATCCACCACTCTAAGTCCCAGCGTGGAGACATCAAGTGTCGGTCAGAGTACCCTCTCGTCCAGCATGACAAATCCTGAGACCAGCCCTTCCTCTACGTTTTCCAGCTCCCAAACCCAACGACCCAAGAGCACAACTGGCAGACCTGCATCCAGTCCCAGCACACCGGAGGCGACTTCCATTCAGTCACAAGTCACAACGCCTTCTCAAGCTCCTATCTCGGAAGAGTCACAGAGGACTGTGGTGTCTTCTCCCTCAACCTTTTCTGTGTCTTCCAGTCGGAGACCAAGATTAACCCAGGAGACCTCACTTCCTATGACATCCAGTGCCTCTAGCACTTCTGCACCTGAAACTCGGAAAACAACTACAGTATCCATCACTTCCTCAGTAATCACTGGCACTCGAGTGGTCACCAATGGAAGCTCAGAGTTGCTGAGCACTGCTTCTCCGACTGCTGAGCACCAAAACACAAGCCACGTTTCATCCCCTTCCCTTTCCTCCATAACGACCACATCCCAGGAGAGGACGTTGAGATCCACCACTCTAAGTCCCAGCATGGAGCCATCAAGTGTCGGTCAGAGTAGCCTCTCGTCCAGCATGACAAATCCTGAGACCAGCCCTTCCTCTACGTTTTCCAGCTCCCAAACCCAACGACCCAAGAGCACAACTGGCAGACCTGCATCCAGTCCCAGCACACCGGAGGCGACTTCCATTCAGTCACAAGTCACAACGCCTTCTAAAGCTCCTACCTCAGAAGAGTCACCGAGGACTGTGGTCTCTTCTCCCTCAACCTTTTCTGCGTCTTCCAGTCAGAGACCAAGATCAACCCAGGAGACCTCACTTCCTACAACATCCAGTGCCTCTAGCACTTCTGCACTTGAAACTCGGAAAACAACTACAGTATCCATCACTTCCTCAGTAATCACTGGCACTCGAGTGGTCACCAATGGAAGCTCAGAGTTGCTGAGCACTGCTTCTCCGACTGCTGAGCGCCAAAACACAAGCCACGTTTCATCCCCTTCCCTTTCTTCCATAACGACCACATCCCAGGAGGGGACGTTGAGATCCACCACTCTAAGTCCCAGCATGGAGACATCAAGTGTCGTGCACAGTAGTCTCTCGTCCAGGACAACAAATCCTGAGACCAGCCCTTCCTCTACGTTTTCCAGCTCCCAAACCCAACGACCCAAGAGCACAACTGGCAGACCTGCATCCAGTCCCAGCACACCGGAGGCGACTTCCATTCAGTCACAAGTCACAACGCCTTCTCAAGCTCCTACCTTGGAAGAGTCACAGAGGACTGTGGTGTCTTCTCCCTCAACCTTTTCTGCGTCTTCCAGTCAGAGACCAAGATCAACCCAGGAGACCTCACTTCCTACAACATCCAGTGCCTCTAGCACTTCTGCACTTGAAACTCGGAAAACAACTACAGTGTCCATCACTTCCTCAGTAATCACTGGCACTCGAGTGGTCACCAATGGAAGCTCAGAGTTGCTGAGCACTGCTTCTCCGACTGCTGAGCACCCAAGCACAAGCCATGTTTCATCCCCTTCCCTTTCTTCCATAACGACCACATCCCAGGAGGGGACATTGAGATCCACCACTCTAAGTCCCAGCGTGGAGACATCAAGTGTCGGTCAGAGTAGCCTCTCGTCCAGCATGACAAATCCTGAGACCAGCCCTTCCTCTACGTTTTCCAGCTCCCAAACCCAACGACCCAAGAGCACAACTGGCAGACCTGCATCCAGTCCCAGCACACCGGAGGCGACTTCCATTCAGTCACAAGTCACAACGCCTTCTCAAGCACCTATCTCGGAAGAGTCACAGAGGACTGTGGTGTCTTCTCCCTCAACCTTTTCTGTGTCTTCCAGTTGGAGACCAAGATTAACCCAGGAGACCTCACTTCCTATGACATCCAGTGCCTCTAGCACTTCAGCACCTGAAACTCGGAAAACAACTACAGTATCCATCACTTCCTCAGTAATCACTGGCACTCGAGTGGTCACCAATGGAAGCTCAGAGTTGCTGAGCACTGCTTCTCCGACTGCTGAGCACCAAAACACAAGCCACGTTTCATCCCCTTCCCTTTCCTCCATAACGACCACATCCCAGGAGGGGACGTTGAGATCCACCACTCTAAGTCCCAGCATGGAGCCATCAAGTGTCGGTCAGAGTAGCCTCTCGTCCAGCATGACAAATCCTGAGACCAGCCCTTCCTCTACGTTTTCCAGCTCCCAAACCCAACGACCCAAGAGCACAACTGGCAGACCTGCTTCCAGTCCCAGCACACCGGAGGCGACTTCCATTCAGTCACAAGTCACAACGCCTTCTAAAGCTCCTACCTCAGAAGAGTCACCGAGGACTGTGGTCTCTTCTCCCTCAACCTTTTCTGCGTCTTCCAGTCAGAGACCAAGATCAACCCAGGAGACCTCACTTCCTACAACATCCAGTGCCTCTAGCACTTCTGCACTTGAAACTCGGAAAACAACTACAGTATCCATCACTTCCTCAGTAATCACTGGCACTCGAGTGGTCACCAATGGAAGCTCAGAGTTGCTGAGCACTGCTTCTCCGACTGCTGAGCGCCAAAACACAAGCCACGTTTCATCCCCTTCCCTTTCTTCCATAACGACCACATCCCAGGAGGGGACGTTGAGATCCACCACTCTAAGTCCCAGCATGGAGACATCAAGTGTCGTGCACAGTAGTCTCTCGTCCAGGACAACAAATCCTGAGACCAGCCCTTCCTCTACGTTTTCCAGCTCCCAAACCCAACGACCCAAGAGCACAACTGGCAGACCTGCATCCAGTCCCAGCACACCGGAGGCGACTTCCATTCAGTCACAAGTCACAACGCCTTCTCAAGCTCCTACCTTGGAAGAGTCACAGAGGACTGTGGTGTCTTCTCCCTCAACCTTTTCTGCGTCTTCCAGTCAGAGACCAAGATCAACCCAGGAGACCTCACTTCCTACAACATCCAGTGCCTCTAGCACTTCTGCACTTGAAACTCGGAAAACAACTACAGTGTCCATCACTTCCTCAGTAATCACTGGCACTCGAGTGGTCACCAATGGAAGCTCAGAGTTGCTGAGCACTGCTTCTCCGACTGCTGAGCACCCAAGCACAAGCCATGTTTCATCCCCTTCCCTTTCTTCCATAACGACCACATCCCAGGAGGGGACATTGAGATCCACCACTCTAAGTCCCAGCGTGGAGACATCAAGTGTCGGTCAGAGTACCCTCTCGTCCAGCATGACAAATCCTGAGACCAGCCCTTCCTCTACGTTTTCCAGCTCCCAAACCCAACGACCCAAGAGCACAACTGGCAGACCTGCATCCAGTCCCAGCACACCGGAGGCGACTTCCATTCAGTCACAAGTCACAACGCCTTCTCAAGCACCTATCTCGGAAGAGTCACAGAGGACTGTGGTGTCTTCTCCCTCAACCTTTTCTGTGTCTTCCAGTCGGAGACCAAGATTAACCCAGGAGACCTCACTTCCTATGACATCCAGTGCCTCTAGCACTTCTGCACCTGAAACTCGGAAAACAACTACAGTATCCATCACTTCCTCAGTAATCACTGGCACTCGAGTGGTCACCAATGGAAGCTCAGAGTTGCTGAGCACTGCTTCTCCGACTGCTGAGCACCAAAACACAAGCCACGTTTCATCCCCTTCCCTTTCCTCCATAACGACCACATCCCAGGAGGGGACGTTGAGATCCACCACTCTAAGTCCCAGCATGGAGCCATCAAGTGTCGGTCAGAGTAGCCTCTCGTCCAGCATGACAAATCCTGAGACCAGCCCTTCCTCTACGTTTTCCAGCTCCCAAACCCAACGACCCAAGAGCACAACTGGCAGACCTGCATCCAGTCCCAGCACACCGGAGGCGACTTCCATTCAGTCACAAGTCACAACGCCTTCTAAAGCTCCTACCTCAGAAGAGTCACCGAGGACTGTGGTCTCTTCTCCCTCAACCTTTTCTGCGTCTTCCAGTCAGAGACCAAGATCAACCCAGGAGACCTCACTTCCTACAACATCCAGTGCCTCTAGCACTTCTGTACTTGAAACTCGGAAAACAACTACAGTATCCATCACTTCCTCAGTAATCACTGGCACTCGAGTGGTCACCAATGGAAGCTCAGAGTTGCTGAGCACTGCTTCTCCGACTGCTGAGCGCCAAAACACAAGCCACGTTTCATCCCCTTCCCTTTCTTCCATAACGACCACATCCCAGGAGGGGACGTTGAGATCCACCACTCTAAGTCCCAGCATGGAGACATCAAGTGTCGTGCACAGTAGTCTCTCGTCCAGGACAACAAATCCTGAGACCAGCCCTTCCTCTACGTTTTCCAGCTCCCAAACCCAACGACCCAAGAGCACAACTGGCAGACCTGCATCCAGTCCCAGCACACCGGAGGCGACTTCCATTCAGTCACAAGTCACAACGCCTTCTCAAGCTCCTACCTTGGAAGAGTCACAGAGGACTGTGGTGTCTTCTCCCTCAACCTTTTCTGCGTCTTCCAGTCAGAGACCAAGATCAACCCAGGAGACCTCACTTCCTACAACATCCAGTGCCTCTAGCACTTCTGCACTTGAAACTCGGAAAACAACTACAGTGTCCATCACTTCCTCAGTAATCACTGGCACTCGAGTGGTCACCAATGGAAGCTCAGAGTTGCTGAGCACTGCTTCTCCGACTGCTGAGCACCCAAGCACAAGCCATGTTTCATCCCCTTCCCTTTCTTCCATAACGACCACATCCCAGGAGGGGACATTGAGATCCACCACTCTAAGTCCCAGCGTGGAGACATCAAGTGTCGGTCAGAGTACCCTCTCGTCCAGCATGACAAATCCTGAGACCAGCCCTTCCTCTACGTTTTCCAGCTCCCAAACCCAACGACCCAAGAGCACAACTGGCAGACCTGCATCCAGTCCCAGCACACCGGAGGCGACTTCCATTCAGTCACAAGTCACAACGCCTTCTCAAGCACCTATCTCGGAAGAGTCACAGAGGACTGTGGTGTCTTCTCCCTCAACCTTTTCTGTGTCTTCCAGTCGGAGACCAAGATTAACCCAGGAGACCTCACTTCCTATGACATCCAGTGCCTCTAGCACTTCTGCACCTGAAACTCGGAAAACAACTACAGTATCCATCACTTCCTCAGTAATCACTGGCACTCGAGTGGTCACCAATGGAAGCTCAGAGTTGCTGAGCACTGCTTCTCCGACTGCTGAGCACCAAAACACAAGCCACGTTTCATCCCCTTCCCTTTCCTCCATAACGACCACATCCCAGGAGGGGACGTTGAGATCCACCACTCTAAGTCCCAGCATGGAGCCATCAAGTGTCGGTCAGAGTAGCCTCTCGTCCAGCATGACAAATCCTGAGACCAGCCCTTCCTCTACGTTTTCCAGCTCCCAAACCCAACGACCCAAGAGCACAACTGGCAGACCTGCATCCAGTCCCAGCACACCGGAGGCGACTTCCATTCAGTCACAAGTCACAACGCCTTCTCAAGCTCCTACCTTGGAAGAGTCACAGAGGACTGTGGTGTCTTCTCCCTCAACCTTTTCTGCGTCTTCCAGTCAGAGACCAAGATCAACCCACGAGACCTCACTTCCTACAACATCCAGTGCCTCTAGCACTTCTGCACTTGAAACTCGGAAAACAACTACAGTGTCCATCACTTCCTCAGTAATCACTGGCACTCGAGTGGTCACCAATGGAAGCTCAGAGTTGCTGAGCACTGCTTCTCCGACTGCTGAGCCCCAAAACACAAGCCATGTTTCATCCCCTTCCCTTTCTTCCATAACGACCACATCCCAGGAGGGGACGTTGAGATCCACCACTCTAAGTCCCAGCGTGGAGACATCAAGTGTCGTGCACAGTAGTCTCTCGTCCAGGACAACAAATCCTGAGACCAGCCCTTCCTCTACGTTTTCCAGCTCCCAAACCCAACGACCCAAGATTACAACTGGGAGAAATGCATTCCATCCCAGCACACCGGAGGCGACTTCCATTCAGTCACAAGTCACAACGCCTTCTCAAGCTCCTACCTTGGAAGAGTCACAGAGGACTGTGGTGTCTTCTCCCTCAACCTTTTCTGCGTCTTCCAGTCAGAGACCAAGATCAACCCAGGAGACCTCACTTCCTACAACATCCAGTGCCTCTAGCACTTCTGCACTTGAAACTCGGAAAACAACTACAGTGTCCATCACTTCCTCAGTAATCACTGGCACTCGAGTGGTCACCAATGGAAGCTCAGAGTTGCCGAGCACTGCTTCTCCGACTGCTGAGCACCCAAGCACAAGCCATGTTTCATCCCCTTCCCTTTCTTCCATAACGACCACATCCCAGGAGGGGACATTGAGATCCACCACTCTAAGTCCCAGCGTGGAGACATCAAGTGTCGGTCAGAGTACCCTCTCGTCCAGCATGACAAATCCTGAGACCAGCCCTTCCTCTACGTTTTCCAGCTCCCAAACCCAACGACCCAAGAGCACAACTGGCAGACCTGCATCCAGTCCCAGCACACCGGAGGCGACTTCCATTCAGTCACAAGTCACAACGCCTTCTCAAGCACCTATCTCGGAAGAGTCACAGAGGACTGTGGTGTCTTCTCCCTCAACCTTTTCTGTGTCTTCCAGTCGGAGACCAAGATTAACACAGGAGACCTCACTTCCTATGACATCCAGTGCCTCTAGCACTTCTGCACCTGAAACTCGGAAAACAACTACAGTATCCATCACTTCCTCAGTAATCACTGGCACTCGAGTGGTCACCAATGGAAGCTCAGAGTTGCTGAGCACTGCTTCTCCGACTGCTGAGCACCAAAACACAAGCCACGTTTCATCCCCTTCCCTTTCCTCCATAACGACCACATCCCAGGAGGGGACGTTGAGATCCACCACTCTAAGTCCCAGCATGGAGCCATCAAGTGTCGGTCAGAGTAGCCTCTCGTCCAGCATGACAAATCCTGAGACCAGCCCTTCCTCTACGTTTTCCAGCTCCCAAACCCAACGACCCAAGAGCACAACTGGCAGACCTGCATCCAGTCCCAGCACACCGGAGGCGACTTCCATTCAGTCACAAGTCACAACGCCTTCTAAAGCTCCTACCTCAGAAGAGTCACCGAGGACTGTGGTCTCTTCTCCCTCAACCTTTTCTGCGTCTTCCAGTCAGAGACCAAGATCAACCCAGGAGACCTCACTTCCTACAACATCCAGTGCCTCTAGCACTTCTGCACTTGAAACTCGGAAAACAACTACAGTGTCCATCACTTCCTCAGTAATCACTGGCACTCGAGTGGTCACCAATGGAAGCTCAGAGTTGCTGAGCACTGCTTCTGCGACTGCTGAGCGCCAAAACACAAGCCACGTTTCATCCCCTTCCCTTTCTTCCATAACGACCACATCCCAGGAGGGGACGTTGAGATCCACCACTCTAAGTCCCAGCGTGGAGACATCAAGTGTCGTGCACAGTAGTCTCTCGTCCAGGACAACAAATCCTGAGACCAGCCCTTCCTCTACGTTTTCCAGCTCCCAAACCCAACGACCCAAGATTACAACTGGGAGAAATGCATCCCATCCCAGCACACCGGAGGCGACTTCCATTCAGTCACAAGTCACAACGCCTTCTCAAGCTCCTACCTTGGAAGAGTCACAGAGGACTGTGGTGTCTTCTCCCTCAACCTTTTCTGCGTCTTCCAGTCAGAGACCAAGATCAACCCACGAGACCTCACTTCCTACAACATCCAGTGCCTCTAGCACTTCTGCACTTGAAACTCGGAAAACAACTACAGTGTCCATCACTTCCTCAGTAATCACTGGCACTCGAGTGGTCACCAATGGAAGCTCAGAGTTGCTGAGCACTGCTTCTCCGACTGCTGAGCACCCAAGCACAAGCCATGTTTCATCCCCTTCCCTTTCTTCCATAACGACCACATCCCAGGAGGGGACATTGAGATCCACCACTCTAAGTCCCAGCGTGGAGACATCAAGTGTCGGTCAGAGTACCCTCTCGTCCAGCATGACAAATCCTGAGACCAGCCCTTCCTCTACGTTTTCCAGCTCCCAAACCCAACGACCCAAGAGCACAACTGGCAGACCTGCATCCAGTCCCAGCACACCGGAGGCGACTTCCATTCAGTCACAAGTCACAACGCCTTCTCAAGCTCCTATCTCGGAAGAGTCACAGAGGACTGTGGTGTCTTCTCCCTCAACCTTTTCTGTGTCTTCCAGTCGGAGACCAAGATTAACCCAGGAGACCTCACTTCCTATGACATCCAGTGCCTCTAGCACTTCTGCACCTGAAACTCGGAAAACAACTACAGTATCCATCACTTCCTCAGTAATCACTGGCACTCGAGTGGTCACCAATGGAAGCTCAGAGTTGCTGAGCACTGCTTCTCCGACTGCTGAGCGCCAAAACACAAGCCACGTTTCATCCCCTTCTCTTTCTTCCATAACGACCACATCCCAGGAGGGGACGTTGAGATCCACCACTCTAAGTCCCAGCATGGAGACATCAAGTGTCGTGCACAGTAGTCTCTCGTCCAGGACAACAAATCCTGAGACCAGCCCTTCCTCTACGTTTTCCAGCTCCCAAACCCAACGACCCAAGAGCACAATTGGCAGACCTGCATCCAGTCCCAGCACACCGGAGGCGACTTCCATTCAGTCACAAGTCACAACGCCTTCTCAAGCTCCTACCTTGGAAGAGTCACAGAGGACTGTGGTGTCTTCTCCCTCAACCTTTTCTGCGTCTTCCAGTCAGAGACCAAGATCAACCCAGGAGACCTCATTTCCTACAACATCCAGTGCCTCTAGCACTTCTGCACTTGAAACTCGGAAAACAACTACAGTGTCCATCACTTCCTCAGTAATCACTGGCACTCGAGTGGTCACCAATGGAAGCTCAGAGTTGCTGAGCACTGCTTCTCCGACTGCTGAGCACCAAAACACAAGCCACGTTTCATCCCCTTCCCTTTCCTCCATAACGACCACATCCCAGGAGGGGACATTGAGATCCACCACTCTAAGTCCCAGCATGGAGCCATCAAGTGTCGGTCAGAGTAGCCTCTCGTCCAGCATGACAAATCCTGAGACCAGCCCTTCCTCTACGTTTTCCAGCTCCCAAACCCAACGACCCAAGAGCACAACTGGCAGACCTGCATCCAGTCCCAGCACACCGGAGGCGACTTCCATTCAGTCACAAGTCACAACGCCTTCTAAAGCTCCTACCTCAGAAGAGTCACCGAGGACTGTGGTCTCTTCTCCCTCAACCTTTTCTGCGTCTTCCAGTCAGAGACCAAGATCAACCCAGGAGACCTCACTTCCTACAACATCCAGTGCCTCTAGCACTTCTGCACTTGAAACTCGGAAAACAACTACAGTATCCATCACTTCCTCAGTAATCACTGGCACTCGAGTGGTCACCAATGGAAGCTCAGAGTTGCTGAGCACTGCTTCTCCGACTGCTGAGCGCCAAAACACAAGCCACGTTTCATCCCCTTCCCTTTCTTCCATAACGACCACATCCCAGGAGGGGACGTTGAGATCCACCACTCTAAGTCCCAGCATGGAGACATCAAGTGTCGTGCACAGTAGTCTCTCGTCCAGGACAACAAATCCTGAGACCAGCCCTTCCTCTACGTTTTCCAGCTCCCAAACCCAACGACCCAAGAGCACAATTGGCAGACCTGCATCCAGTCCCAGCACACCGGAGGCGACTTCCATTCAGTCACAAGTCACAACGCCTTCTCAAGCTCCTACCTTGGAAGAGTCACAGAGGACTGTGGTGTCTTCTCCCTCAACCTTTTCTGCGTCTTCCAGTCAGAGACCAAGATCAACCCAGGAGACCTCACTTCCTACAACATCCAGTGCCTCTAGCACTTCTGCACTTGAAACTCGGAAAACAACTACAGTGTCCATCACTTCCTCAGTAATCACTGGCACTCGAGTGGTCACCAATGGAAGCTCAGAGTTGCTGAGCACTGCTTCTCCGACTGCTGAGCACCCAAGCACAAGCCATGTTTCATCCCCTTCCCTTTCTTCCATAACGACCACATCCCAGGAGGGGACATTGAGATCCACCACTCTAAGTCCCAGCATGGAGACATCAAGTGTCGTGCACAGTAGTCTCTCGTCCAGGACAACAAATCCTGAGACCAGCCCTTCCTCTACGTTTTCCAGCTCCCAAACCCAACGACCCAAGATTACAACTGGGAGAAATGCATCCCATCCCAGCACACCGGAGGCGACTTCCATTCAGTCACAAGTCACAACGCCTTCTCAAGCTCCTACCTTGGAAGAGTCACAGAGGACTGTGGTGTCTTCTCCCTCAACCTTTTCTGCGTCTTCCAGTCAGAGACCAAGATCAACCCACGAGACCTCACTTCCTACAACATCCAGTGCCTCTAGCACTTCTGCACTTGAAACTCGGAAAACAACTACAGTGTCCATCACTTCCTCAGTAATCACTGGCACTCGAGTGGTCACCAATGGAAGCTCAGAGTTGCTGAGCACTGCTTCTCCGACTGCTGAGCACCCAAGCACAAGCCATGTTTCATCCCCTTCCCTTTCTTCCCTAACGACCACATCCCAGGAGGGGACATTGAGATCCACCACTCTAAGTCCCAGCGTGGAGACATCAAGTGTCGTGCACAGTAGCCTCTCGTCCAGCATGACAAATCCTGAGACCAGCCCTTCCTCCACCTTTTCCACCTTCCAAACCGACGGATACAAGAGCACAACTGACAGACCTGCATCCAGTCCCAGCACACCAGAGGTGACTTCCACTCAGTCACAAGTCACAACGCCTTCTCAAGCTCCTACCTCAGAAGAGTCACAGAGGACTGTGGTCTCTTCTCCCTCAACCTTTTCTGTGTCTTCCAGTCGGAGACCAAGATCAACCCAGGAGACATCATTTCCTACGACATTCAGTGCCTCTAGCACTTCTGCACCTGAAACTCGGAAAACAACTACAGTGTCCATCACTTCCTCAGTAATCACTGGCACTCGAGTGGTCACCAATGGAAGCTCAGAGTTGCCGAGCACTGCTTCTCCGACTGCTGAGCACCCAAGCACAAGCCATGTTTCATCCCCTTCCCTTTCTTCCCTAACGACCACATCCCAGGAGGGGATGTTGAGATCCACCACTCTAAGTCCCAGCGTGGAGACATCAAGTGTCGGTCAGAGTAGCCTCTCGTCCAGCATGACAAATCCTGAGACCAGCCCTTCCTCTACGTTTTCCAGCTCCCAAACCCAACGACCCAAGAGCACAACTGGCAGACCTGCATCCAGTCCCAGCACACCGGAGGCGACTTCCATTCAGTCACAAGTCACAACGCCTTCTCAAGCTCCTATCTCGGAAGAGTCACAGAGGACTGTGGTGTCTTCTCCCTCAACCTTTTCTGCGTCTTCCAGTCAGAGACCAAGATCAACCCAGGAGACCTCACTTCCTACAACATCCAGTGCCTCTAGCACTTCTGCACTTGAAACTCGGAAAACAACTACAGTGTCCATCACTTCCTCAGTAATCACTGGCACTCGAGTGGTCACCAATGGAAGCTCAGAGTTGCTGAGCACTGCTTCTCCGACTGCTGAGCACCCAAGCACAAGCCATGTTTCATCCCCTTCCCTTTCTTCCATAACGACCACATCCCAGGAGGGGACATTGAGATCCACCACTCTAAGTCCCAGCGTGGAGACATCAAGTGTCGGTCAGAGTAGCCTCTCGTCCAGCATGACAAATCCTGAGACCAGCCCTTCCTCTATGTTTTCCAGCTCCCAAACCCAACGACCCAAGAGCACAACTGGCAGACCTTCATCCAGTCCCAGCACACCGGAGGCGACTTCCATTCAGTCACAAGTCAAAACGACTCCAGTGTCCATTACGTCCTCAGTAACCGTTGGCCCTCACGTGGTCACCTCTGGCAGCCCAGGGCTACCAAGTCCTCCTTCTCGGACTATTGAGCACCCAAGTACTATTTACTTTTCATCCACTTCCCCTTCATTTACAATGTACACATCCCAGGAGGGAATGTTGCAATCCACGACTCTGAGTACAGGTATCGAGATTGTCTTTAATATGTACAATGTGAATCGTATTGGAACTCCTGTTCCACTGAAGGATTTCTTTGTTTTCTTTCCCTTCTGCCTCCTCCAAGTATTTTTCCCAACAGCCCCTTCCAACTTTTTTTGCTATTAGCAATTTAGTGAATCAAAATAGAGGTTTAAATGACCTTGCACTTAATCCAGTCCCTGCTCAAGCAGGACACCCAGTGGTGAAATGTAAAATTTGTTACTACCGGTTCTGTGGGTGTGGCTTGGTGGGGGGGAATTTAACTGAGTGGGCGTGGCCAACTTTTAAAACTATTTTTTCTACAACCTCTTTGTCCGAAGAGTTGTTTAAAAATGCTTTTAATATCCTCTGACAATCCCAGCTGAGTTGCCTGATCATCAGAGGCTCTTTTTTCTTTTCAAAACATTTTCTCTACAACCTCTTTGGCCGAAGAGGATGTAGAAAAAATGCTTTTAAAAGCCTCTGACAATCCCAGATGAGCAGCGTGATCATCAGAGGCTTTTTTTTAACTTTTAAAAGCATTTTTTCAGCAGAAGAGGTTGTAGAAAAAATGCTTTTAAAAATAAATACAAAAAAAGCCTTTGATGATTACGCGGTTCAGCTGGGCATGGGGGGGGGATTTTTGCTACTGGTTCTCCGAACCACCCACTACCATCGCTATTGGATCGGGCGATCCGGTCCGAACCGGGAGCATTTCACCCCTGCCCTACACCATTTCAGACAAGTGCCTGTCCATTCTGTTCTTTAAAACCTCCAGTTTTGAAGCCCTCCAAGCTTCTGAGAGAAAGATATTCCACTGGTTAATTGTTCTCAATGTTAGGGAATTTCTCCTTAATTCCAGGGTGCTTCTCTCCTTGATTTTTTTCCATCCATTGTTTCTTCTCCTGCCCTCTGGTGCTTTGGAAAACAGTTTGACCCCCTCTTCTTTGGGGCAGCCTCTCAAATACTAAAATCCTGCTAATAACTTATTTTCTTTGGACTAGCCTGATTCAATTTCTGCAACTATTGTTCATATGATTTTGTCTCCTGGTCTTTAATTGCCTTAGTTGCTCTTCTTTGAATTTTTTCCCAAACTCTTGACATCTTTTTCATAATGTGGTGACCAAAACTGGATGCAGTATTCCAGGTGTGGCCTTATTAAGGCTTCATAAAGTGGTATTAATACTTCGTGTGATTTTGGTTTTATGCCTCTGTTTATACACTTCATCTACCTCCACTTGGCTTTTGGTGTGTCTAGTTCTCCTCTTCTCCTTTCAACTCCTCCCACATCAATTATTGTTATCCCTACTGTGGGGAGCTGGGCCACTTCTGTCCCTTTGTGTGCTCTTTCTCCTCCAGGCATATGTTCCTCTCTGTCATAGAGGTTATATAATTTCCTTTTTTATATTTTTGTGTGTTAGAAATCCCACATGGGTCCCAGTATCAGGGAGCCCCAGTTGCTCATGGCTGAAGTCAGGTGATCTCTCTAGTTTGAGAAGAGTTTCTGATTCTTCCCTTTGTCAACCTGTGTATATGAACATTTGCTTAGTTTGCAAGGTGATGTAATTCAGAACTTTCTGATAATCAATTTGTTCTTAGATGTGGGAGTTTTTGTGTCCCCACTCCCTACTAGCAATGCTGATGATACCTATTTTTCTAATGAAATGTCTGCAAGAAAACCCCTCTGGAAGAGCACCAAGAACCCAGTTTTTATATCTTTTGTTTCAGAAACCATGCATAATGTTTTAAATGATTTAAATGATTTCTTCTTTGTTTTGACTAATTTTGTTCTCTTTTTTTGTGGAGCCTCTACAACTGAAATTCTGCCCCCCAAATGTTTTAATGGAGGGGTTCCTATTGGGGATCGCTGTAACTGTCCATCGCCTTACATTGAGCCATTTTGCAGTGAGGCAAGGAATGAAGTTGTAGTGGGTAAGTCCTCTTTTGTGCTCCTCCCGATTTCCATGAAGGTGATGATGGGTGTTGAGTTTCATGTGGAATTCATGGCAGTCTCTGCAGGCCCAGCTGGGACTCCTCTGCATCTGAAGAGCTTTAACCTTTCTCTTTTCTGATGCCATGGACAGCTATCTTTGTTGCTGTGAGGAAGCCCATGAAATAAATCAGATAATTATTTATTTGCATCTTTATATATTTATATCCTGCCAGAATCCTTAAACCTTGGGTGGTTAACAACTGTAAAGGTAAAGGTTCTCCTCGCACATATGTGCTAGTCGTTCCTGATTCTAGGGGGCAGTGCTCATCTCTGTTTCAAAGCCGAAGAGCCAGCGCTGTCGGAAGACGTCTGCGTGGTCATGTGGCTGGCATGACTCAATGCCAAAGGCGCACAGAATGCTGTTCAAACTGCTAGGTTGGCAGAAGCTGGGACAAGTAACGGGAGCTCACCCTGTTATGCGGCACTAGGGATTTGAACTGCTGAACTGCCAACCTTTTGATCAACAAGCTCAGCGTCTTAGCCACTGGCCAAGTGTGATTGGACACACAAGGAATTTGTCTTGGTGCATATGCTCTCAGTGTACATAAAAGAAAAGATACATTCATCAAGAATCATAAGGTACAACATTTAATGATAGTCATAGGGTACAAATAAGCAATCAGGAAACAATATTAATATAAATCGTAAGGATATAAGCAACAAAGTTACAGTCATACAGTCATAAGTGGGAGGAGATGGGTGGTGGGAACGATGAGAAGATTAATAGTAGTGCAGACTTAGTAAATAGTTTGACAGTGTTGAGGGAATTATTTGTTTAGCAGAGTGATGGCGTTCGAGAAAAAACTGTCCTTGTGTCTCATTGTTCTGGTGTGCAGGGCTCTATCGCATTGTTTTGAGGATAGGAGTTGAAACAGTTTATGTCCAGGATGCGAGGGGTCTGTAAATATTTTTATTCTTTTTTTTTCTTTTCTTTTTATTGAAAAGTTTTAAAATAGCTATCTTCGAGACCGCCTGCTGCTACCAACGACCTCCCATCGACCCGTGCGCTCCCACAGAGAGGGCCTCCTCGGGGTGCCATCAGCCAGACAATGTAGGCTGGTGACCCCCAGGGGGAGAGCCTTCTCTGTGGGGGCACCTACCCTCTGGAATCAGCTCCCCCCAGAGATAAGGAGAATCCAAGACCTCAGTGCCTTCCGTCGCGCCCTTAAAACCCATTTATTTAAACAAGCCGGGCTGGCTTAAGATGAAATTTTTAACTGTTTTTAAATGTTTTAAACGTTTTTAATTGGTAAATGAGTTTTAATTGGGCCAAATTTATATATCTTTTAATTGTTTTTAATATTTGTTCTGCATGTTTTTTAATCTGGCTGTACACCGCCCTGAGTCCTCAGGGAGAAGGGCGGTATAGAAATCCAATATAAAATAAATAAATAAATAAATAAAAATGTTTTACAAACAAATTCCCCCCCTTCCCCCACCCCTTCCCCTCTCCCTCCCCCCCCCCGACTTCCCAGAGCAAAATACAGGGTATTGCATTTAACAAACATAATCTAACATAAGCAAACTAACTATAAACTCTTAACTTCCCCTTACTCTTTAACTCCGCCATAGGTACTAAAATGTCAAACTAAAAAGAAAAATCATCTAAATATTTCATTCATAAGATATTTGCAACTTTTTAGTCCCATATTTATTTTGTATATAGTCAATCCATCTTCTCCATTCCAGTACATATCTTTCATTCGAACGGTCCTTCAAATATTTATTTATTTATTTATTTTCCAATTTATATACCGCCCTTCTCCCTGAGGACTCAGGGCGGTGTACAGCCGAATAAAAACATAAATTACAAACATTAAAATAGTATTAAAAGAATATATATAAATTTGGCCCCGTAGTTTAAGAACAATAACAAACCCATTTAAAACATTAAAAAAATTAAGAAAAAAAGTTAAGCCAGCCCGGCTTGCTGAAAAAAGAAGGTTTTAAGGGCACGGCGGAAGGCACCGAGGTCTTGGATTCTCCTTATCTCTGGGGGCAGTTGGTTCCAGAGGGTGGGTGCCCCCACAGAGAAGGCCCTCCCCCTGGGGGTCACCAGTCTACATTGTTTGGCTGATGGCACCCTGAGGAGGCCCTCTCTGTGGGAGTGCACAGGTCGATGGGAGGCCGATGGTAGCAGCAGGCGGTCTCGAAGATATCTAGGTCCTATGCCATGGAGCGCTTTAAAGGTGATAACCAACACCTTGAAGCACACCCGGAAGACCACTGGGAGCCAATGCAGCTTGCGCAGGAGAGGTGTTACATGGGAGCGCCAGGCTGCTCCTGTCACTACCCGCACGGCCGCATTCTGGACCAGTTGGAGCCTCTGGGTGCCTCTCAAGGGGAGCCCCATTTATTTTATTTGTTTATTTTATTTTATTTTGAATTTGTATACCGCCCTTCTCCCTGAGGACTCAGGGCGGTGAACAGCCAAGTAAAAACATCAAGTACAAATATTAAAATACAGTTAAAATATATATATATAAATTTGGCCCCATTAATTAAAAACAATAAACAAAACACTTAAAAACACTTAAAAAAATTAGGCCAGCCCGGCTTGCTGGAAAAGAAAAGTTTTAAGGGCACGGCGGAAGGCACTGAGGTCTTGGATTCTCCTTATCTCTGGAGGCAATTGATTCCAGAGGGTAGGTGCCCCCACAGAGAAGGCCCTCCCCCTGGGGGTCACCAGCCTGCACTGTTTGGCTGATGGCACCCCAAGGAGGCACTCTCTGTGGGAGCGCACGGGTCGATGGGAGGTCGTCAGTGCAGCAGGCGGTCTCGAAAATAGCTAGGCCCTATGCCTTGGAGCGCTTTAAAGGTGATAACCAACACCTTGAAGCACACCCGGAAGACCACTGGGAGCCAGTGCAGCTTGCGCAGGAGCGGTGTTACATGGGAGCGCCATGCTGCTCCCGTCACTACCCGCGCTGCTGCGTTCTGGACCAGTTGGAGCCTCCGGGTGCTCCTCAAGGGGAGCCCCATGTAGAGAGCGTTGCAGTAGTCAAGGCGAGAGGTGACAAGGGCATGAGTGACTGTGCACAGGGAATCCCGATCAAGAAAGGGCCGCAACTGGCGAATCAGGCGAACCTGACAAAAGGTCCCCCTGGTTACAGCTGTCAGATGTTCCTCCAAGGACAGCTGCCTATCCAGGAGGACTCCCAGATTGCGAGCCCTCTCTGTGGGGGCCAACGACTCACCCCCAATAGTCAGTGATGGAGTCACATGTAGAGAGCATTGCAGTAGTCCAGGCGAGAGGTGACGAGGGCATGAGTGACTGTGCGCAGGGCATCCCGATCAAGAAAGGGCCACAACTGGCGTATCAGGCGGACCTGACAAAAAGTCCCCCTGGCCACAGCCATCAGATGTTCCTCCAAGGACAGCTGCGTATCCAGAAGGACACCCAGATTGTGGGCCCTCTCCGAGGGGGCCAAAGACTCGCCCCCAATAGTCAGAGATGGAGTCATCTGACTATATCGGGATGCCGGGAACCACAGCCACTCAGTCTTGGAAGGGTTGAGTTTGAGCCGGTTTCTCCCCATCCAGATCCTCACAGCCTCCAGGCACCGGGACATTACTTCAAGGTACTGGTAGTACTTCGCCCCAAAACCACGGATGATCTCACCCAGCGGCTTCACATAAATGTTGAACAGAAGGGGCGAGAGAACTGACCTCTGGGGCACTCCACATATGAGAGGCCTCGAGGTCGACCTCTGCCCCCCTGCCAACACGAACTGCGACCGGTCAGAGAGAAAGGAGAACCATCGTAGCACGGTGCCCCCCATCCCCAACTATTCCAACCGGTGCAGCATGATACCATGGTCGATGGTATCAAAAGCTGCTGAGAGGTCTAACAGGGCCAGAACAGAGGAGCAACCTCTGTCCCGAGCCCTCCAGAGATCATCTACCAACGCGACCAATGCCGTTTCCGTGCTGTGCCCGGGCCTGAAACCCGACTGGAATGGATCTAGATAAGACGTTTCCTCCAGGTACTGCGGAAACTGTCGTGCAGCCACACTCTCAACAACCTTCGCCACAAAGCGAAGGTTGGAGACAGGACGATAGTTGGCTAATACTGCCGGATCCAGGGAAGGCTTCTTGAGGAGAGGCCTCACCACCGCCTCTTTCAAGGCCATGGGGAAGTAACCCTCACTCAGCAAAGCATTGATAATTCCCTGGAGCCAGCCCCGTGTAACCTCCCGGGAAGCCAATACTAACCAGGAGGGACAGGGGTCCAGTAAACATGTGGCCGCACTAAGTCTCCCCAGAATCCTGTCCACGTCATCAGGGGTCACAGAGTCAAACTCTTCCCAGATAACATTCTCAAGACTATTCCCCGTCACCCTGCCCGAATCTATTCTATTCTATTCTATTCTATTCTATTCTATTCTATTCTATTCTATTCTATTCTATTCTATTCTATTCTATTCTATTCTATTCTATTCTATTCTATTCTATTCTATTCTATTTCTTTTATCTTTTGATCATTTCTTTGGATAATTTCTTGGATCAGATCCATTTTTTCATCAATCTTTTGGATGTCGTTCTTAACTTCCTTCTTTACCTCATCCATATCTTTCCTAGATTGTTCATGGTTTCTGGTCATGCACTCTTGCATTTTGACCATTGTTTCTTGGATTGACATTAAAGTAGCTTGCATTGTTGGCAGACTGGGTGTGCTGGGTTGTTTCTCTGATGCAAACATTCCCCCTAGGGTTTTCTGTGACACCGGTGAGGCCGATGGTCCAGCTAAGATTGATGTCGTTTTCTTCGCAGTCTTCAACGTTGTCGTGGTAGTGCTCGTCATCTCTTTCAGAATTCTATATTGTTCCACCAGTATTTTATCAACTTTCTCCCAAATCACCATCCAACTTTTGTCTAATTCCTTTTTTTCCCTTTCCTTTTCACTTGTAAAAAATTCAATTCAATAGTCTCTCATTTACTTTATCTATTTTCTTTAGGTGAGATTCCTTTAACTGATTAATTGTCTCTTATAAAATACTTTATAAAAAATGCAGTAAAAATATAAGCTGGGATATAATATAGATATTACAATATATTAATATAAATTAATCCAAATAGCTAATATAAATATAAATAGATATAAATATAGATATATAAAAATAGATAATCACAGGCTTTACAAATCAATTAATTCAATTAGTTCCCACTATTTACTTCTATAGCACTACAATTATTATGAATCCTAATTTATTATATACTATATACTGTATGTACTATTACATACTATATACTAATTTATTTATTAATAAACACAAATATCACTATGATTCTTAATTCCGATAAATATCAATGACAATAGCAATTTTTTTTTAAAAAAAGAGGATTATATAGGAGTAATATATTTCAATTTTCTATTCAATTTCTATGACTTTTGTAAGTCTTTTTCGTCGTAATTTCAACAAAAGAGAGGTCTTTCCTGTTTCAATATGGTGATCTCCAATCTGCACAGTCACAGTCCACAATTTATTCTTTGCCAAAATACCTCTCTCCTTCCGTTAGAGCAGCCAAAAAAGGGAGGATACAAGAAATGTTCGTTTTCTTTAATTCTTTAAATCTCTGCACTTCAAATCCACGTCTCCTCACCTTCGTCTTCACTGTTTAAAGTCTTTCTCCGCTTGTCTCTGTCTCGTCCTCTTCCTTTCTGCTCACCTCCTCAGTTGCCACCCCTTTACGCTCTGAGATCTTCTCTTCCGTGCTGCTCCTTCGGAAAATTATTTCCTCCTCGGTTTTGCGCCAAAATGCTCCAAAATACTCCAAGATAACGATCCTCGCTTGCTCACCCTCGGCAGTTTTGCACTGTACTCACTCCTCCGCTTCCCCGCTGGTCTCAATCGGCTTGTCGGGCCTCCGGGCCAGCTGCACTCGTCAGCTAGCTTCTTCCCGAGCCTGGATTGAGGGATCTTCTCGGTACGGCGGAAGATCACACCTCTCCTCACCTCCCCCGAAGTTTCTCCTCTCTATTCCTGATCTCTCCAAGATCGGTCTTTGCCGAATAAGGCACCAAAAGCTCAGAAAACCGGCAACAGAGAGAGAGCGCTTCTCTCCTGTGCCGCCACAGCCCTACGTCACCGCCGGAAGTCTTTACTTGCATCCCAAACCATCTCCATAGGTGTACCTTTATGCAAATTCATAATTTTCTTTCAGGCCTCTTACTCTTATGGCAAATTCCATCGATCTATATTGTATCATCATCACCTCTGAGTCTGCTTTTTCTATCTGTGCCTGAACCTCTCCCATTTTATTCTCCAAATTCACGTTTGATTAACTTCCTCTAATCTTTCATCTAACCCTTCAATGTGGCTTGCCAAACCTTTAAATGCAAAAATAATGTCTTCTCTAATTGCCTTATTTCGAGCTTGAATTTCATCCTTGATTTCTGTCACTTCTCCAGTTACTTCATCCATTTTATCAGTCACCACTTTCATTTTTTCATCAAGAACAGAAGTAATTTTTTCTTCTAAAGAGAAGTCTTGCAGCTTTAAGGCTTGCTGCAAGGCTTCCAGGGTTAAAACTTGTGGCTCTACTGGAGCTGTCAAAGATTGTGGTTTGGGTGGTGGAATAGGGGAACTCAACAGTAATTTTAGCCCCAGCAGTTTTTATTTGCTTAAAAGCCATTTTCCAATTTTCAGTTCCAGATTAAAACTTTTACAACAGCCAATCCCAGAAATTAACTCAGTTTCCAATTAGTTTCAGTCCTCAGTAAATTTAAATTTATCTACAGTCCAATTTAATTCTTCTTTCTTTTGAGACAAGTTCCGTTTATTAGCAGCAGAGACTGTCAGCGCAGATGAATACTTTGAAGTTAACTTTCATTACCACACCTACTTAAGGCTCGGCACCATTTCCTTTCACTTTCTTCCCACAGCAATCAAGAAGGAAGTATTCAATACACAGGAGTTAAAGTTTAGTACTTGCAATTGGAGTTCCTTCTCACTTTGCTCTGCCTGCTTTTGTATCCAAAATGCTGTTAAAATGTTGCAGGGATGGTCGTGGCATCTTGTTCTGCTAAATGCAGAAGCATCCCGGGTCCGGAGCTTGTGTCAGGCTTCTAGGGAGCTCTCACCCTTTGCACCCCAAGAGTTATTCCTGGGACTTTTGGGGAGCTCTACCCAGGCCTGGCTGCTCTCTTTCCCCCCTTTTCCTGAGGGGAAAATTTTCAAGCCGCTAAACAGCTGTTTTTCACTGTTCTAGCGGTTTTGACAAGATCGCGGGGCTAGCGCTCCGAAAGGAGCTGCCATCGACAACGCGTTGCCACTGGAAGTCTGGGTCTGTAAATATTTTAACAGCCCTCTTTTTGACTCGTGTAGTATACAGGTCCTCAATGGAAGACAGGTTGGTAGCAATTGTTTTTTCTGCAGTTCTAATTATCCTCGGAAGTCTGTGTCTGTCTTGTTGGGTTGCAGAACCAAACCAGACAGTTATAGAGGTGCAAATGACAGACTCAATAATTCCTCTGTAGAACTGTATCAGCAGCTCCATGGGCAGTTTGAGCTTTCTGAGTTGGTGCAGAAAGAACATTCTTTATTGTGTTTTTTTGATGACATTTTTGATGTTAGCTGTCCATTTTAGGTCTTGAGATATAATAGAACCTAGAAATTTAAAGGTCTCTACTGTTGATATTGTGTTGTCTAGTATTGAGAGAGGTGAAAGTATGGAAGGTTTTCTTCTAAAGTCTACCACCATTTCTACGGTTTTGAGTGTGTTCAGTTCCAGATTGTTCTGGTCGCATTATGAGGCTAGTTGTTCAATCTCCCATCTGTATGTGGATTCATCATTGTCTCAAATGAGACTGATCACTGTTGTGTCATCTGCGAACTTCAGCAGTTTAACAGATGGATCGTTAGAGATGCAGTCATTGGTATACAGAGAGAAGTGGAGAGAGCACACAGCCTTGGGGGCCCCTGTGCTAATTGTACAAGTATTTGATGTGATTCTGCTTAGCTTCACCTGCTGCTTCCTGTTTGTTAGGAAGCTTATGATCCACTTACAAGTGTGTTCAGGTACCTGTAGCTGGTTTAGCTTAGTTAGAAGAGTGTCTGGAATGATGGTATTGAATGCTGAACTGAAGTCTACAAAGAGGACCCTTGCGTAGGTCTTTGGAGATTCAAGATGTTGTAGGATGTAGTGCAGAGCCACTTTAACAGCATCATCTGTTGATGTCTTTGCTCGGTATGCAAATTGCAAGGGGTCTAAAAGCGGGTCTATGACGGTTTTCAAGTGGGACAGCACTAGCCTTTCAAAGGTTTTCATGACTACAGATGTTAGAACAACTGGTCTGTAGTTATTCAGTTCCTTGATGGTGGGATGATAGTAGAGTGTTTGAAGCAAGAAGGAACATAGCACATCTCTAGTGATTTATTGAAGATATGGGTGAAGATGGGGGCCAATTGGTCAGCACAGACTTTTAAGCAAGAAGGAGTTATCTTGTCTGGGCCTGGAGCTTTTCCTGGCTTTTGTCTGCAAAATAGGTCTTGCACTTCCTTTTCTGTGATCACTAGGGGTTGTGAACCTAATGGGATGGGGTCAGTTGTAGGAGACTTGGCTGTTGGTACATCTGAGATGGGGGTTGTGGAGATAGGTGGCTGTAGTTTCCTTTCAAACCTGCAGTAAAACATGTTCAGGTCATCTGCCAGTTGTTGATTTCCTTCAGCTTGGGAAGGAGGTTTGCCATAGCCAGTGATATTTTTAAGAGTTTTCCACATGTTTGTTGGTTTGTTGAGAACTGATTCTTTAGCTTTTCAGAGTAGCTTCTTTTTGCTGCTCTGATCTCCCTTGTTAATACATTTCTGGCCTGATTGTACAGCATTTTATCACCTTTTCTGTAGACTTCCACTTTGGAATGACGTAGCTGCTTAAGTTTAGCTGTGAACCAAGGTTTGTTGTTACTGTATATTCACAAGTTCCTGGTCAGTACACATAAGTCTTCACAGAAGCTGACATATGAAGTTACAGTATCTGTGAGTTCATCCAGGTCTGCAGAGGTATCTTCAAAAATATTTCAATCAGTGCAGTTAAAGCAAGCCTGTAGCTTTAACTTTGCTTTCTCAGTCCAGGTCTTCACTGATTTAATTGTTGGTTTTGTGGTTTTAAGTCTTTGCCTGTAAGCAGGTACAAGGTGAATCATGCAATGATCAGAGTGTCCTACAGCTGCTTGTGGTAAAGACTGATAAGCATCTTTTAGTGTTGTGTAGCAATGGTCTAAAGTATTCTTGCCTCTAGTGGGACCATTGGCATGCTGAAAGTATTTTGGTAGCTCTTTCCTTAAATTTGCCTTGTTTAGATCTCCCAAAATAATGGGCAGTGAATCGAAGAATTTGGCTTCAGCCTCCATAATTTGGTCAGCTAGAGTTCGTAGTGCCTTGTTTACACAGGCTTGTGGTGGGACATAAACAGCAATTAGAAGAAATGAGGAAAATTCATGAGGCGAATAGTATGGTTTGCAATTGATAATTAATGTCTCTAGGTTTTTGTCATAGAATTTATATATTATATTTATATCCTGAGACCAGCTGTTATTGATATATAAGCATAAGCCTCCTCCATTCTTTTTACCAGATGTTTCTGCAAATCTGTCTGATCGTTGAATCTGAAACCCTGGGATATGCAGGCTGCTATCTTCAACTGATTCATTTAACCAGGTTTCAGAGAAGCATAGGGCTGCTGAATTGTAAAAGTCAGAATTGTATCTGTTTAAAAGGAGTATTTCATCCATCTTATTAGCAAGTGAACATACGTTGGTTAGGAAAATTAAAGGCAGAAAATTAAAGGTTTTATTTCTCCTACTCCTTAAACTATTTAAAATTCCCGCCTTTTTATCTCTCTTTCTCCGCTTCCTCCATTTGGTTGTTTTGGTAATCCCATGGCTCCGGGGAAATTGCTTCTTCCTGTGTTAGAATCTCCTTCGCGTTTGTAAAGACAGGGGGGAGGGTGCGATCACAGAAAGCTGCTCCTTAAAGAAACGTTGCTTAATTTTTAGCAGATGGTCTTGTAAGAAATCCATAGTGAGTTGTAGAGAATAATTAAAAATAAAGAAACCATTAGAGAGCATTTCACCAAGGCAGCCTTTGGCGGCGCCATCTTGGATAATGACACATATAGGAACATACTATTAAGATAAAAACAGACCTATTGGAATTTATTTTGGTGATACTGATGATTTTTAAATCCTGTGTGTTCAATTACTACCTTATTGAGTAGCATAAGGTGTCTTGAATGATTTGGCCTAATTTACGTATCTATCCAATGTGTAAAAATGCCTGACACCATCATGACTCTTCTGCTGGTAGCCTATAGCAGGGGCATCAAACTGGTGGCCCGTGGGCTGGATGCATCCTGTGCAGGCCATGCCCATCCCGGCTCCGCAAAGGCAAAAAACATCACAATATGTCACATGATTGAGTTCTAGTTCAAGTTCCGCCCGTGGTCAAGAGTGTTTGTTCCAGCCTTCTTCAGAGAAGATCTGTGATTCTGAAGGCTGGGGGAGGTCCTGCTGTTTTTGCAAGCTAGAGTGTAGTTTTCATTGTCAAAGGCATCTATGATCACAGACAATGTTACCATCAGTCATTCTTCCTGCATCAGCTAGTATGGAAAGGAGGTCTCGGCATCTTTCTGACTTGTTCTGGGAAAGACCCTTGATGAGAGTTATTGGCAAGTAAGGGAGAGTTGGGGAAAATTATGTTAATCTGTGGCTAATCTAATACTAATAGTCTTCAGAAAATTAACCCATAGTTTTTATCAAACAAATTCAGCTAAGGATTCATTTATTTAAAGTGTTTCTATAAAAAGTATGATTCTGAGTGGCATACAATAAAAAAAAAAAAAACAAGATTTCAGTGAAAAAAAAAATGCAGCAGAAAACATAGATTACTGGATTCCCCAGAGAATTTTTTTTAAAAAGATGGGTCTTTACATTGGAAGCATAATATGATTTAGGCCTCCCTGCTTTTGTGCCACAGTTGTGTTTTGGCTTGCTCCCTCTAAGACTGTTTAGGTGTTGTCAGAAAGATGAAGAAGATTTAAAGATGCGAATATGATCCGGAGGAAATACCAAAAACTTGAAACATTATTTTATAAAGAAGTGTAGATTTATTAAGCTGGAGGATGGGTACAAAAAAATTACTTTTTGGTGTTAGAAAGATCGTCTGATACTGTAGGTTTATCCTCTTATGCCATCAACAGTCCTTTTTTCTTATAAATTATGTGTTGATTAACGGATTAAATACTCTGTTTTAATAATAGATTTAAAAGGCTAAATTAAGGAACAAGGAGGATGGAAAAAATAAAAAATAAAAACCTACAAAGGCAAACAAAAGAGGAAACTTTCTCCTTTTTCACATCTTTTTTACTATCTCTCCCTGCCCATCTTCCTGTTCTGTTTTAAAAAATAATGCTGTATATTTGTACTCAGAAATAAAAAGATGAATGCAGCATATTGGGAAACCTAGAGTAGACTCATGATAATTAGTAAAGGCAGATAATAATTAAAATGCTTAATCACCTGTGTTTTTTAAAAAATTCTCTTATGGATCATTTATTTCTTCTTCCACCACAAATGTGGAGCACCTGCTCACCAAACACACACACACACACACACACACACACACACGCACACACACACGTCACTGTCAGAAACCCACAGCATTCCTCTGTTGTAGAAGAGAAGCTTTGTAGCTCAGGGTTGAACTGGGGGGAGGGAGTGTTTGTCCTTGGTGCTCTCTGAGCTTTCTTGCAGATGTTTCATGACCCAACTAGGAAACAACATCAATGCCAGATGACATTAATCAATGATGGCCACATTCGTGATGTTACTTAGTTGGGCCGTGAAACATCTGCAAGGACACCACCCAGCTCAGGGAGCACCAAGGACACCATTGGCTGTTCTGCTGTGAGAGAAAACCTCCTGAGGTCAGCCTTAAGGATTTGGGTGGGAGCTGAAGGGGACCCGACCAAGATGGTGTGGTTTGTCCATCACAGCTCTCAGTCAGGCAGGTCCACAGTCTCTCTTCAGGAGATGGCACTGCCCGGAAAGGGTCTTCCCGGACTTCCACTGTGGAAGGTCCCTTGCCAACTTTGGCGGGTGCAACACCTGCGGTGCTCTCTGGATAGAGAGGCCTTCAGTCCTGCTCGCCTGGACTACTTCAGTGCACCATACAAGGGCCTGCTTCAGAAGCCCACCTGGTGTAGAAGGGAGGGTCTCAGGGCTATGGGTGTTCAGGGCTGCGACCCAATTCTGTAGGTTTTCAGGAGCAATTGAAAGAGTGAGCTCCCTCCCACCCCGTGGACTGAGAAGGAGAGCGCAGCTTGCCCTGCCTTCTCAAGGAAGGGACCCCTCCCAGCCATGGCCATGAACAGGCTGTTGTCCAAGGGCGTGTGGGCACAGAAGGTACAAGGGAGTTAACGGGAACATTGTTTTTATGGGCTTATTTGCCAGATGGGCGCATGGGCAACCACGCTTCCATGGCATTAGCTGGACTTCTGAGTCTATGAGTTAGCAAATCTTTGACTCTAAGCCAGGCTTTGGGGAAGTTGGAGGGCCTACAAATAATTGGGTAAGTGAATAAGCCCACTTGATTACCACCTGTTGGGGAGAGGGAAGGGGCCAGAAGAGGGGAGAGGCCTGGGGGCCCTGGCTTAGAGACACCCGGAGGTTTTCACTCTTCTCTGCTTTTTGGCAGAGATGATTATGGCTACAATCAACGTCTTCGTCAAAGTGATCAAAGAGAATTTTACCGCAGAGATGGCTATTCCTGGCTCTCTTGCTTTCCAGACTTTTGCGGCCCAATTTGATCATCAGGTGAAGAGGGTGGCTGGGCGATGTGAAGAGACCCTCTGTCCATCCACCAGAGCTCCCCTTGCCCTGTCCCAGGAGCTGAGAGCCAGGGGCAGCTGGGGGGGGGGGTGAGGGTTGATCATGGGCTCAGGGGTCTGCCGCTTAGATGCTGCCCGGTCCAAAGAAGAGTTGGCCGGCTGTCCTAGCTCCCCTCTGCCTGGCCGTGGGTGGGCTGGAAGAGGCATCCGGCTGTCCCCTGAAGCCCTTTGATCTTTTCTGGCTATTGACCAGACTTCGGTGCAGGCAGACATCCTCCAAATCGGATCCCCAGATCTGCCTTTGTAGCTCAATGAAGTTTGGAGGCTGGCAGACTTGTTCTGAAACTCCAGTCCTTGTTCTCATTTGGACCTATTGCTGATCAGGCTCCAGGTGCTCCATCATTGGGGTGGAGGCCTGGACTTCTGCCTGTAGTCTCTTAGAGGAAACATTGGAAGGACTGATGCCTGCTTAGAGCCTCCCCACCCCCACAGTTGTGGGGTGAAACGACACAGTTGAGCTGGGCAACAGCCTCACTGCCCATCCTCAGAGATACTTTCATTATGATGACGTCTCGTCAGTTTCTGTAACTGCCCCTTCTCTCCCCCTCCCCCCTCCCTCCCCCCTCCTCTCTCTCCAGATGAATATTTTCTATGCAAACATTCCTGGGTACCAGAAAGTAATTGTGATTCGTCTGAGGTGAGCTATTTTGGAATCAGGCTGGGACCCCGTTTGGGGGAGACAGTTGCTGGGTTGCCCCCCTCCACCTGTCCTTACACAAAAGCCCCACCCAAGGCAGCAGGCATCCCCCCTGGGGGCTCTGTGGATGGCCCAAAGCCCACAATCCTGGTGCCCTTGGGGCAGGGCTCGGGACCCAGTGAAGCAGCCTCTTCCTCCCCTTCTCTTCCCACCAGCAATGGCAGCATCAACGTGGACCACCAGGTGGTCCTGCAGGTGCCTTTCTCCAAATTCAATGCCTTCTACAATGCAGCCGTGGACAAAATCCAGACTAAGCTGCACAGCAAGGAGCAAGTTTGTTCCTCCGAGTTGAAAGGTGAGGGGACTCAGCCCCACCACAGCAGCCCTGGGTGTGGAGGGACTCACTCTGGGCTAGCTGGCCAGCAGGTGGCCAATTCCTGGCCAAGAGGCCCTGGCCTGGCTCCTGGGGGGGGGGGGGAGTGACAGCACACCAGCAAGGTTGGGCACATGATCAAGGGGTGCGGAGAGTCTGACCTCCCCCCAATCCTGAGATGAAAGGATGAAGGCTGGAAAACTGGGCAAAAAGGGGTGGCAGAAGGGCAGCGGCGGCTCTTGGCTGCTACTACTGCAGACAGGAGAGTGAGGAGGAGGGGGCACTTCTCCCCTCCCCCCCCGATTGCCCCAGTGCCCTGGGGGAGAAAGAGGGTTAGGGTTAGGGTTAGGGTTAGGGTTAGTGGGGGAGAGGGGAGGGAAAGAGTTCCTGGGGGCTGGTTGACATGCAATATCCCAAGTCTGGGAAAAGCCCCTTTCCGGAGGCAGCTTCCTCTGTTCACTTCTCCTCCTGGCCCTTTGATTAGATTGGGGCCCTTAAAAGAACCTATTTTCCAACAGTAATCAGAGCTTTTAATAATGTGATAACCGGATCTCTTTCAGGGAAGCTGTGTTTCAACTCGAGTGACTCTGTGGTGATTCAAGTGCCTCTCAGTCCTCAAGGTGAGAGTGGGTGCATGCAATGTTTGTGTGTGCATCAGGGGTGAAATCCAGCAGGTTCTGACAGGTTTTGGAGAACAGGTAGCGGAAATTTTGAGTAGTTCAGAGAACCATCAAATACCACCTCTGGCTGGCCCCAGAGTGTGGAGGGAATGGAGATTTTGCAATATCCTTCTCCCAGGAGTGGGGACGGAATGGAGATTTTGCAATATCCTTCTCCCAGGAGTGGGGACGGAATGGAGATTTTGCAATATCCTTCTCCCAGGAGTGGGGAGGGGATGGAAATTTTGCAGTATCCTTACCATGCCACACCCACCAAGCCACACCATAACCAAGCCACGCCATAACCAAGCCATGCCCACAGAACCGGTAGTAAAAAAAATTGGATTTCACCACTGGCGTGCATGTGTGCGTCTGTGAGAGAGAGAGAGAGTGTGTGTGTGTGCCAAGGGTGATGCCTGCTGCGCAGGTAACCTTCTTGGGCACGGAGGGAGAAACTACTGAAGGGAAAGAAGGCAGGCCCTTCTGCTGGAGAGCGCATTTTAACCGTGGGTGAGTGAAGGAAGCAGGCAAGGGCCAAGACGGACCTGGAGCCATGCCAGAGGTGGGGGAGGGGCTGTGTGGCATTTCCGGGCCAAAACCAGCAGCAGAGGCTGACTGGACCCTGGAGTCCCAGAAGACTGCAATGGGGGTGCGCCGGTCCTTGGCTGACTCAGCTCCTTTCCTCCTGCCTGCTAGACTTATCCAAAATCTGCAGAAATGACTCTGTGGTCACGCAAGAGCTGCAGCCGTATTACCTGGCCCGAAACATTAGCAACCAGCTGCAGTGCATCTCTAACTGCAGCTTTTTCCACCCGGATCCCTTCCGCTGTGACAAGGGAAGCTGTTACATCCAGGCAGACGGGCCAAACTGCTAGTGAGTAGAGTGGGGAAGGGCAGGTCAGAGGCAGGTGGGCCCCTCCGCTCAGTCACTACTCAACCAATGGAGCTTCCTTTGGAAACCCCAGCATGATATTCAGAGCCCCTGGCCCTTCATCCCAAGGGAACAGCAGAGGAAGGGCCCCAGGGCCAGCAGAGTGGACTCCAGACCCTGCTCTCGGACCCCGCCTGGGCTTGAGGGCGGAAGGGCCTGGGACAGTGGGCTGGTTGTGGGAGGGGGAGACAGAGCCACCCATGAGACTTTGAAGGATGTGGCTGCTCTGAGCATCTGTTGCCAAAGCAGCCATGGAGAGCGTTCCTTGCAGAGCTCCACCCAGCTTCTTCCTGGTACAGTGCCCCGGGAGCAAGGCGGGGCCCTCCTCTTGGTCTCATGGCCAGGCATGGCCCCCCTTCCCAGTGCCCCATTCTCATTCAGAGTTTGAAAGGCAATATAGATAGAACTAAAACCTCCCAGTTAGAGAAAGGTGGCCCTCCACTCTCCAGCACCTGCCCCACAGCCCTGGGATTCTGTCCTTCTCTTTCAGCTGCCAGCAGTCGGATGCCTACTGGTACACTGGCCGCCACTGTGATCAGAGCATCAGCAAGGTGGGGGTGGCCGTGGGGGTGGCCCTGGGCCTGGCAGTCCTGCTCCTCCTCATTCTGCTCCTGGCCGCCCTCCTCTGCTGGCAGTGCAGACGCCGAAGGAAAGACCACAGGTACATTGGTGGGGCCTCCCGGGTGACGGTGGCCCTGTCCTCTGGGCTGCTGCCGAAGTTGGCTCATTCCCCAGCCAGGCCTGGAGGGGCATTTCCTGTTTGGAGCTCGGGAAGCTCTTCTCTAGCCTCTCCCAGCTGCCTGGCGAGTCTTCCGCCCCGTGCCTGCCTGGTGACAAGGGCCTGGTTTGCGGGTGGCGTGTTTGTTCTGGGCAGGTTCCTCAAGGCAACCCTTTCCATGGGGCGATTTGCCAACAGCTTAAAACTGCAGTCCAAACAGAAACAGCAAACAATTGGAAGGTCAAGTCGCAGGCATGAAACTAGCCCAAAGGTTCCCCCTGTGAAACAGGGACCTCTTCATCAGAGAGCCGTCTACTGGTTTTGAGTATGGAGTACCTCCAAGTACAGCCCTTTACAAAGGGAAACACTGCAGAAAAGCAGGCACCACCCCTCGCACTCAGATTTAATTCAGATATTTGAAGATCCCTGATTAAAACTACTCTGAAGTCCATTCCAATTTCCTCCCATGGCCTCGTTGGCTTTGCCACCAGTTGCAGCAGTCCAGGGGGTTTTCCTGGTCGCTTCTTCATTGTGGTGCAGATGGTGCAACTTTGCACATAACTGTCCACATCTTTCTTTATGCCGGGCCACCAGAATTGCCTCCGTGCTAAGCGTAAAGTCTTTAGGAACCCGAAGTGGCCCACTGATTTGATGTCGTGGCTCCTCTGGAGGACGAGGCTGTGTAGGGACTCTGGAACGTAGAGTTTTGTCCCCTTCCATACTAGGCCACTCCTTTTTGTCAAGATGTGTTGGTTGTCACGGAACCAGGGTCTGCTAGCAGTTTGGTTTTGAGCTTCATGGTTAGATCGCTTGCAGATTGGTCTTGCTGGTCGCTGCATTGTTGTCTGGTGGTCACTTGGGCAGCTGTTTGGGTAGGGGGGATGATGGCGTCTACTACCTCCTCCCGTTCGCATTTGTACTGGGACAATTTGCTTATCCAGGCTTGTTCTGAAAAAGTGAACTAAGAGCCATTCTGGAAAGGGGATATCCTTCCCACGACTGGTCTACAGGCCCTGTTTTCTCCAAGGCGGGTTGGCCTTGGAGAGGGACCGGCCAAAAGTCCCCCGCCAGTTTTTACACCTAAGGCGGGACTAGAGCTCCCAGTTGCCTGGTTTCTAGCCCAGCCCTGAAAGGCTGAAAACAGCAAGGGGCATTCAGCAGCCTCTACTAACCCAGAGAGGCTTGTCCCGAAGGCGGTTCTGGAGCAGTCATGGAGAAAGCAGAGCTGGAGTGGGCCTTGAAAGGGGGCTGTCCTGCTGGAAGGGTTGGCACTACAGTGCCCAGCACCGCTTGCCAGGGAATGCTGCTTGCCTTTATGGGCGGCTCCGGAGGTGGCTCGCTGTTGTGGCCCGTCAGCGGTCTGTGCAGTTAGTAGCTGATTCTGACAGCGAGGAGGCTGGTGTGATGCTGCGCCAGCAGCCTGTGCAGCTGGCACTCGAGTCGGACAATGAGGAGGCTGGAGAAGATGTGATGCCAGAGGCAGGGATTCAGTCAGGGCCTTCAGAACCTCCAGAAGCTCCCATAAGTGAAGAGGAAGAAGAGGAGGAGCCTCTTCTCGATGCACGAGCGCGCAGAGCTGCGAAAAGGCAGGAGTGGCTCCTCAGGAGGAGGTCTCCTCGAGAGTAAGGCTTGGGGCTAATTGGCCACTCCCCTAGCCTATTTAAGGAAGGATGACGACTGATGCAATTTGCAGGAAAGAACTTCATTCAAATTCCTTCGCATCTTGATTCCAGAAAACATTTGATTTGGCTCATTTCTCTCATCAGTTTTCCTGCAAATTGTTTCTGGGCATTCTGCCAACCACAGTAAGATTATGGTTATCTGAAATACTGTGCCTCAGAACTGAGTTATTATTCTTTGAATTCTTGTTGGCTGTTAATGAAGTTAAATTAACAATCCTTGTTCAGAAGAGGCTGATTTATTGTACTTGTGTTCGAACAACTACTAAGAAAGCTCATTAGTAGTCTTTAATTAGTAAATTAAAGTTTTATGGACTTTGTGTGTGCTGCATTTTTTGGGTCCGTAACTGGGGCAGAACACTTGCCCAGGGCCAGGTTGGGAGCAGCTGCCCGTGCCTCCCCACACAATGAGGGCAGAGGAAGCCAGGACCCAGCCGCAGCTCCCAGCCCTGGCACTGTCAAACATCCAAGATGGCCAGGGAAGGCCTCACCAGGTGGCACCTGTGCCAAGGCAGGCTGTGCTGCATTTGGGGTTCCGAGTTCAAATGGTGCAGCCGCAGAGGATTCCCTCCTCTTGTGTTACTGTGGGGAGGGAGGAGCCCCTCTTTCCTGGTGGAACATCTGCTGGGGGAGCAGGCTCAGTCCGGAGTCCTCTTGCCGGCCAGTCCGGGGGTCAGAGCTTGGGTCTCCCTGACCGCCTTTCCTACTCTCTCCAGGCAGTTGTATTCAAACCCCAACGAGGAGAAATGGTATGAGAATGATTCGGACTGGGCAGCCAGGCCTCAGGGCCTCTCCCCACAGAGCCCCCTAGCCCAGCAACAGCGGCCAGGTAGGTCCTGCCAGGAGCCTCTCTGGAAGAGGGATCCTGGTTTCTTCCTAAGACTGTCCAAGGGCTCCTGACCATCTGAGAAGGGCAAAGATGTGCCCCACAGCTGGATGCCTCTCTGGCAGAAGGACCTTCGTCTCACTGCGCTCTCTCCACTCTCTCCCTGCAGCCCCCTCTGCCAGCACCAGCAGGGAGGATGCCTGCCCCACGCCCACCCAGGGCAGCTTCCAGCCTCGGCTCGACCAAGTGGACACCTCTCTCCAGGTCCAGAAGGGGGAGGGGCATCTGGGTGGGGACCCTCCCTGGGAGACACAAGGATGGGAGGGAGGGAGGCAGGAGGAGCAGTCACCTTTCCAGGGAACCCAGAACAAAGCGGCTGGGGGAGGGGGCAGAGGGGGGTGGCAGGGAACACCAGGAAGGACAGGTCCTAGAGGGTGGGGAGGGAGAGGGCCAACTGCCCCTATCCCACATGGGGCTGCAAACACCAGGACAATTAGGCAGGGCTCCTACAGGGTTTCCCTGGGCCCCCCTCTGTCTCTGGGGGCCGGGAAAGCTGGCTTGCCCTCCTGATGCTCTTTCCCCCCATTGCCTTTTCCTTCCTTCCTTCTGCAGGCACACATTGCTCGACCCCAGATAACCCGGCTCTGAAGACGCCTTGGAAGGCCAGATTGGACCAAAGCAGCTTTGATGGGCTGCTCGTCCCAAGGGTCCTGGCCCACCCCTGAACTGGGGGCTGGGGCGCCTTGGAGCAGCTCCTGAGGCCGTGGGAGGAGGAGGAGCCTCTGTGTGACTTCTGCTACGCCTGGATGCTGAAATGCACTTGGGACGCTTCTGCCGGCAGCACCCTCACCCCCGTCGGAGTTTACGAAGATATGGGGCCTGCGGGGTCAAGAAACTGCTGCCTGTGCTGCCCCCTCGCCCGTGACTCACACGCTGTCTCTGCAGGCGGTGACGGTGACCCTGAGCACATCCATACCCCCCCCCAGGCCATGCAAGCCCCATGAATCTGCTATGGGGGCTGATGATGAGGGGGGAGGGTCGTTTTGGCCCTGGACACCGACCGGCTCACCTCAGGCTCAGAGCCCTTTTGGTGGAGGGGGTGCATCTTGCCGGCAATTGTTTGGCTCCGTGCTGTGCCATGACCTCCACCAGCCCCACCCGCTCCGGCCTTGTGCTTTGCCTGCCTTTATGGGTAATAAAAGCAGTTAACGCAACAGCCTCGTCTGGGTCTCTTGTGGGCAGGAGGGGGGGCAGCAGCTCAGCCGCCTCTTGTTGGGCCAGCAACTGGTGCTGAGTGCGGAGGGGGTGGGCGGGGGGGCTTGGACCACGAACCTCTGCACCGAGATTCCTGTTTGGCAAACGAGGGCTACACCCACCTCCTCCTCCTGCTGGAGGGCTGCTCCCCGCCCCAGCTGGAGTTCCTGCCACAGCTCCGGCTGCTGGTGGGGGCTGAAACGCAAAGCTCCAAAGTGGCGGGGGGGGGGGTCTCAGGGCAACCTCTTCTCTTGCCCTCCCCGTGTCTGTGGGGAGTCCTCCCTGCCTGCTGGCGAGAGGGAGGGCATCTGGCCCTTTCGAATCCCCCAGCCCAAGGGGTTCACTGCTCTCAGAGCGGAGTCTCCGGCTGCTGCGGGGGTCTTCTCGGCTCAGGAGGAGCTCCGGCGCAGGCCCTCTAGCGGCGTCCTGGAGAGAGGAGACGCTAAACCTCCAAGCCGAGGAGAGAGCACAGCGCCCCCTGCCGGCGGCACTGAGCAAAACTGGAGAAGTGAAAGGCAGCTTTTCAGAGCGTGGGTCACTTTGGCTCTTCCAAGAGTCCCTTGGAAACAGCCCTCCGGGGAAGAGCGTTTTTGAAATGCTGTTGATATGGAGGAAGAGTGTGGCACAATGAAGAGGTCACGCAATGCAGCGTGCGAATGAGGGCACTTGCTTGATTCCCTGCGGCAGAGGGAAGTGAGTGGGCAGCTCGCTAGTCTCGTCCCTTTAATGACATGCCCTGTTCCTTGAGAAGAGCGGGAGGAGTTTGTCCCCATGCAGATTCACTGGTCCCAAACAGCAGGTCTGGGATCCGGCCGTTATCTGCGGTTCAAATCCTTAAGGGCTGAAATCGGAGGAAGCTCCTCAGACACTGAAGCACCCATAACAACCATGAACCGAGAGGAGGCAGAGATTCTCCTTCACCCTAAAGACACCTGAAGGCTGCCCTCCTACCTCCCCCAATGGCTGCTTTGCTGTCCCCCCACCACACTTCTAGCCTTTGCTGTCTCAATATGGCCTCCCCACAGCCCTTCCTCCAACCTCTCCCTTTCCGGTCGGGAACCCAGGGCTGCCAGTGGGCTAGGAAGCACCAGACGGCACCCTGTGACCTGATCTCTGGGCTGGTGGACTCCGCAGCCTCCTTGATCATCTGCCTGACCAGTGAGGAGGTCAGAGTGGCAGGTCGGTCATATCCCAGGTCTTCCGCTTTTGCAAAGATGGGAACGTTTGCCATCCTATCTATGTAAATGCTATCTATATGAATGATTTTAAATTGGGTGTTTTAAATTTTGGGTTTTAAATTCGGGCCGAAATTGTTTAATACTTTTAACTATTTTAAAACTGTTGTTTGTATCTTGTGTTTTTAATTGGCTGTACACCGCCCCGAGTCCTTCAGGAGAAGGGCGGTATATAAATTAAATAGCGGGCCTGGTAGATCAGCAGACTAAAAAGCATTGTGATTAACACCAGCTGTCTGCAATTACTGTAAGTTCGAATCTCACCAGGCTCAAGGTTGACTCAGCCTTCCATCCTTTCTAAGGTAGGTTAAATGAGGACCCAGTTTGTGGGAGCAATAAGCTGACTTTGTATAAATGTACAAAAGGATGAAGGTTATTGCTTAACGAGTCTCCGGAGAAGGGCGGCATATAAATCAATTTTTTTAAAAAAAATAAAAAAATAAAAATAAATAAATTATAAATAAATAAATCCTCCTTTCCCTTGGGGGCTCTCAACAGCCCCCCAGGAATCCAAGAGTGGTTCTGGGATCATCTCTACTGGCTCTGTCAGTAACTGAGAGGCGATTTGTTCAACATTTCAATACATTTGAAATCTCTAAGTCCTTTTTTACCCTCTCCTGGTCTGCCTGCAACTCCCTCCTCCCTCCCCCTGGTGGCAAAGCGAGCCAGGACCGGGAGGGCCTTTTCACTGTGGTTCAAATGGAAATGGCCGCCAAAGGCAGGAAAGGGGGAGCTGGGCTGGGATTGGCCACTTGCACTAGACTAGCCGCAGCTTCTGGTTGGTCTTCAAGGGCAACACCTTACGGCAGTCCAGCGGTGAGGTGACCAAGACACGAGTGACTGTCTGAAGGGCCACCCTGCCAGGAGCTGTGAGTGGGCCCCGGCCTTGCAGGTGGAAGACTGGAGTGGAATATCCCTGGAACCAGGGCCTGGGGGCCAGAGAACAAAGCCATTTTCTGGTCATCAGGATACATAAGGGATGCCGAGACTCTAAGAAGAGGGCAGAGAAGAGCAAGAAAGAAGATTAGGGGGCTGGAGGCTAAGACATACAATGGGTATCTAGGGAGATTCTCAGTCATCCAGGCCATGGTTATCTCAAAGTTGCTTTTTCAAAACGTCTTCAAACCTTCAACGTGGCCTGGGAGAGGCATTGGCTCGCGGCATTCAGGGCACCGCAGCTCCTGCTTTGACCCACCTAGTAGCTTCTTCAGACAGTCCTGGCAGTAGCTGTGGAGGCAGGGTAAGATTTTGGGCTGGCAGTAATGCCCCAGACAAATGGTGCAAGTCAGGAAGCTGCTGGAAAGGGTCTCCCAGAGGGAAGATGCTTTGGCAGCCATCTGGCCAGGGAAGGGAACAAATGGTCTTTCCTGATAGCCAAGCCAGGACAAGCCGGGTCTTGGGGGCCGCGGAGGCCTTTCCTGTTTGGAGGGTCCCCTGCGAGGGCGCCAAGGGTTGTTTCAAGGGAGGCCTGGAAGGCCTGGGGGGAGTCTGCTTGCTTTGAGGAGGGGCTTTGGTGCTTTGGGGCAATAAGAAAAAACCAGCCACTCTTGAAAGGCTGGCTGGCAGTCACTCAGCATGGGCTCATTCCATCCCATCCACTCCGATTTTTACACCAACCCAGGCTCTCTCTTCAATGCCAGAGCCTGGCCCATTGTGTGTGTGTGTGTGCAGAGATTCAGGCGGGGTGCCTGGTAAAAGGGGCTAGTCAGAAAAGGCCACCCAGACTTCCTCAGGGAGATTGCTGCCTCCTTGCAGGGCCCCTTCAGCTGCACAGGGGTTAACCTGTATGCAGGGGGGTGTGTGTGAGATGACAGGAGTCCTCACTTCCTGGCAGGGCCACAGGTAGACTTTTGACTCAGTTGTCCCTTCTGAGGGCAGCTCTCGCTGGAGGGCGCTGGGGAAAGGAGGGGGGGAGGGCCAAGTCCACTGACTGTTTTGGGGGGGGCACAGCTGCTCTGACTCTCGCTCCCCGTCCCACTTCCTACTCCTGGGCCCGAGGACAGGAGCGCTTGGGAATGGAGGAGTGGTGTAAAAGCCGGAATGGATGGGATGGAATGAGCCCACGCTGAGTGGCTGCCAGCGTTTCAAGAGTAGCTGGTCTTTTCTTATTGCCCCAAAGTGCCCACCTCCTCAAAGAAAGCAGGCTCCCCCCAGGCGTTCCAGGGCTCCTTAGAAACAGCCCTTGGCTCCCTCGCAGGGGACCCTCCTCTGGAAGACCCCCGGAGCAACCCAAGCAGGAAAGGCCTCCGCAGCCCCCAAGACCCTTGTCCTGGCTTGGCTGTCAGGAAAGGCCATTTGAGGCAAGGCGGCTGTGGGGGAAGCTGGGAGCCAGATAGGTTGGGGGAGACTCTGAGCCACTCAGAGGGTAAGAGTGGAGAAGCGCTCTCCCCCTCCCGGCTATGGGCTCTGTTCCCTTCCAGGTTTTGCGTGTGTCCCAGGGCAGCTTCTTTTGGTTTTGTTTCTGCTTCCACAAAGTCTGTGGTTTGCAGCAGTGGCAGCTCTCTGGGTTCCCCCACTGGCTTCCCCACAAGGTGAGAAGAGGAGGTGCCCTCCAGCCCAAGGTGTGCCCCATATCTTCTCCAGACCAGGTAGGAACCTGGCAGCCCTGGCCGTCTCTCAGTCTTCCGCCGCAGGGGAGGTTGCACCCAGGGTGGATTTGATTTAAATCGAGTCGATTTTTTTTTTTAAATTTGATTTATATGCCGCCCTTCTCCAGAGACTCAGGGCGGCTTACAATGTGCTCAGCAATAGCCTTTAAATCATGATTTAAATCACCAGTAAAAAGACTTGATTTAAATCAACTCGATTTAAATCATAATTTTTAAAGAGCAACTGTCATCTCTGCTACTCCTTTGACCCACTGTTTTTCTTTTCACTGTTGAAAAGAATATACAGTCTTTTTTTTTAAATTTGATTTATATGCCACCCTTCTCCGGAGACTCAGGGCGGTTTACAATGCGTTAAGCAATAGCCTTCATCCTTTTGTACATTTATACAAAGTCAGCTTATTGCTCCCACAAACCGGGTCCTCATTTAACCTACCTTGGAAGGATGGAAGGCTGAGTCAACCTTGAGCCTGGTGAGATTCGAACCTGCAGTAATTGCAGTAATTGCAGGCAGCTGGTCTTAATAACAGGGTGCTTTAGACCACTGTACTACCAAGGCTCTTAGACCACTGTACTACCAAGGCTCGTCTTGTGCTACATAACTAAGCTCCATTTCATGCTGAATAAACTAAATTATTTATGTATCTTAAATAGAAAACTATCTTACGATAGATTTTTACCCCAAAAGTTTTTTATTAAAATAAATTCAATAAAAATCAAAAAAATCCGATTTAAATAAAAAAAAATCCGATTTAAATTAAAAAAAATCCGATTTAAATAAAAAAAATCTGATTTTTTTGATTTTTTTTTTTTAAAAACATTGATTTTTATCCACCCTGGTTGCACCTTTGGAGACTCAGAGCCCCGCTGGCCGCTGGCCAAGGTCCCCGGCAGGGAAGACTTCTCCCTGCCTTACCATGGGGACCCTCTTGGTTTAGGGTCTCCTGCTCGAGCAGGGGGCTGGATCAGAAGACCTCCAAGGTCCCTTCCAACTCTGTTATTCTGTGGGTGGGGGAAGCGTTGGGGGCAGGTCCTACGGCCATGCTGGGAGTTCCTGAAGGGGAAGGGGCCTCCCTGAGTCAGCCAGAAGGGGCTTCCACTTGCAAGAAGAGCTGGTTTCCTGGGACAGCAAGGGCCCCTGACCGCTCAAGCTCCTGACCTTTAGCTCCCTCTCCCTGGGGCTCAAACCAGGGTGGGTCCCAGAGCCCCTCTGCTTCATGGCCCCACAAGGCTCCCCAGGGCACCGCTAGAGGAGCAGGCCAGGGGTGGGTGTCTGCTTGGACCTGGTTACACCACTCTGTCCTTCCCTTCCAGGTGCAGGCCAAGGTGAGCTGGGCCTTCATCCCTGCTTCTCTGGACAGAAGGTGGCCAGATGGCTGCCAAAGCATCTTCCCTCTGGGAGAACCTTTCCAGCAGCTTCCTGACTTGCACCATTTGTCTGGGGCACTATTGTCAGCCCAAAATCTTACCCTGCCTCCACAGTTACTGCCAGGACTGTCTGAAGAAACTGCTAGGTGGGTCAAAGCGGGAACTGCGGTGCCCTGAATGCCGTGAGCCGGTGCCTCTCCCAGCTGGCATTGAAGGTTTAAAGACCAACTTCTTTATCAATGGCTTCCTGGACTTGGTACCTCCGGTTGAGAAGGCCAGGGCCACCTGCAGCCTGTGCCCGCTCATTGGGCAAGATGCCAGCTCTGTCGCTGTGTCTCACTGCATCGATTGTGCTGACCATCTGTGTCAGGCCTGTGCCCTTGGGCACCGTTGCTCCCGACTTACCCACAGCCATCTCGTGGTAGACATGGAGGCTTACCGTTCTGGGAAGTACAATGAGGAGGTCCGGAAACGTCAGGCCTCACGCTGCAAAGAGCACAAGGACGAAGACTTGCAGTATTTCTGCATTCCCTGCGCTGCTGCCCTCTGCCGAGAGTGTCGTCTTGGCCCTCACCTAGAGCACCCATCCCTGCCCCTGTCGGAGGCTGCAAAAGCCCGCCGTCCCGTCATCACAGGCCTCTTGGCTGGGGTGGAGGAGAAGATGCAGCTCATCGCCAAGGGAAAGGCTGACCTAGAGAACGAGATAAAGGAGATGGAGGTGTGGAACATGAACATTCATAGCGTGATAGAGCAGACGTGTGCCAAGGCCATGGAACAGTTGCTCAACCACAAGGGAAAGGTCCTGGGCCAACTTTCTGGCTACTTGGAGGAGCGGAAGGAGGCCTCTCGGCTGCTGCTTTCTGAGCTAGGGTTCCAGGAGCAGGTGGCCTCTACCACAGTGACCTTCACCCAGAAGGTGCTGAATCTGGGTCAAGAGGAGGAGATCGTGTCCTTGGAGCAGATGATCTCGGAGAGGCTGAGGCAGCTGCAGAGCTTCTCATGGGAGACCCTCGCCATGCAGGTCCCCAAGCTCCGCATCCAGCCAGACCTCCTCTGCGGCTGCAACCTGTTCCACCTGGAATTTCATGAGAAGGCCACAGCAACCACAGAGTGCAACGTGGGGAACTCCACCAAACTGGCTAAGAAGAAAGCAAAGCAGAGGCAGAAGCAGCCCCAGGGAGCAGAAGGGGGCGAGGCCTCCAGACAGGAAAAGGCCCCAAATGGGGAAAGCTCTGGGCTGGTGGAAGTTGGTGGGCTTCCTTCCTCCAATGGGCCAGAGGTCCCCCGCTTGATCCCGAAGCCTGTCTTTTTCTGCAGTTTCTGGGGGAAAGTCCCAAGTGACAAGAAGCAGCCACAAATCACGGGTTTGTGCCCACTTGGCTCCAGCGAAATCCTCATGGCCGATGAGCAGAACAAGAAGTTGAAGCGCTTCTCTCTGCAGGGCGAGTTCAAGGGCACAATTCCAGTGCCGAGCAATGTGGCCCCATTCAGCGTGGCTGCCGTGGGTAACAAGGTGGTCTTCACCGCTGGATCTCAGCTCTATGTTTTAAATGAAACAGGGGGGATTATATGGCAAAAGGCACTCAAGGGGGGCCAGGCCAGCCACGCAGTGACCACCTGTGACGGGAACTGCGTGGTCGTGTCTGTGGAAGGACATCTGGAGGTGTTCAACATGAAAGGACAACTCTTGGAGAAGATTGTGCCAGAGGGCTCTCACGACAGGTGCCTGGTATTCCTGGGCAGATGGAAAGAGGGATTTGTGGCATCTGACTGGTACCGACATAGTGTGGTGCTGCTTGCCAGGAATGGGGATCTGGTGACCGAATTCCAGGAAGGGCAGTTGAGGGAGTCTCAACCGGGCAGCGTCTGTGTTGATGCCCCCGGGATCGTCTATGTGGTACTTCAGGAGCTGAACAAGGTTGTGGCCTTTTCAGAGGCCGGGGAGGAGCTGGGATCTTTTCTCACAGCAGAGAACAACATCTTCAAGCCACGAATGGTCACCATTGCCGGGGACGGACATTTTGTGGTAGCCCTCACCAATGGCACTGTCCATGTCTTTAAGATCAAGTACCAGGGCAAGTGAATGGGGAGCAGGCCCTGGGGATGGGGCCAGGAGGGGGATGGGGGGGGCACTGCACGTCTGCAGGGTTTCAGATGGGAGCAGAAACTCTTTGGCAGTGGGTTGGCTCTAAAACCTGTGTGTGTGTGTGGAGGGGTGTTCAGGCCCCCAGGTAACCCATCACTGTGTGAAGGGCTGTGTCTCCAGAAGGCTGGGCCTCTCCCACTGCCCCAGTCCTGCCTAGGAATACTGAGGGTGGACAGAAATGGGTGGCATGAATTTTGCTCTTGGAGAGGCCAGCTGGCCAGAGGGCGGGGTGTCTTCTATGGGCAGGAGATGGCGAGGTGCCACAGCAACCACAAGAGAGGAGGTTGGCTGGCTGAAAGAACACTGGGTGCTCCTGGCAAAGGCCTCCTTCTCCACTCTAAGAGGCAGTTAGCAAGGGAGGAGAGATGGTGACTGGAGAGCTTCAGGCCTCTCAGGAGAAAAGGCTCTGAACGTTTGGCGCCCAGCGAATGTAAACTGGGCTGCTAGAATCTGGGCTGCATATCTCTAGGTCAGCTGCCTGGGATGCCTCCCCGCGCCCCCCCTCCCCCCATGTTTCTGCTCCTCCTGAGGTCTATAGGCATCTTTAACCAGGGAGGGAGAACTTGCCTGGGCTTCTGTGCTAGTGCAGTCACTTAGGGTGCATTGGCATTAAGCTAATGGGGGGGGGGGAGCTTTGTTGCATTCATCCTGGCGGGCTTCTCATGAGTAGTCCAGATTAGAGAAAGCACAAGGACAGGTGTTTCTCGTGATGAGAGAGCAGTGAACAAAAGCCTGCCATCTCTTTTATTAGTTATCAAAATACAGTGTCATCAGAAGGCTTTATTATGGCTACACATCTCATATTACATGCATGAAGAAGAAAAGCATCCATATATTCTCCATATAGGTTTCACATTCTACCAATTACAGTAAATCACGTGAATTCTAGGAAAGCGAAAGTTAAGGAAAAACTAAACTCAATTCTCCCAGCTTCTGCCTTCTGCTAGCAGAGAGGCCCATCTCCCCGTCTCCCCGCTATCAGAGATTACCTCAGCCCTCAGGAATGTAGCACAAGGAGATGTCTCTGCCTTTGCAAATACAGTCTATGTTCTGAACAAAGAGAGAACGAATAGGGCCCTTCAGAGAGTATCCAGCTGAACCCGCTTTTTCCACTTAGATTATTTCGGTGCTAAGCTCCATACACGTGTCCAACCAGTTAAACTGGTCTATACATGTACTATGGCCACCGCATTCCCACAGAGCTTAATATGCTTGTTGCCTGCCTTTAGCCCTCTGTGCCAGCAATGCTGCAAACATGACTCTGTGGGGATGCCTTAAGGGGTTTCAGAATGAGTTACCTGGTGTTCCTCTTTCAAATGTTTGGGAAAATATTTGATTTGCCTTTTAACTGTAATTTCTATTAGCCTTTACTCAGCCATTGTAGCTAAGAAAGGCTGTGGAAACATGAGGTCAGAGGTTTCCAAGAGCAAAATATTGTCACATGAATGATTGGTTGGCAACTCTGCAACAATGGAGCTGGCAGCAGAGAGATGTGGGCAACGGGTGGGCCAAGAAGGGTCTTGGCGGTGACTGTGTATTGGCTGTGTGCGTATCTCCTTCTGTAGCCACCAGAGGGCACATTTCTCTAAACTTTGGGATTCTCTGAAGCTGTGGGTTGAAGTTGGGGTTCGGCTCTGTCTGTGGGGCTGGGCTTCTGTTTCCAAGCCATCTTTTCAGAGGGCAGGTAGGGGGTTCCCAGCAGCAAAGGAGAGCCCCCCTGTCAGGAGAACCTGTGAGCCAAGTCACTTTGGCCACACTAATTTGGGACACTATGTCATGTTGCTGACATTGCAGGGAAGAATGGGGAGGGCTGGTCAAAGGTCATCCCAGTAAGATTAGATTAACAGAGTTGGAAGCGACCTTGTAGGTCATCTAGTCCACCCCCATCCCCCTGCCCAAGCAGGAGACCCTACACTGGGTGTCAGCTACTGCAGCTCCAGAGCCGCATGCGACTCTTTCGTCCTCTTGCTGTGACTCCCCATCGGCTGAACCCACCACTAGCTGGCCCCACCCCCTGCCCTCCCCTTCCAGTCACTCGTGTCATGTGACTGGGTGGGAGTGAGTGATGTTGAGTTGGCCTCTGTGGCTCCCTGTGTTTTCTTTTCTGTGGGAAATGGGTCCAAATAGCTCTTTGAGTGTTTAAGGTTGCAGACCCCTGCCCTCCACCATTTCCGACAAATGGCAGTCCAGTCTCTTCTTGAAAGCCTCCAGTGATGAAGCTCCCACAACTTCTGAAGGCAACTTCTCTTCCTTTGGTTGATTATTCTGTCAGAAAATTTCTCCTTATTTCTAGGTTGAATCTTTCATTCATTAGTTTCCATCTATTATTCCTTGTCTGGCCTTCAGGTACCTTGGAAAATAGCTTGACCCCTTCCTCTCTGTGGCAGCCCCTCAAATATTGGAACACTGCTATCATGTCTCCCCTGGTCCTTCTCTTCACTAGACTAGCCATGACCAGTTCCTGCAACCGTTCTTCATATGTTTTAGTCTCCAGTCCCCTCATCATCCTGGTTGCTCTTCTCTGCACTTTTTCTAGAGTCTCAACATCTTTTTATAGTGTTGTGACCAAAGCTGAATGCAGTATTCTAGGTGTGGTCCTACTCAGGCTTTATAGAATGGTAGTAGTACCTCACTTGATCTTTTTTTTATAATACAAATGTTTTTTATTTTTATAATCAAACATACAAACAATACATAATCAATCATTGAATATATCTTCTAATACATCTTTTATATCTTCTTCTTCTTCTTACTTCTCTATTAATACATTTGCCTTTCTTTTTATTTTATTAAAAATTATAAAACAATTTTATCCCCAGCACCCCTCAACCCCCCAAAGCTGGATGCAGTATTCTAGGTGTGGTCTTACTCAGGCTTTATAGAATGGTAGTAGTACCTCACTTGATCTTGATTGTATCCCTCTGTTAATGCAATTTAGGATTGCATTGGCTTTTTTGGCTGCCGCTGCACACTATTGGCTCATATTTAGCTGGTTGTCCACTCAGATGCCAAGATCCCTTTCACAGTTACTGCTGTTAAGCTGGTTTCATCCAACCTATATTTGTACTTTTCGTTTTTCTTGCCTAAGTGTAAGATTTTACTTTTCTCTACATTGAATTTCATTTTGTTAGATAGGGCCCAGTGTTCAAGTCTGTCAAGATCCATCTGGATCTTGAGCCTATCTTCTAGGGTGTTAGCTATTCCTGCCAGCTTAGTATCATCTGCAAATTTGGTAAATTCCCCTTCTATTCCCTCATCTAAGTCATTTATGAAGATATTGAAGAGTACTGGGCCTATGATGGCACCTTGTGGTACCCGACTGCTTACTTCTCTCCATGTAGACGCAGATCCATTAAGGACTACTCATTGGGTATGGTTTGTCAGCCAGTTATGAATCCATCTGGTGGTGATGCTACCTATCCCACTTTTTTCTAGCTTACCAAGAAGTAGGTTGTGGTCTACTTTGTTGAATGCCTTGCTGAAGTCTAAGTATATTATGTCCACAGTATTTCGCTGGTCTACTAATTTAGTCACTATGTTGAAGAATTAAATAAGATTGATTTGGCATGATCTGTTTTTAACAAACCAGTATTGATTGCTAGTAATTACTTTACTTGTTTCTAGATAGCAATAGCAATAGCACTTAGATTTATATACTGCTTCAAGTGCTTTACAGCCCTCTCTAAACTGTTTACAGAGTCAACATCTTCTTGCCCCCAACAATTTGGGTCCTTTTTTTTTTTTGAAAAAAGTTTTTTATTTTTAAACAAAACTTAAAACAACCATCATCCATTACAATTACAGAAAGTGTATCGATAGGTTACAAATCTTTTGTGCTTAATCCCATATCCATATTCTCATTTATCAATTATTTAACAATGGCTTATCTCCCATAAAAAAACCCCGCTTTATATATTTTATTATTACATCCATTTCATATTTCATATTTCATTTCCATGCTTTATTAGTTGGTAAAATAAGTGCCATATCAAATAATATTGTTTATCTTCCTGTTCTCTAATTTCAAATGTCAATTTGCTCATTTCAGCACATTCCAAAATTTTCTTGATAACATCATCATCAGTAGGTATCTTCTCTCCTTTCCAGTTTTTAGCAAATACAATTCTAGCCGCTGTTAAGACATTCACAATTAAGTATCTCAGTCCTCTGTTATATGTTTCTGGTACAATCCCTAATAAAAATATCTCTGGTTTAAAATCAGTATGTTTCTTTATCATTTTTTCCAACCATGTCTGGATTTTGGTCCAATATCTTTTAGCTTCTGCACATGTCCACTACATATGGTAGTATGAACCCAGAGTCTGATGACACTTCCAACACTTCTCCGATTTGTTCTTGTACATTCTGGCTATTCTTGCCGGGGGTAGATACTGTAAAACATCTTATACAAATTCTCCTTATATGCTATTGACATTGTCATTTTATAATTCTGCAACCACAATTTCTGCCATTTCTCTAAATCAATCCCATGGCCAAAATTTTTCCCTCATGCAATCATTGTTTCTTTAACTTGTTCTTCTTCCAGTTTAACTTCTAATAAATAACCATATAATTTTTTGATAACATAGTCAACAGAACCTGTTAAAATTTTATCTAAATTCGTCAAATTACTGTAAAAACCCTCATTCTTAGAATCTTCATCATATCTAGACTGTATTTGCATATATGAAAACCAATCCATTTCTATCTCTTATTCTTCTAATTCCTGCTTCGATTTAAGTTCACCCTTTTCATTCAATAATTCACCATATCTAACAATTTGTTCCTTTCTAAATGTTATTGAGTGTGAGAATGCTTCAATAGAAGATAACCAGACTGGAATTTTTAAGTAATGGTATTTTTTGATCTTCTCCCAATTTAATAACAAAGACTCATATAATATGTCTTCTGAAATAACCCTGTGTTTTTGTACTTTTATACCATAAAAAAGCGTGCCAGCCCAACAACAAATCATGACCTTCTAAAGTCAACAATCTAATATTTCTTAACATTATCCATTCTTTAATCCACATCAATTTACATGCTTGGTAATATAGTTCCCAATCCGGTAAACCAAAGCCTCCTCTTGATCTAACATCTTGCAACAATTTTAATTTAATCCTCGCCTTTTTACCCTGCCAAATATATTTTAACACAATTTTGTTTAGATCTTCAAAATATTCTTTCCCCAACTTAATTGGAATTGTCTGGAACAAATATAAAATTCAAGGCAATATATTCATTTTTATAGTTGATATCCTCCCTATCAATGATAGTTGCAAATTCTCCCATTTTGCTAAATCTGTCACTATCTGTTGTTTAAGCTTATTATAATTATTCTCCTTAAGTGTACTGCATCTTGCTGTCAAATGCTTGCGGGCTGGCTTAACATATTTTTAAATATTTTAATTGGTTTGTCTTTTTAAATTGGGGCCAAATTAATATATATTCTTTTAATTGTTTTTAATGTTTGTATTGTATGTTTTTATCTGGCTGTACACTACCCTGAGTCCCTCGGGAGAAGGTCCGGTATATAAATTCAAAATAAAATAAATAAAATAAATGTATCCCCAAGTACTTAACCTTGTTCATGACCTGCATCCTTGATACTTCCGCCAACTCTTCTTTTTGTTTTTTTAACATATTTTTGTCAAAATCTTCGTTTTATCTTTATTTATTTTGAGGCCTGACACCTTACCAAATTCTCCTATTTTATCTATCAGTTTATTTATTGATTCAAGTGAATCTTCCAGAATAAACACCAGGTCATCTGCAAATGCTTGCAATTTATATTTTTGGTTTTGAATTTTCATTCCTTTTATTTTTTTTCTTCTCTAAAATTTCTATTTAGTACTTCTAGTGTTAACAGAAACAACAGTGGTGACAGTGGGCAACCTTGTCTCGTTCCTTTTTGTATTTTAATAAATTCTGTCAATTTATTTATTTATTTATTGGTTCAATTTATATGCTGCCCTTCTCTGGAGACTCAGGGCAGCTTACAATGCGTTAAGCAATATTTATTTATTTATTTATTATTTAAATTTTTATACCGCCCTTCTTCCAAGGGACTCAAGGCGGTGCACAGCCACAATAAAACACGTATATCCATAAAGTTTAAAAATAATTTAAAACATATTAAATAATTTGGCCCTATATTAAAAAACTAAAACACCCATTAAAATTCATTATTTAAGCAATACCTTTATACTTTTGTATATACCTGCTTAGTAGGGCTTTTGCCCCCCCCCCAAGTGGTGTTCTTTTTTATACAAAGTCAGCTTATTGCCCCCACAAACCGGGTCCTCATTTTACCTACCTCGAAAGGATGGAAGGCTGAGTCAACCTTGAGCCAGGTGAGATTCGAACTTGCAGTAATTGCAGGCAGCTGGTGTTACTTAACAGCACTTAGTCTGCTGTGCCACCAAGGCTCTTTTCTCCATTTATCATTACTTTTGCTATTTGTTTATGATATATAGCTTCTATGGCTTGAGTAAATTTCTCCCCAAAGCCCATCTGTTTCAATTGTAATATCATAAATCGCCAGTTCACATTGTTGAAGGCTTTCTGTGCATCTAAAAACATCAAAGTCATTTGCTTTTCCGGGTGTGCCTCATAGTATTCAAAAATTTATGTGAAGCCGCTGGGCGAGATCATCCGTGGTTTTGGGGTGGAGTTCCATCAGTATGCTGATGATACTCAGCTGTACATCTCCACCCCAGGCCATCCCAATGATGCCCTTGAAGTGATGTCCCGGTGCCTAGAGGCCGTGCGGGCAGGGCCGGATTTTCCTATAGGCTAACTAGGCTTCAGCCTAGGGCCTCAAGATCAAGAGGGGCCTACATTCAAATTGTTAGCAAAATTAAAATTACACTTTCACTATAGGTCAGTGGTTCTCAACCTGTGGGTCGGGACCCCTTTGGGGGTCGAACAACCCTTTCACAGTGGTCACCTAAGACCATCGGAAAACACATATTTTCAATGGTCAATGGAATAATTTTATGGTTGGGGGTCACCACAACACGAGGAACTGTATTAAAGGGTCGCAGCATTAGGAAGGTTGAGACCCACTGCTATAGGTGAAAGGGCCTTATAAGTGGAATAGCCTAGGGCCTCTTTTCATCTAAATCCGGCCCTGCGTGTGGGTCTGGATGTGGAGAAACAGGCTCCGACTCAACCCTTCCAAGACCGAGTGGCTGTGGCTTCCGGCATCCCAATATAGCCAGCTGGTGCCATCACTGGCTATTGGGGGCGAGTTACTGGCCCCCATGGAGAGGGCTCGCAACTTGGGCATCCTCCAGGACGCACGGCTGTCTTTAGAAGAGCATATGACGGCCATGGCCAGGGGGGCTTTTTATCAGGTTCGCCTGATTCGCCAGTTGCGTCCCCTTCTGGATCGGGACTCCTTACGCACGGTCACTCAGGCACTTGTCACCTCCCGCCTGGACTACTGTAATGCTCTCTACATGGGGACCCCCTTGAGGAGCATCCAGAGGCTCCAACTGGTACAGAATGCGGCCGCGCGGGGGATTATGGGAGCGATGGGGCGCTCCCATGTGACGCCCCTCCTGCACAAGCTGCACTGGCTCCCGGTGGTCTTCTGGGTGCGCTTCAAGGTGTTGGTTACTACTTTTAAAGCGCTCCATGGTTTAGGGCCTGGGTACTTATGCGACCGCCTTTTGCCACCGATAGCCTCCCACAGGCCAGTACGCTCCCACAGAGAGGGACTCCTCAGGGTGCCGTTGACCAGACAATGTTGGCTGGCGACCCTCAGGGGGAGGGCCTTCTCTGTGGCAGCACCTGCCCTCTGGAACGACCTGCCCCCGGAGATACGTAGGATCCCAGATCTCTGTACTTTTCGCCGTGCCCTTAAAACTTTTTTATTTCATCAAGCCGGGCTGGCTTAACCTCCCCTTAGATATTTTTAACTGTTAATTGATTTTAGTTGGGGTGTTTTAAATTTATTGGGCCAAAATTTGTTTAATTCTTTTTTTTTAAAAAAAATTAAATTTTTTATATGATGTTTTTTATTCTTGGCTGTTCACCGCCCTGAGTCCAGTGGGAGAAGGGCAGTATAAAAATTTAATAAAATAAATAAATAAATAAAATGTCCAGTATTATCCTCAAGTTGTCTCTAATCTGTCTTTTTGGCAGAAATCCATTTTGATCTGAATGGATAAAATTATTTAAATATCTTTTAAGTCTTTCTGCTAATATTGTAGCGAAGATTTTATAATCTGAATTTAGTAGGGATATAAGCCTATAAATCTTGACTTCTTGTGGGTCAGTATCCTCCTTTGGGATAAATGTAATATATGCTTCTAACCATGATTTGGGTATTTCCTTCTTTAACATTACTTCATTCATAACTTCTAACAGTGGGAGACTCAGTGATTCCTGTAAAGTCTTATAGTATTCCGCTGGCAGTCCGTCTCGGCCTGGCACCTTCCCAATCTTTTCATTTTTATGAGCTTCAGTCAATTCCATCATCATTATGTTTCCTTCTAGCATCATCTCAGTATCTTTTGAGATCTGAAGTAAATTTGCCTTATGTAGATATTGTTTAACACTTTCCTCGTCTATATTTTCTTTTTCATATAGTTTTTTATAGTAATCTTGTATAATGTTTTTCTTCTCCTCATTTCCAAATCTAATTTGTCCTTGCTCATCTAATAATTGTGTTATTTTCTTTGATTCTCTCTCTTTTTTCAGTTTATATGCTAGCCATCTGCCTGGTTTATTAGCATCTTCAAAGTAGTTCTGTTTAGCATTCCTAATTTTTTGTGCTAAATCTTCTTTTTCTATTAATCCCATTTTATATTTAGTTGCATCCATTTTCATTTTAATATCCTTTTTTTGTGGGAACTTCTGTAGTTCTTTTTCAAATTTCTTATAATCATCCTCTAACATTTTATATGCTTGCCTTTTCTTAATATTCCTCTTTCTCATATAGTCAATAATCAGGCCTCTGGCTTAAGCTTTCATAATATCCCACAGATTCTGCATTGATGTATCTTCTTTTCTATTTTCTTTGAAAAAGAAAGCCAATTCTTTCTCCATTTTCTGTACAAAGTCCTTTTCTTTTAATACTGTGGTATTTAAAGTCACTCCAGACCTTCTCCTTTGTCCTTTCCATCTCACCGTCATTGGGTCCTTATTTTACCCACCTCGGAAGGATGAAAGGCTGAGTCAACTTTGAGCCTGATGAAATTCGATCTGCCAAACTGCTGGCAGCCAGTGATCAGCAGAAGTAGTCTGCAGTACTGCACTCTAACCACTGCGCCACCACGGCTCATGTTGGCAGATCTGTTTTTTTATTATCTTTTCCAATATCTTCTTGGGTTTTGGTGTTAGGCTGATTGGTCTGCAGTTTCCTGGGTCTGTTATTTTCCTTTTTTGAAGATGGGAACCACATCAGCTCTTTTCCAGTCCTCTGATAGTTCCCCAGTGCTCCAGGGTTTTTGAAGATGTGGTACAGTGGTTCTGAGATGACATCTGCCAGCTCCTTTAAAACTCTGGGATGTAATCCACCAGGTCCGGGTGATTTGTATTCATCAAGATCAGACAGGTGTTCTCTTACTATTTTTTTTGTGTGCTTATTTTAACACAAGAATCTTGTGAAAGATTGGGTAAGGCCGGCTGGCCAGCAGTGCAGCCACGTGGTCCCTGGCTGCCCACAGCAGCTGTGCTATGGGCTGGGGGAGGGGGCCAGGCTGGGAGAGGGGGCCGAACACCATCAGCCTTACCTTCCAGCCCGTGGGGCTTGCAAAGCTCACCATGGCTGCCTGCAAATGTAAGGCCAATGGCTGGGGGGGGGGGGACCCGCCATGCTCGGCTGAAGGGCGCGGGCCACCTCAGGGCGGAGTGGGTTAGCAAGGCTTCCCGTAATGCCATCAGGCCTAAGCGGCCAGGGCCATATGGCTCCCGTTTGCGCTGTTTCTGGATGGCTTACAGTGAGCTCACCTCTTATCTCCTCTCTATAGCCGGTTCTCCTCCTCCTCCTCCCTGCTCCTCTCTCTTACCAGCTCACCTTTTTCTTCTCTGCAGTTGTTGCTTTGGCCTCAGTCGGCTCACCTCTCTGCCCCATGGGTGATTTTCCTCCCTGCTCCACTCGCTCACTGGCTGGTCTCCTTGTTCTTGTGCCGGTGTGTTTTGGCTCTCCGCTCACCTCACTTCAATGGACCTCCAGGCACTTGAGAAGGCCTCTCGGGTGCAGCTGGGCTTCTCGTAAGCCAATAAGGGCTTTCCTTCTGAGTCCCCTCCCCACCCCAGACCTGTTCGCCTTCTCCTTTGTTTGAAGGATGCAATAGTTCTGAATTTCTACCATGGGAAGGTGGGGGTTGGATGGGTCGGATCAGCCACATCCATAGTTTGTGGATGTTTAATGTTGTAAACTGCCCGGAGTTACCTGTGTGTGAATTGGGTGGTTGTACGAGGTACTTTAAATCATTCATTCATATTTTTTTTTAATTTATTTTTATATGCCGCCCTTCTCCGGAGACTCAGGGTGGCTTACAATGCATTAAGCAATAGCCTTCATACTTTTGTATATTTTATACAAAGTCAGCTTATTGCTCCCACAAACCGGGTCCTCATTTTACCCACCTTAGAAAGGATGGAAGGCTGAGTCGACCTTGAGCCTGGTGAGAATTGAACTTGCAGTAATTGCAGGCAGCTGGATGTTAAATGCTGCCTTAGTAGGAGGCATTAGCCTCCTAAGCCACTCAGGCTCCTCATTCATTTATTATCATTTTTTTAAAAAAGGCATTGCTTTGCTAGAAGAAATTATCTTCCTAGACAATTTGTAAAACATTGTTCTGGCTGTTTCATTTATTCATTAATGTGCTGAATTGTTTGCCAGGCCAGTCAGGTGTGCCTGAGACAGTGCTCCTTCCTGCGGCTGGCCTGGAGCACCCGCTGCTAAGAGACATCCAAAGCAAACAGCGCCTCTATGACTAAGTCCTCCTTGCCCCAGCAGGCACCTCCTCATGGCCTTTCCCCCTCCTTGGGACATTCCCCAAACTGAGAGGCAGGTACCCACCGCAGGCCCCGCCTCCTCCACCCTACCTAGAGAGCCAGGAAGAGGCTCTTGAGCAGCGGCCACCATCCGGGGGAAAAGGGACTGAAGTGTCCAAGCAACAAAGCAAGGCAGAGGCTGCCTTGAGCCACAGGGGGACAGAAGCAGACTGGCAAGACTCCCACCCTGCTTCCAAGTCCTTTCCGGCTTCCTGGGGATTTCCAGCTCTGGTCTGCCTTGTGCAGATGATGGGTGGATTTCATCCGAAGCAGGTGGTCCTGCAGATGCCCAGGTCCTGAGCTTTTCCACACACACAGAAACCCACTGCAATCCAAACTAGGGGGGTGGGTGGGGATCAGCACAGGCAGAGTGGCCCAAGAAGACTTTGAGAAATTTCCAAGGGAGAGAAATTGCCAGGTTGCTCAAAGGAGGGGATGGAATGGAATGGAATGGGAGGGAAGTCAGGCACCATCGGAAATCACCAACTAGGGGATCCCACCTCCTTCCCAGGCAGTGGCCCAAAGGCTGCAGCAGTGCAGCCACTACCACTGCTGACTTAGAAGCTGGTTTGGTTCGGGATCTTTTAGGGACCTTCTTCCCACATGCCAGGGCTCTTGCTCCTGTCCGTTCCCTGCCCTGCTGCTTTTAGCCAGAGGACCAGCTGGGGCTTCCTGCCATCCAGGGAAGGGGCAGCCCCGGCAGGGAAGGATCCAGCCCCCCCTTGCATGTTCTCTTCTGAAGTGCTGAGCTGGCGTTGGAAACATTAACAATGTTCTTCCTTTGGAGGCTTTTAATCAGCAAATTCTCCTGAAACCAAAAGAGGAACCGCCCTGCTTTGTGTGACACACAATGGCGTGTGCACATCAAGCCAGCCGCAAGTTACCCAACCAGTTGCATAACCTTGAATTCCTACGTGCTGTTGCAGCCGAGCGGCCAGCCACCCAGACTCCTGGGGAGTCAATGGGGGGCAATTGGTGTCCCTTCTGCCCATTGCATGAACAACCCATCTGGAGGCAGGACCACCGGGCTCAGCTCCCTCATGCCTCTGATAGGCCCTAAGGGGTGAAGACAAACAGCTGCCCATTCCTAAGACCCCAAATCACACATGGGTTCGGGGGCACATGGGAATGGGAGCAGGTAGGAGCTACAAGCCTGCTGCATGGAAGGCAGAGGTCACGAGCCGCCTAAGGTCCCCCCTGCCAAGAACAGCCCTAGACTCTGGTGATCCCTGGTAGTCTGCAGGGTGGTCGGTCTCGAGGGCCTCCCCCTCCTCCAGGGGCCCTCTGAACACAGGCCTCTCTTCCGGTTTGGCAATACCCATACACTTAGACTTATATAGTGCTTCACAGTGCTTTCTAGTCCTCTCTAAGCGGTTTACAGAGTCAGCGTATTGCCCCCAGCAATCTGGTTCTCATTTTACTGACCTCGGAAGGAAGGATGGAAGGCTCAATCCTGGGTCAAACTTGAGCCGGTCAGGATCGAACTGCGAAACTGCTGGCAGTCAGCAGAATTAGCCTGCAATACTGCACTCTAACCACTGCACCACCACGGCTCTACATTCATTGGCCCTTGTCTGAAGGGGAGAGTTGGAGCAGGGGTGAAATGCTACCGGTTCGGATTGGATCACCCGATCTGGTAGCGATGACGGCGGGTGGTTCGGAGAACCGGTAGCAAAATCCCTGCCCACCCCCATGCCCAGTTGAGCCGGCCCCCAATGCGCAACTCGTGTCCTGGGTTGCACAGAGTCTCTGGCCCCGGGTCCTCGGCTGATGTTGTGTAATGTCAGGTAGGTAGTTAATAAAGCCCCCCTCATTTGTGATCTTATATTGGAGGGGGGTGCAGACCTGGCTGGAATTACGGAGACCTGGTTGGGCCAGGATGGGGGGTTCCCCTCGTTGAAATGTGCCCACCAGGTTTCCGTGCATTTCATCAGCCGAGGGCTCAGGGGAGGGGTGGGGGAGTGGCGGCGATTATTAGGGAAAGTCTTCGTCCGAGGGAGACCACTGTTCCTCAGATAGCCAGATGTGAGTCCCTTTTTGTGAAGTGGGGTTGTGGGGTGCAGATGGGTCTGCTGACTATGTACCTGGCTCCCTGCCACGTAGCGGCGACCCTGCCCGAGCTACTCAACATTATTTCCGGGATGGCGGTTGACACCCCCAGACTTATTGTCATGGGGGATTTCAACCTGCCATCCGCCAGCGAGGCGTCAGAGGTGGCTCGGGAGTTCATGGCTTCCATGACGGCCATGGACCTGACCCAGTTAGTTCAAGGCCCCACTCACACAGGGGGACACACTCTGGACTTGATGTTCGTCTCTGGTCAGTGGTTGAATGATCTTGGTAGAGGGGACTTAGACATTAAACCCTTGTCATGGACAGATCATTCGCTCCTTCACTTGTACTTTCCAGCCGCTTCCCCCTGCCGCAGGGAGACGGAACCAACCAGATGGTTCCGTCCCAGGCGCCTGATGGACCCTGAAAGGTTCCTGATGGAGCTTGGGCCGTTTCCTGAGACTCTGGCACATGACTTGACTGAAGAGCTGGTGGCCGCCTGGGATAGTGCAGCCGCCGGAGCTTCGGATCGCGTCGTGCCTTTGCGGCCTCTGACCTGATACCGATCTCAATTGGCATCTTGGTTCTCCGAGGAGCTGAGAAAGATGAAGTGTCAGAAAAGACGCCTAGAGAGCATCTGGAGGACTAGTCAATCTGATTCTGACCGAACACTGGTGAGGTCTTATATCAAGACCTACCTAGTGGCCGTAAAAGCGGCAAAATTTAATTATTTTTCCGCTCTTATCACATCTGCAGAGAACCGTCCAGCTGCTCTGTTTAGGGTGACCCACTCCCTTCTTCGGGAGGGTGGAGTGCGGGAAGATCCCTTGCAGGGTCGAGCTGAGGATTTTGTGCAATTCCTGCATGATAAAGTCACTCAGATTCGGGAAGGCTTGAACTCCAACTGGGTGAGTCCAGGGGAGGAGACGGGGGTAGGTCTTGAGAATATTATCTGGGAAGAGTTTGATCCTGTGGCTCTCGAGGATGTGGACAGGATTCTGGATAGGATTAGTGCTGCCACATGTTTATTGGACCTGTGTCCCTCCTGGTTGGTACTGGCCTCCCAGAAGGTTACACGAGGATTATAACCTCCAGGGGATTATAAATGCTTCTTTGAATGAGGGTACCTTTCCCGCCGCCTTGAAAGAGGCAGTGGTGAGGCCCCTCCTCAAGAAGCCATCCCTGGACCCGGCTATATTAGCTAACTACCGTCCGGTCTCCAACCTTCACTTCGTGGCGAAGGTTGTTGAGAGTGTGGTGGCACGACAGCTTCCCCAGTACCTGGATGAAGCTATCTATCTGGACCCATACCAGTCGGGCTTCAGGCAGGGGTACAGCACGGAAACGGCATTGGTCGCGTTGGTAGATGATCTCTGGAAGGCTCGGGACAGGGGTTGCTCCTCTGTCCTGGTCCTATTAGATCTCTCAGCGGCTTTTGATACCATCAACCATGGTATCATGCTGCAGTGGTTGAGGGGGTTAGGAATAGGAGGCACTGTGCTACAGTGGTTCTCCTCCTTCCTCTCCGACTGTTCACAGTTTGTGTTGGCAGGGTGGCAGAGGAGGACCTCGAGGCGCCTCGCGTGGGGGGTGCCACAAGGGTTGGTCCTCTTGCCCCTTCTGTTCAACATTTATGTGAAGCCGCTGGTGAGATCATCCGTGGTTTTGGGGTGAGAGTCCATCAGTACGCTGCTGACACTCAGTTGTACATCTCTACCCCAGACCATCCCAATGATGCCCTTGATGTGATGTCCCGCTGCCTGGAGGCCGTGCGGGTCTGGATGGGGAGAAATAGGCTCAGACTCAACCCTTCCAAGACCGAGTGGCTGTGGCTTCCGGCGTCCCAATATAGTCAGCTGGTGCCATCGCTGACTATGGGGGTGAATCTTTACCCCCCACAGAGAGGGCTCGCAATCTGGGTGTCCTCCTGGATGCACGGCTGCCTTTAGAAGAACATATGATGGCCGTGGCCAGGGGGGCTTTTTATCAGGTTCGCCTGATCAGCCAGTTGCGGCCCTTTCTGGACCGGGATGCCTTACGCACGGTCACTCACGCCCTTGTCACCTCCCGGCTGGACTACTGTAATGCTCTTTATATGGGGCTCCCCTTGAAGAGCACTCGGAAGCTCCAACTGGTCCAGAATGCGGCTGCGCGGGTGGTTATGGGCGCGACTCGTTGCGCCCACGTGACACCTCTCCTGCGCGAGCTGCACTGGCTCCCAGTTGTCTTCCGGGTGCGATTCAAGGTGTTGGTTACCACCTTTAAAGCGCTCCATGGCTTAGGACCTGGGTACCTTCGAGACCGACTTCTGCCACCAGTAGCCTCCCACCGGCCAGTCCGCTCCCACAGAGAGGGACTCCTCAGGGTGCCATCGGCCAAGTTATGTCGGCTGGCGACACCCAGGGGAAGGGCCTTCTCTGTGGGAGCTCCTTCCCTGTGGAACGAACTACCCCTGGAAATACGCAAGACCTCCGACCTCCATGTGTTTCGCTGTGCCTTAAGACCCTGCTGTCCGCCAGGCAGGGCTATCTATGTAAATGATTTTAAATTGGGTATTTTAAATTTTGGGTTTTAAATTCGGGCCGAAATTGTTTAATACTTTTAACTATTTTTTTATTTTTATTTTTTTATTTTTATTTTTGAATTTGTATACCGCCCTTCTCCCTGAGGACTCAGGGCGGTGAACAGCCAAATAAAAACATCAAATACAAATATTAAAATACAGTTAAATATATATATATAAATTTGGCCCCATTAATTAAAACAATAAAAAAAACAATTAAAAACACTTAAAAAGAATTAGGCCAGCCCGGCTTGTTGGAAAAGGAAGGTTTTAAGGGCACGGCGGAAGGCACTGAGGTCATGGATTCTCCTTATCTCTGGGGGCAACTGATTCCAGAGGGTGGGAGCCCCCACAGAGAAGGCCCTCCCCCTGGGGGTCACCAGCCTGCATTGTTTGGCTGATGGCACCCCGAGGAGGCCCTCTCTGTGGGAGCGCACGGGTCGATGGGAGGTCGTCGGTGGCAGCAGGCGGTCTCGGAGATAGCTAGGCCCTATGCCATGGAGTGCTTTAAAGGTGATAACCAACACCTTGAAGCGCACCCGGAAGACCACTGGGAGCCAGTGCAGCTCGCGCAGGAGCGGTGTTACATGGGAGCGCCATGCTGCTCCCGTCACTACCCGCGCTGCTGCGTTCTGGACCAGTTGGAGCCTCCGGGTGCTCTTCAAGGGGAGCCCCAGTAATCAAGGCGAGAGGTCACGAGGGCATGAGTGACTGTGCACAGGGAATCCCGATCAAGAAAGGGCCACAACTGGCGGATCAGGCGAACCTGATAAAAGGTCCCCCTGGTTACAGCCGTCAGATGTTCCTCCAAGGACAGCTGCGTATCCAGGAGGACTCCCAGATTGCGAGCCCTCTCTGTGGGGGCCAAAGACTCGCCCCCAATAGTCAGTGATGGAGTCAACTGACTATATCAGGATGCCGGGAACCACAGCCACTCAGTCTTGGAAGGGTTGAGCTTGAGCCTGTTCCTCCCCATCCAGATCTGTACAGCCTCCAGGCACTGGGACATCACTTCAAGGGCATCATTGGGGTGGCCTGGGGTGGAGATGTACAGCTGAGTATCATCAGCGTACTGATGGTATCTCACCCCAAAGCCACGGATGATCTCGCCCAGCGGCTTCACATAAATGTTGAACAGGAGGGGCGAGAGGACCGACCCCTGAGGCACTCCACATATAAGAGGCCTCGAGGTCGACCTCTGCCCCCCTGCCAACACGAACTGCGACCGGTCGGAGAGAAAGGAGGAGAACCACCATAACACGGTGCCCCCCATCCCCAACTCTTCCAACCGGTGCAGCATGATACCATGGTCGATGGTATCAAAAGCCGCTGAGAGGTCTAACAGGACCAGAACAGAGGAGCAACCCCTGTCCCGAGCCCTCCAGAGATCATCAACCAACGTGACCAATGCCGTTTCCATGCTGTGCCCAGGCCTGAAACCAGACTGGAACGGATCCAGATAGGATGTTTCCTCCAGGAATTGCGGAAACTGTCGCGCGACCACACTCTCAACAACCTTCGCCAGAAAGCGAAGGTTGGAGACAAGACGATAGTTAGCCAATATTGCCGGATCCAGGGACGGCTTCTTGAGGAGAGGCCTCACCACTGCCTCTTTCAAGGCCGCGGGGAAGTGACCCTCACTCAATGAAGCGTTGATAACACCCTGGAGCCAGCCTCGTGTAACCTCCCGGGAGGCCAGTACCAACCAGGAGGGACACGGGTCCAGTAAACATGTGGCCGCACTAAGTCTCCCCAAAATCCTGTCCACATCATCGGGAGTCACAGCGTCAAACTCCTCCCAGATAACATTCTCAAGACTATTCCTCGTCACCCTGCCCTGATCTACCCAGTCAGAGTCCAAGTCCCCCCGGATCTGAGCGATTTTGTCATACAGGTATTGTCCGAAATCCTCCGCCCTGCCTTCCAAGGGATCCCCCCCGCTCCCAGATGGAGCAGGGAGCGGGTTACCCTGAACAGGGCTGCCGGACGATTCCCTGATGACGCAATAGAGGCGGAAAAGTAATTAAACTTTGCTGTCTTTATCGCCACTAGGTAGGTCTTAATATGCGACCTTACCAGTGTTCGGTCAGATTCAGCGCGACTGGCCCTCCAACCGCTCTCTAGGCGTCTTTTCCGGCGTTTCATCTCCCTCAGCTCCTCGGTGAACCAAGGAGCCGCGAGGGATCGACAGCGGGTCAGAGGCCGCAAAGGCACGACTCGATCCAAGGCCCCACCAGCCGCCCGATCCCAGGCAGCTACCAGGTCCTCGGCCGAGTCGTGTGCCAGATCATCAGGAATTGGCCCAAGCTCCATCTGGAACCTATCAGGATCCATCAGGCGCCTGGGGCGGACCCATCTAATTGGGTCCGCCTCCCTGCGGCGGGGTGTAGCGGTACGAAGGTCCAGACGAAGGAGTGAGTGATCTGACCATGACAAGGGTTCCATGTCTATATCCCCTATAATAAGATCACTCAACCACTGGCCAGAGACAAAAATCAAGTCTAGAGTGTGTCCCCCCCCCCCCCGTGAGTGAGGCCATGAACTAACTGGGTCAGGTCCATGGCCGTCATGGAAGCCATGAACTCCCGAGCCATCCCAGATGTTTCACCAACGGATGGCAAGTTGAAATCACCCATGACCATAAGCCTGGGTGTATCAACTGCCACCGTGGCTATCACGTCGAGTAGCTCAGGCAGGGCTGCTGCCACGCGGCAGGGAGCCAGGTACGCAAGCAGCAAGCCCATCTGAACCCCATGACCCCATCTCACGAAGAGGGACTCACATCCGGCAGTCTGAGGCACAGTGGTCTTCCTCGGACCAAGACCTTCTTTAATAATAACCGCCACCCCCCCTCCCCTCCCCTGGGCTCTCGGCTGATGGAATGCTCTGAAACCTGGTGGGCACATCTCGACCAGAGGGACTCCTCCCTCCGGTCCCAACTAGTTTAAAACTGTTGTTTGTACCTTGTGTTTTTAATTGGCTGTACACCGCCGCGAGTCCTTCGGGAAAAGGGCGGTATATAAATTAAATTATAAATAAATTATAAATAAATAAAAAATCATCAGAGGCTGTTTTTTTAATTTTTAAAAGCATTTTTTCTACCACCTCTTCGGCTGAAAAAATGCTTTTAAAAGTTAAAAAAAAAAGCCTCTGACGATCGCGCGGCTCAGCCAACCAGAATCCGTTAGGGTTGTACTTTGTACAAAAAGCCAACTCTACCAAATGCCCACACTCTGCCAGGTTGGAGGCCCTGCTCCACTTTTGCCCAGGAAATGGGCAGCCCAGAAGTATGGGGGGGTTCTTGCTTGATGGGGAGAAAGGCTGAAAGGGCCATCCTGTGCCAATCCAGCCAGCCTCCAGGTTGCAGCAGTGGAGAGGTGAATCAGACACAGGGATGATCCCAAGCAGAAGCTCTACCTTCAACCACCCCAAGGGCCCCACAAGGGCCCTCCCACCATGCTCTGGTGGAGTCTCTGAAGCCGGGGCTCTCCACACAGCAGAGCCCTCTGATGGGCAGGAGCAGAGGCTGGACTGTGCAGGGACTCAGCGCTGCTTCCGTGTTGCCTTTCTGGGCAGCAGCCTCCCCCTTTGCAGGCATGACTCAGTAGTCCCCTCCTCCTGCCTTCCCCACCCACCCCTCCCACAGAGGGCCAGTCACGTTGAACTCCTGGTGCTAGAGTAGTCCTGTGGGCTGCCTGAGACTGCTGGGAGGGAGGGGCTGTCTGACTCCACGGGTGCTGCCTTGGGGGTGCTGGGGGCCCACCTGTCTGGGCTCAGCCCTAGAGTTCCAAATGGGGGGAACCGTGGAATGACCCCTCCTACTGCGATGGCTGGGCCGAGGACAGGGTGGGTGGGTGAAAGGTCAGGCAGGTGGGCGGAGGCAAAGCAGGGGGTGCTTGTTTGATGGGCTGTGAGCAGCGGAGGGCCCCCTCTAAGGACAGACGAGGAGGCACCAGGGCCCAGCCTTTGTGGGTGATACAGGCTGTGCCTGATGGCCCCTCCCTCTGCCCTGGGCATTCTTGATGCCTGGGGCACCCTGGCAGATGTCTGCAGGGTCCAATGCCAGGGAGCCCAAGGTGGGCTGAGGACCGCCCTCCTGGCCCCCTTTTCTCTCAAAAGGTCCGCAGAGATAGCAAGCGAGAGGCAGCCAAAGAGCATTCAGGAGCAACAAGCCCCCCCTCCCCTAGAGCCCTCTGAGGCCAACTCCTTTGGCCTGGGCCAAGAGCCCCAGGAAGTGCCTGGGGGGAGAGGAAACACCTGGCACCCAGGTCCCCAGCAGGAGAAAGGAACAAACAGGAAGACCGGCAGTGGTCTTGGGCAGAAGGCCGGGCAGGGGGCAGCTGGAGGCCAAAGGGAATTCCGAGACAGGCCACGAGTGAGTCATGGTGCTCCCCCACCCCAAGACAGGATCGGCTGGAGGTGCCTGGTGGAAACTCCACTCAAGCCCAGTCACAACATAACCTTTTCCTGGATTGGCTCAGCTCACAGAGGCCTCTCTTCTTTTATTTATTAGATTAATTTATATGCACAATGACTCTGGGAGTATGTAATATTAAAAACCCACAATTTAGCTCCCACTCTACCCTGTGGCATCAACAGAATCAATCAGACCCCTTGATCGGCTCCAAATGGGGGTCCCCACTGATCCCCCCACACCTTTTAAGACCTTGCTGAAAAGCCATATGGCGGGGGGGGGGCAATCTTACCTCTGGGGGAATGGGGGGGGCAGTGCAGCGAAGGCCCTTTTCCCGGGTCCCACCAGACCTCCCTCCCTTCCTATGACAAACCCTGCCATCCTGCCCTGGTGGGATGGGTAGATGTTTGGGGAGGGGCGGTCTGTCAAACATCCTGGCCCCAACTCATCTGGGGCTTTAAAGGGGGTAAGCAGCACCGTGAATTGGAATTGCACTGGGAAGAACCCAGGCACCCCGGGCAGCTCCTGCAAAAGACACACATCCAAATTTGGATCTGTACAACCCATGTTTAAGCTTGCCTTCCCCAACATGGTGCCCCTGGATCTCCCAAAATGTCACTAGCTTGCCACTAGCAAGGGGGGAGGAGGGCATGGTGCAGCTCTTCTACAGGCTGTCTGAGATTTCCCGCTGGAGGCAGATGGCTGGGCCAGGTGCTCCTTCTCGGCCAACAGCAGCCCCAGAGGCCATGCAGGGGGGCAGTGCAGGAAGAGAGGCAGTTGTAGGTAGATTATGCTTGCCACCACGGTGGAAGGAGATGCCCGGTCCCTTTCCACTGTCCATCGCTGAAGGGCATGTCACTTCCATGCCAAGCTGCCCCAGGGGGAACCAGCGGGATCCTGCTTCTGAGTGCCAGAGCAGCTGCCCAAGAGGAGCCCTTGAGAGCCACCAGGAGGGGCCTGGAATCCCTGCCGCTTGAGCCCAGCCACTGGGCCAGAACTCGACCCGGGGCACCCTCCCAGCTGGATTTGGCTTGTCAGCCCCAGGCCTGACTCCAGCTGCCTGGGAGCTCTACAGGAACAGCTGCAGAAATGTGACTCACAAGGGCTCACCTGGGGAACAGCTGGATGGCAATGGTTGCTCGAGACTGGTCCCAGTGCTTGCTGGGTACCCCCAACGAGAACCTCTCCTGCCCCGAGAGTGGCTCACACCAGGATCTGGAGCCTGACATACTCAGACTGCCCTCCCTCTCGGCCCTCTCAGCCCAAGGGGCCTCTTCTGCCCCTGCTGGGGTGTCTCAGGGAACACGGCCGCTGTGTCTGTTTTCCCGAGTGGGTTTGGGCTGAGCTTGCTGGGCAGGGACGGACGTAAGCTGAACAGCAACTAAGTCAAGGCCTGGCTGGGCAGAGCACTCTACCTGCTGCCATGGCCTGCCAGGTGCCCCATGCGGCTGGAGGGACTCTTTGCCAACACCCTCCCTGGGTTGGGTGGGCATGGGGGTGAAGGGGAAGAGGGGCTCAAAGGCCAAATTCTGCAAGTGGAGGGGGCGGCAGCAATGAGACTGACCTGCCAGTCCCGAGGGGCAGCTGCTGGCCTGGTCCTCATGGGAGGGCCCAGCAAGGGAGGGCCTTCTTGGAGGCCATCCGCGTGGTGAAGAAGGGGCCAAGCGCCAAAGGCCGTAAAGTGGCCCCAATGAGACTTTTCCCACAGGAAGCTTGTGCTCCGCTTCAGCCGGGCAGCTGCAGAGACGGGGCCTAGCTGGCTCTCTAGTGGGCGTGGTTCCTCTGCCCTCCCAGACAGCCCTCCCTGGCCAGCGGTCAGCCTCCCATGGGGTAGGAGGCCTCCTTTCGGTTGGTCCCCCTCAATCTCAAAGGGACTCAGTTTGGAGTGAATGCGTAGAGCCGGTGGTCAGCAGAAAGGGAGCGGAGGTGGGGTGGCTCAATCTTCACAGGTTCATAAGGCTAAGAGGAGAGGAGTTCAGAAGGCCAAAATCAGAGCAAGGGATCTCCCAGTGCTGGTGCCCCAAGCTGCAATGTTTCCTCCCGCTCCAGGGGGAGAAGCAGCAGCAGCAGCAGCAGCAGCCGCCCCCCCCCCCCACATGCCTCCTGCCCTGCTGCTGCAGATAGATGCCTGGGAACCTGGATGGCTCATTGTCGGCTGGGAATGGTGACCACTTAGCTTGGAATGTCCTCTGGCTGGCCACTCCCCTGCACTCAAAGGAGCAGCGTGGGCAGGGGCTCTTGGTGGAAATGGTGCCTCCAGGTGGTCCTTCCCCTCCCACCCACCATCGCCCCAGGGCACCCAGATGCCCGGGCTCCTCCCCAGATACTGTTCTACATGGGATGGGGCGTGTGGGAGAGCAGCCGGGAGCCAGCAACACAGAGCGCACATGGAGTGCTCGGTGCCCTGTTCCTGACCCTTGCCTGGGCCAGCGGGGGCTTCCCCACTTCCTGGCCCGTGCTCCCCTCCCGCCCCCATGTTTGGGAGATTCCAAGCATTCAGGAACAATGACGATGTGGCCAAGAGGAGACTGGGTTCATCCTGGCCCAGCAGGGGGAAATCCACCCCCGCAGCAGCAGCCACTTCAGGGTGCATCATCCCAAACCGGCTGATTAGCAGCAGGGGCTGAAATGTGCTGAATCGAGATTGCAAAACATGCGGGGTGGGGGGGACAGCTGCAATCCTTCCCTGAACCCTTCCGGCCTGAGTCCAGCGCCCGGGAGGAAACCCCCAGGCTGGGGGGGGGGTGTCTTCCTGCTCCTTGCAGCTCAGGGAAGAAGCCTCAGAACGGGTCCTTTGACACCTACCCGGACAAGAGTCAACTTCGGGCCATGCTCCAGGAAAGGGTCTCTTCAGAGACCCACCCGGTTGGAAGGGACCCTGGTGGTCACCTAGTCCACCCTTGTCCCGAGCAGGAATATCCCAGACAAACGGATTGTGCCGCTTCCCTCTGTGGGCGGCTGTCTTGCCCGCTGACACTATCCCCTCCAAGAACCAGAAGGCAGTTTTCCCATCTTCCCTAAAGAGGTTGTCTTCTTTAGGCCGCCCATCTCTAGTTCTTGTCTTCCAAGATTTCGTTCCAGGCTCCTGCAAATCTCTGTCCCTGTTGCAGCTCCTCCCCTCCGTCTTGGCTTGGGGCAACTCGAAGCGGGCACTCCAGTTACATTCCGTTCGGCGCATCCCAGAGAGGACTGTGCCAGCCTTAGCGCCCGTGCGGAGGCAGCCCAGGATCGCCTCGGCCGTTCCAGCAGCTGCAGCGTCCTGCTGGCTCAGGCCGGAAGGCCAGATCCTTCCCGGGCCGCCACTGCCTCTCCCGCTGCGTCTGAAGAGGCTCGACGCCCGCAATCTCCGCCGCGCACGCTTCAGGAGCTTTCTTCCCTCGGGGCTCGGGAGAAGGCTGCCGAGCGCTGGGGCCCCACGGAAGTCCCCGAGGGCGGCGGAGGCCAGGCTCCTCGGGGAGGCGGCCTCGCTCTCCGCTCGGGCCGAGCGCCAGTCTCGCGGAGGGGGCGGCTGCTCGCTCGGCGCTTGGCCCGGCGGGGGTGGGAGGAGGGGCGGTGCCCGCCGCTGACTTCCTCCCCGCTTCCTGGCAGGCGGGCGCAGCGCATATAAAGCTAAGCGCGGGGCGGCGGGAGAGCACCGGCACCAAGCTCAGGAGCCGCTAGGAAGCCGAGTAAGCAACGGGGACGCGTCGGCGAAGGGGCTCCCTCCCTTGCCAGCCCAACGGACGGCCGCTTGCTCCCGGTCGGCCTGGCGGAGGAGGTTCCGTTCCTCCAGCTCAGAGAACAGAACTGGGCTGGTCTCGACGGGCCTGGGATAAGAGGCAGGCGGCACCCCCCCCCCGCCGCAAGCAGTCCGGACCCGCTTTGGGCCGCCGGGCGCCGCGTCGGTTCATCTTCTTCCTCTCTCGGCAGGATGGAGCTGTGGTCCCTCTTGTCCGTGGCCTGCCTGGCCCTTTCGCATGCCGCGGCCTCCCCTTCTGGCCGCCAAGTGATCCGGGTGGCCCAGCTCTCCACGGACTTTGGGGTCCGGGTGTTCCGGGAAGTGTCCAAGGCCTCCAAAGACCAGAACCTGGCCTTTTCCCCCCACGGCGTGGCTTCGGTGGTGGCCATGCTGCAGGTGGCCTCTGAGGGAAACACCCGGGGCCAGATCAAGGGCGCCATGAGGTTCGGCCTGAAAGGTGAGAGGGCTGCAGGGGGGAGGGGTTGGCACTTCACTAGCTTTTTGGTTTGCTCTTTGGGGAAAAGGAGAGCAGCTGGGGGAGGGGCAGCCTAGTTGGGCCTCTGACCTCTCAACCTGCACCGCCTGGACAGCAGGAACAGGTGGGCTCGGAGAGCTCCTGTCATTTGCAGATCCTACCTGAAGAGCCAAGGGAAAGCGGGGAGTGTGCCAGGGCAGCATCTGGGGAGGAAGGCCCCGCCTCGCCCTCCTGCAGGCCAACTCAGCTCTCCCCAGAGCAACTGCCCATCCCTGGTGGGTCAGGAGAGGGCCTGGTTGTTGGCTCCAGCAGAGCTGAGCACGCTCTCCATCCCCACAGAATGGGGCGTCCCACGAGCCCTGCGGCTGCTGCAGAAGATCCTGAGTGACCCCCGGAGCAAGGATGTGGTGCAGATGGCAGATGCCCTTTTCGTGCAGCGTGATCTGCCGCTGGTGCCCACCTTCATGCTGCGCTTCCAACGACTTTTTCACCAGATGGTCAAGCAGGTGGACTTCTCGGAGAGCGGCCGGGCACGTGACATTGTCAATGCCTGGGTGAAGCAGCACACCAATGGTGAGCGGCAGCAGAGGGCTCCCTCGGAAAACCAGGCAAACTCTACCCTGGGTCCCCAGGCTGAAAAAGCTTGATTCAGGCCAGGACTTAAGCCGAAGGGTCTCTAAGCCTGGAAGCAGAGGTTGCCCTGCTGCCCCCTCACCCCCCCCCTTTGACCACCTCTGCTTTCTCAGGGATGATCCAGGGCTTCCTGCAGGAGGGCACCCTGGATGCCATGACACGCCTGGTGCTGGTGAATGCCATCCACTTCAAAGGCCTCTGGCAGCTTCCCTTTCCGAAGGCTGCCACTCGCCAGCGTATCTTCCACAAGCTGGACGGCAGCACCGTTGTGGTCCCCATGATGGAGCAGATGGCTGAATTCCACTACGGTGAGGAGGCCCCTCTTTGGAGCGATGGGGGCGGGGAGTTTTGGCTCTTGGGCTTGAACCAGCCGGAGGGAGCTTCTCTGAGCATGCGCAGAGCACTTCTGGTCGCCTCAGGGGTAAGGATGCGCAGGGTCTCATCTGGCACCCCTCCCCCCCTGCCGCTGGACCTGCACAAGAGAGAGCACAAGAGAGAGGTGCTGCCCATTGTTGTGGCCCGTCAGCAAAGGACTTGGGGGGCAATCCTGCTCACCGATCTGTCCTCTCTTTGCAGTGCGGGATGCCCTCTTTGTGTCTCATCCCCCCTTCTCTTTCAGGCGAATTCTCCACCCCGGAGCAGGGGGACTATGATGTCATCGAATTGCCCTACCAGGGGGAGACGCTGAGCATGCTCATTGCTAGCCCCTTCCAGCGGGACGCCCCCCTCTCGGCCCTGGTGACTGCTATCGACTCCTGCCTCATCGCAGAGTGGAAGAGCAATATGTCTGCCGTGACCCGGCTCCTCGTCTTGCCCAAGTAGGGGTCGCTCGGGACTGCCTCAAGCCACCAACCCCGCATAGGCTTTTGCCCCTCACTGACCCTTCCTTCTCTGCAGGTTTTCTCTGGAGAGCGAAGTTGACCTCCGCAGGCCACTGGAGGCCCTGGGCATGACAGACATGTTTGATTGCGAGAAAGCCAACTTCAGCCGCCTCTCAGGTTGGGGTCTCCCCTCTATGCCGCCCTTGGGTCGTCATCCCCCAGGCTGGGCACTGGCTGGCTTGCAGGGAGCCTGGCGGGGCTAAGGCCCAAGCCCAGGGGGAGGAGGAGGAGATCTCTGGGAGTGCGCAGAGTGCTTTCCCTGGAGCCCATCAGCTCTGCGGAGAGGCCTGAACCCCCCTGGCCGAAGCAGGCAGGCACTCTGTATCCTGCTGTGGCTTAGCTGGCACCCCTCCCCCCCTGCCGCTGGACCTGCACAAGAGAGAGGTGCTGCCCATTGTTGTGGCCCGTCAGCAAAGGACTTGGGGGCCAATCCTGCTCACCGATCTGTCCTCTCTTTGCAGTGCGGGATGCCCTCTTTGTGTCTCGGGCGCTACAGAAAGTAAAGATTGATGTGAACGAGAGTGGTACCGAGGCCTCTTCTGCCACAGGTGGGTGCCCTGGGTCACTGCCAGGGGCTCTTCTCTGTCCAGTTCTGTTGGCAGAGAAGAAACTGCTTCTTACCAGCAAACAACCCCCCTACACACACACACACACACACACACTCTTTGAGGCTTCCTAACATGCACCCGGGTTGGTTTTGCCCCGAAGTGGGTCACCCCCATGACTCCTCCTAGGGGCCTCAGGAGGAAGTGAGGAGCCAGGGGCTCCAGGCTGTGCCAGGCGGAAGGCGGCGCTGCTGCTTACTGAACCTACCAGTCAAACGTTAAGCTGTTGAATGAGGCCCCCTCCTCCCTCCCTTCCAGCTGCCATCGTCTATTCCCGGATGGCGCCCTTGGAGATCGTGCTGGACCGGCCTTTCCTTTTTGTTGTGCGGCACAACCCAACTGGTAAGGCCCACCGAGGACCCTTCCTCCCGCCAAAGACTGCTCCAAAGTGGCTTCTGTCCCAGGGGTTGCAGGAGCCCAGGGAAAAATCAACTCGCTCCCCCCCCTCCACCAAATAAAGGAGGGCTTCACTTGAACCAGGACTGCCCCCAGCACCAGATGTGGCTTTGCTGCCTGTTCTGGTACAGGCCGAGGGAAACTCCTCCTTGGTTCAGTCCAACAGCCGCATGAGTTTTCCAAAATTAGCTAGAGGTGACTAAATTGGGTGGCTCACTGTCGTGAGACACGGCTGGTTGTGCCAACTGGTTATTGTGCTAAGCCTTCACAGGATATCTTTGCTTAGCACCACTGTGATGCCAACACAACCTTGGCGTGGGTGACCCAGGTTTAGGGTGGAGCTGCTTTACAACCCAGCCAATCTGAGCCACTGGGAAGACCTTCAGGGCGGGGACCCTGTTTGGGTCTGTTCTGTTCATTCTGGTGAGGGTGGCAGCTCAGAGACGGACCCTGGAAGTAGAGTGCCCTCCGTGCCCCCCCCCCCGCTGTATTGGGCCGTATTTCGCCTGGATAGCTAGCTGGAGATCCAATGGATGCGGGCAGCCAGAGTGCTACCTCCTTCCAGCCATGGTCCTGCTTCCGCTGGAGGCTGCTGGTGTGCAGGGAGCATGTTCTGGCACGTGGGGCTGTTTTAGGCCTGTCCCGTTTCTGTACCCGCCCCCCAGTGAAGGAAGAGGGCAGAGGCAGCTGCGCTTTGCCCCACCCGCTGCTGGCCTCCCATAGCATCTCTGTTCCTCCTGCAGGAACCATCCTCTTCATGGGGCAGGTGATGGAGCCCTGAGCGCCCCTCTGCCGCCGGACCTCCCTCTGAAGAGAAGGGGGGCCTTTCTTCGCCCGCCCAGGGAGCCTCCGTGCCAGCGGGATGACCCACCACCAAGCCCTTTGTGGAAGTCGCTTCTGCTGGGCCTTCTCCCTTGCCTGCCCTGCCACTCCTGGCATCGAGAACCAGGCACCGGCAAACCAAGTTCCAGGCAGGAGCTCTGCCAGCTGCTCTCAAGGAATGAATGCCTGGATGGAGAAGGTGCCACCGTGGATGCCAGCCTTGCCCGGGCACTGCCCCTTCGCACTGGATCAGGGAGCCGGTCCCTCCTCCCCTTCTGGAACAAGAGCCTCTTGGGGGGAGCTGCCCCCCACCGTCTGAACTAGAGCACTTTGGGACTAAGAAGAGAAACTTAATATATGCAGATATTTTGTCTTATTTTTGCACATAAAAATACACTGCGACGGCAACTGACTCGCGTGCTTTGCAGGCCAAGCGGCCCTTTTGAGCGACGGGGCGGTCGGGAGGCGGGAAGGCGCCGGCAGGGGGCGGGGGCGAATCCGGGCTCCGCCTCTCCCGGGTTCTTGGGCGGGGCGGCCAGGGGGCTCCCATTGACGTCACGGCAGGGCGTCTCCCGCGTCTCCTGGCAACCGTCCGGGGCCGGAAGTGCGCGCCACGAGCATGCGCGGGCGGAGGCACCTGGGCAGGTTAAGGCGGAGAGGAAGCGGCTGCCGGGCCCGCCTGGGACGCCCCGCCGCCGCCGCCGCCGCCATGGTAAGGAGGGAGGGCGGGGGCATCGGGCGCCGCCCGGCGGGCAGGAGCAGCTCGAGGAGGCCCGCGTGGCTCCCGCGTCGGCGGGCGCGGCTCTCCGGGCCCTGCGGGCGGGCGGGCGGGCGGGCCAGAGCAAGGCCGAAAGAGCGGGGCCTCTGGCGGCCATGATCCCCGGGCCTCCCCGCCCCACCCCCCGCCCCCGGGATCCGCGCCTGGGGTTGGAGCAAGGGACCGCCGAGGCCCTCAGTGGGGGCTTTTGGGGGGCGGCGGCGCTTTTGTCTCCTTTCGCGGCCGTCAGGCTCAGTTCCTCCGCGCTCCCCTCCCCCACGGAGCCTCCCCCGCTGCCCGGCCTCTCTGGGCTCGCGAGGGGGAGCAGAGGGGGTTAGGGTTAGGCTCCCCGGGCCCCCCATGCGCTCCCCCCCCCGGGGCTCTCATAACGCCCTCCTTGTGCGCTTCCCGCCCCCCCCGCCCTCCCCCTCCCCCTCCCCCCCCCCCCCCCCCGCGGACGGGCGACCTTGGAGCCGGGGTGTCCCCTGCGCTGCCCAGGAGGGTTTGGGGGCGCTGACCCCCTGTGTGCCCTGCAGATGCGCTTCATGCTGCTCTTCAGCCGGCAAGGGAAGCTGCGCCTCCAGAAGTGGTACCTGGCCACCTCTGACAAGGACAAGAAGAAGGTGGTCCGGGAGCTGATGCAGGTGGTGCTGGCCCGCAAGCCCAAGATGTGCAGCTTCCTGGAATGGCGGGACCTGAAGGTGGTCTACAAAAGGTGATTCCTTTCCAGGAGGAGGAGGGGCCGGCTGGCCTGCGAGGCATCCTCCTCCTCAGGCCCTTCTCTCTGCATCCTCTCTGCAAAGGGGGACCCTTTGCCGTTTGTGGGGCCTTCTGGGAGATGGTGCGAGAGGGCCTCTCCTTTGCTGCCTCTGCACACCTGGCTTCCTTTCTGCATCTCTTGGGGGTGGGGGTGGGGGTTAGAGGAACAACTGGTGGAGCCCAGAAGGTGGTCTGCTCCTCCAAGGCCTTGCCTGGGCTTTGAGCCAGAAACAGCCTGGTTATTTGGGGAACGGGGCGTCCCCCAGGAAGGCCTTGCTTCCTCCCAGGTGAGAAGAGCCTTGGCCAGAAGGAGCCAAGGGACCTCTACTACAGCCACATTCTGTGCTTTCTTGCTCCTTCCCTTCCCTGCTGGGGGACAGCAGAGGGCCTAGCCCTACCCACTCCTCTCTCGTTGGGGGTCTCGAGGCAGCAAGCGCTCTGTTCTGTTGGCTTGTGCCTCCCATGTCCTCCCACAGACGGCTGGGCTGAACGGGTAAGGTGGCTGCCCTTCCCCAGTCAAGTCTCTCTCTGGTCTTTAAATGCTGCTCTGGACAGACCAGCTTCTTTGCTGAGGAGAGGGTTGCTCCACCCGTTGGAGTGGGTTACATCCCAAAGACGGTAACGGATCTCGAGAGGAACGGGCCGTTGAAGGGCTCTGACTAATAAGAATGCAGGGCTTTCTTGGTGGTCCTCTATTCCCTTCTCTTCCTCCCCCCTCCTGAATGCTGTTTGATACTTCAACAGGAGAGGGAATGCTGTGGGGCAAGGGAGAAACTCACGGCCCCTCCTTCCTCTCTCTGGCCCAGGTATGCCAGCTTGTACTTCTGCTGTGCCATCGAGGGGCAGGACAATGAACTGATCACCCTGGAACTCATCCATCGATACGTGGAGCTGCTAGACAAATATTTTGGCAGTGTGAGTCAAAGGGAGTTGCTGCTTTCCTTTCTTGTGCTGATCTGGCCACTTGCTCTCACCCCCCTTGTGCTCCAGGGTTCCTGCCCCACACCTTCATGACCTCTGGAACTGTGGCTGTTGCTAGGCCTGCTAATGACAGGCTGAGTTTCCTCCAAGCCAGGAATCAGGCTGGCAGCTGGGCGGGGCACTTCTGTTTCCCCACAGATCATGAGCAAAGCCTTCCCTGCCTTCTGCCCCTCCTCCCCAGGTGTGTGAACTGGACATCATTTTCAACTTCGAAAAAGCCTACTTCATCCTGGACGAGTTCCTGATGGGGGGGGAGGTGCAGGACACCTCCAAGAAGAGCGTCTTGAAAGCCATTGAACAGGCAGACCTCTTGCAGGAGGTAGGGGCTGCGTGGAGGGGGGGGGAGGCAGACTGCTCTGCTGCACCGACTGCCAATGGCTGCAGGAGGAGGAGAATGAGGAGAAAGAGCAGTCCCCACCCCCAGCTCCTTGGCTGCTGCATGCCATGAGTCACCACAGGCAGGCAGGCTCTGTTCTCTCGCTCCCACCATCGCAGTGGGTGTGGGTGACTCGACTGCTGTGAACAGTGGGGAGGAGAGCAGCCATGGCCCCCAGGCTCCTCTGAGACCGTGGGGTGCCTGGCTTCTGGCACCTGGAATGGCTGCCTTGCTGGCAGAAATTTCACTAGCTGGCCGAGCGTGTGCAGAGTGCCCTCTCAGAGCTGTCTTTGGGGAAGAGGGCTTTGTCTGCAGCGTGCGGAGTTCTCTAGCTTGATGCCCCCTCTCCCTTCCATCCTGCAGGAGGACGAGTCTCCTCGGAGCGTGTTGGAGGAGATGGGGCTGGCATAGCTTGGCTCCCTTCAGAATCTCAGGCCGTCTTCCCTGCCACCCTGCCTCTCCCCCCCCCCCTCCACTGCCCCACAAGCTCTGCGGACATCGACTCGTCAGATTCTGGCAGGTGGGCAGCTGGACTCCGCAGCCCCCGACTCAGAGGCAGGATCCAGGGCAGTTTTCGTCATGGTCCCGGGTGCTGGTGGTGAAAGGCTCTTCTCGCAACCTTCTTCTTCACTCGGTTGTCCACTCCTGCCCCCTTTCACACCCGCAGCGTCCATCTGCTGCTGCTGACCGGCCTCTGACAGACCCCATGGCGCCCAACTCCTCTCCCCCCCCTCAGGGGAGCCATATTGGGAAGCTACAAGGTCACCATAGAACAGCAGCTTCCTCGAACCCGAAGGCTGCTCTCTGGATGTTTGGGGCTGTGTGTGATTCTCTGCACTCTGCCCCTGCCGGCGCGTCTCCGGCGCAAGGAATGGGAGGGGATGGTCTTCCCGGGTTTTCTGGAATAAAATGTGTCTGGAAGAGTCTGGCCTGATGGTGTTTTTATGCCTAGCAGGATCCCAGCAGTAACAGCTGACCTGAAAGATGCAGGTGCTGCACACGCTCCATTCTTGATGTGTGGGGATGGAACGTGGGGGGGCCAGTGGGGAGGCGAGGGTTAGCCAGGGCACCCCTGCTGCTGGCCCTTCCAAGTCGGGGGGGGGGAGGACTGGGGCCAAGCAAGCCCCACGGCTTGGCAGCTTGATTCCTTTTGCCAAGTGGCATCTTGCCTCGCATCAGGGCACTTGGGGAGCTGGAGGGGTGTTGCGGGCAAGGGAGATGGCAGAGCGGAAGGCTGGAGGTGCAGGGAGGGTGGTGAGGCTTCGGGCTTGGATGCCAGAGCTGCTTGGCTCCTCCAGCCCAGGAGAAGCTGCCCTTGGGCACTTTAAGCCCTTTCCTCTCCCCACAGGTGGCCCAATGTGGTTTTCATCCCTTAGTCAGCCGAGAGGCAGACCGAGAAGGGGGGAACTCTGCAGGTCCTCGCCTAGTGGCCTCCTGCTTCCAGCCATCAGGGGCGCGAGGGCTGGGTCGGCCTGAGGAGAGGACTCCCCTTCAAACAGGTCCTGCGGTCCCTCTTGCCCTCCCTCGCCTTAACGGGTGCCGTGCGGTGCTGAAAGCCACCATCTTGCCGCTTGATGTGATGGTTACTTCCCAGAGTACCTGAGAAACACACGGAGAAAACAGGCGTGGCAGTTACTACTAGAGTATTTCAGAGTTCCTTAGTGGGACATCGTCATCTCTCTCCAACTTACATGGTGCCCATACCACAACTGACTTGGCAGGATATGAAGATTAAAACCCCACATTTTAGAAAGAAAAAGGTAACTCGCCATCCTGATTACAAAAACAGACCTCTGCGGTCAGGCTAGCCTAACCTTAAGAGCCTTGATAGTACAGGGGTTTAGTGCACCCTGTAATTAACACAGCTGCCTGCAATTTCTGCTGGTTCGAATCTCTCCAAGGCTCAAGGTTGACTCAGCCTTCCATCCTTTCTAAGGTAGGTGAAATGAGGACCCAGTTTGTGGGGGCAATAAGCTGACTTTGTATAAAACATACAAAAGAATGAAGGCTATTGCTTAACGCATTGTAAGCCGCCCTGAGTCTCTGGAGAAGGGCGGCATATAAATCAAATTAAAAAAAAAAAAAAAAAACCTTAGGGAAGGCTGAAGGGCTGGAGTCGTCCAGACCTCCAGGAATGCTGCTGTGCCTCCCCCCCCCCCCCCGAAGGCAGGGCTCCTGGTGTTTCACGGAGGATCCCCCGGAACACAGCCTCTATACTAGACCAGGGGAGGGGGATACCTAGAAGCCTGTGGAAGAGCCAACCAGCGGTCCAAAAGCTGGTCTCCCAAGATTTTATTTATTTATTTATTTTATTTTATTTTATTTATATACCGCCCTTCTCCCAAAGGACTCAGGGCGGTGAACAGCCATCATAAACCAATGTACAAAATAGAATTTAAAAGCAGATTAAAGTAATTAAATCATAGGCCGAATTTAAAACACTCATTTTAAAACCAATTTTAAAACCCCATTAAAACCAGATTAAAATCATTTATCCCATCAGAGCAGCTTGCTGGAATAACAGGGTCTTCACTGCACGACGGAAGCAACAGAGGTCGGGGATCCTTCGTATGTCCGGGGGTAATTCATTCCAGAGGGCAGGGGCCCCCACAGAGAAGGCTCTCCCCCTGGGGGTCGCCAGTCTACATTGTTTGGCTGACGGCACCCTGAAGAGTCTCCCTCTGTGTGAGCGTACCGGTCAGTGGGAGGCAATTGGTGGCAGAATGCGGTCTTGTAGATAGCCAGGTCCCGGAAACCACCGGGAGCCAGTGCAGCTCGCGCAAGGGGGTTACATGGGAGCGACTCCTGAGCTGGCCAGGGGCAGCTGAACCGGCCTCTTGGCTGCCAACCTTCCTCCAGCCATTTTGAGGGGGGCTGCTTGGCAGCTGCTGAGGCTGAGCCCGTGAGCGGTCACATGGCCATCTCTCTGCCCATCCCTCTTTCATGGCCCTCCCAGTAAGGCCCCTCCTGAGGTTCCCTCCCACTGGTCCAAGTCCCTATGCTAGGGTCTCTCTCCCCACTGAGCCCCTCACCAGGTTGCTTTCTTCCTGGCAGAGCTGCCTCCACTCCCGAGTGAGATCCTGGGCAGCAGGGCAAACTGGAAGCCCCTTCCCAGGACAGCTGCTGGCCTCTCTTGCCTCTCGATGTGGCAAGCGAGGCTTCGTGGCTGGTGCCGCTTCCAGGAACCGCTGTGGAGAGCAGTGGAGGACTTTCTCTGGAAAGTGTCCTGGGCCCCAAGGCCAGCTTCTCCGCCCTGCTTGGATTTGAGGGGCTGTTGGCCAGGTGAGAGTGGGCTGACACTTGCCACTCTGCACATGCTCAGAAGCTACTTTGGGAAACTACTACGTTGCAGCACTTCCCTGAGCTAGTTCTGGTGAGGATTTGAAGTTTTCCGGATCCTGTATTGGAGGCAGAGGCCCATCTGGCCTATAGCCCACCAATTTGCAAATAATGAGAGTAACTCATAATAAAATAGTTGCTTTTATTTCTTAGCAAAACTAGTAATTCGACATGCTATTTACAACAGGGCAAATGTGTTTTATTTCAAGTACAACAAAATGGACCAGACATCAAAACAACTTCTTCTGCTTGTTTGTACAGGACTAGACATCACAAATTGAAGAAACTTGCACACTCTAAGACTGATGTCAGTGGAAAATTCTTACACGCGTGCAAAGCGCCACCTTCGCCACAGCCTCGTCAGCCTCCAGTGCTCACCCAGGTAGATCCCTCCGGCAGGCAGCTTTGGATGGTCATGAATGTTCACAAGCAGGTCTACTGAAACATGCTGAAGCCCAACCTCCCCACCCCTTGGAGGGTCCCTTGGCTCTGGGTGCAACATACCAGCGTGGTGCTCGCGTGACTCCTCCGTGTCAACCACCTGCCCGGGAGCCGGTGACGACAGCCTGGCCTCTCTGTCCCAGATTGCCAGGGGGCGTCCCTGTGAGCAACTGGGCCAGGTGGCAGCCAAAAGGAAAACGGATCACCCGCCCCTCCCCCCGCCCCCGATCTGCCATCCCAGTTATGGCACAGGCTCTTTTCCATCACCACGATGGGAGGCAGATCCCCTCTAATAAGTGGCCGGCCTGATTCAAGGGCAGAATTGGAGGCGCAATCTCCAAGGAAGCCTCGTCTTGGGCCGCTAATCCACAGAAGGTAATGACATGCAGACCGAATCAGCAGATGCCACGGAGGCCATCTTTACCCAGCCTTATTTCCTGCCCCTCAACCAGTTTGGAAAAAATTGAGTTTCCTTTCTCTTCTAACTGGGAAAAAAGCCGATGTGCATTAGGAGAGAAAGCATAAACCACCCCAAGGACTTGGGTTAGCAGGCTTGGGCTGTGCTCCTAAGGCACACTCTCGTCACCTGGGAGTGTTTGAGTCCCCAGGGAGAAGGGCGGTATACAAATTCAAAATAAAATAAAAATTAAAAAAAGGGCCCCAGCTAGCTCTTTCTAGTTTTTGGGTTGTTTTGAACGTCCCTGTAGCCAATATGGAAAGTCTGCAGCATGAGACTGGCGGGAATTTGCTTCTCCTCACTGATTAGGCTGTGACAAAAAGCAGATTAGAGAAACCAGTTTGGTGTATGGTTAAGGCATCAGGCTAGATACCAGGAGATGGTGAATTCTAGTCCTGCCTTAGGCACAAGACTGCTTGGGTGACCTTGGGCCAGTCACTTTCTTGCAGCCCTAGGAAGGAGGAAATGGCAATCCACTCCTAAAAAATCTTGCCAAGAAAACTGCAGACTGACTCTGAGAATTGGACATTGGACTCTGAATGGAAAGAAAGGGAGGAGGAGGAAGCAGATACTGAGTTCTTGGGTGGCAAGTTGTTCCATCAGAACCCCTGCACCCCAAGTCCAATAATTATATTTTGGGGAAGCCTGTGGACCAGAATTTGACCTAACTGGCTGCTCTCTCCTTGTCTCTTGAAGACGGAATAGAACCCCGTCCCTCAAAGTTACCGTCTAGAGCTAACTGGAGTTGACCAATGCTTCATTCCACAGTTCAGGATCAGCTCCAAGCCACCCTGGACTATCTTGTAGTTCAGACTGGCTTGTTTTCCAGGGGGGTGGGTGAGGGGGTGGGAGGCAAAGGAGTCTGACTTGAGACAGGGGAGGGCAAGTGAATAGGGATTATTTAGGAGGTGGGTCTTTGTTGCCACACCCAACTCTCCCCTAATTCTTTTCTGCAACTTCTTTCTGCAAATGCTATGAAATGTGGGCTTCTCGGAGTTCTGCCAAACAGGGTGGGAGCGGTAACCAAGAGCTTCCAAGGAGTCACGATGCAACCGGCATTTTCACCTGAAGTGCTACCCTGGGAAGAAAGCGCTTGTGGCTTGTCCTGTTCTGCTCTTGTGAAGGTCTCTTGCTGCAGTTCCTTCGGGGGTCTTAAAAGGTCTGTGGGAATGGGGTCCCAAGTTGCTCAGAGAGGCTCCTTTAGACTGGATGTCGGGAAAAGGAAATTCCCCTTTTCCCCAGTGGAGGGCGGCTGTCTGAAATCAGATGAAAAGGGAGGGCGGCTGGCTGCCCCCAGGCACCGAATCTTGGGACCTTTCACCAGGTGGGGAGATTTGGTTCTCCTGAATCATGCAAGAACCCAGATTTATGTCAGAAACACTGAGTGGCCAAGTTTCTTTGGGTGGGGAAAGGGTGGGAGGAGAAGCGGCTGCCGCCACCTTCACTAGAAAACTTTGGGGTGCTTCATCAGCAGGTTCTCCAGGTAGTTCTCCAGGTCCTCATCGTGGGCTTGGATGTCAAAATAGCCATCCCGTGGCACCATGGGGCCCGGCAGGGGGTGGTAGTGGTGGTAGACTGGAGTTTGGAAAGTCCGGGGGTCGATGTGGTTGGAGAGCTTGGTGCTTCTGTCCTTGGCCTGGTACCGCTTGGGGACGGGGAATTCATTCCCTTTCAAGACTTCGTTCCAGGCAGCCTCCTCCTGCTTGGGGAGGTGGTGGTATGGCTGAAAGGCTATGGGGTGGGAGGCCTTGGGGATGGGGCGGGCCTCTTGGCGGGCACTGGGGTGAGAAGGGGCCTTCTTGGGTTTGAGGTGGGATGGAGCCACAAACAACTTGCCCTTGCTGCTGGGCTCAGGCTCCTTCTTTTTCTCCACGTGGTTAATTATATCAATGACATCATCAGCAGGCAAGTGCAGCTTGCTGGACAGCTCAATCAGACGGTCAATGGTGTTTGGGTCGATCTCCTCCTCCTCCTCCTCCTCCACCTCCTCCGGGGTCTCGTTGGACCGCTTGTCTTCAGCCACGTTGTCTTCCCCATCTCCAAAGAGGAGGGAGGCCACCTTGCTTCCTTCTTCTTTGGACTCCTCCTGGGCAGCGGCCCCTCGCTGCCCTTCGTCGCCATCGTCTTCTTCGCCATCCTTCAGCAAGTACTGAAGGAGCAGGTCAGAGGCCATGTCTGCCAGACGCTCTTCCTCGGCGGCAGCCCGGCGGGCCTCCTCTGCCTGCCTCCGGCTCTCGGCCAGCTCCTCATAGCGGCGCTGCAAGAGCTGGTGCTCCAGATGCTGCTGCTGCCTCAGCTTCCGGGCTCCGGTCCAGGACTCCTGGGCGGGGGGTGCCTTGCGCTTAATGTTGAACTTGAGTTGCTGGTACTCTTCCAGTTCCTTGAGCATGTCATCGGGGTGGGGTCCTTGGGGAGACTCAGTAGGGGGCATTTGATGCCTGTAGGAAGGTTCCTCTCGCTTGTCGGTGGGGCTGTAGTGTTGCAGCTCCTTCAACATGGACTTCAGGTTCTCCATCTCCGGCTGGTCAAAGATCCTTTCCTCGGCCTCCTTCCCTTGTGGTGGTTGGTCTCTGTCCTTGTTGGATGGCCAACCTGGCAGGCTCTCTGGCTGTACATCAGAGCTCCTGGCCTCACTCTGGACTCGTTCCTCATTGGCACCGGGCTTGGGGCTTAGGGATGTCTCCTTGGAGTCCTGGGGTGCAATCTGAAGTGCTTGCAGGAGGACGGCAGCAAGGGCCTTGGGATCCATGTCTTGGAAGAGTTCCTCTCTGATGCCCTTCTGCTTCCCAACGTCTGGGCCCATCTCTGCCCACTCTTTGTTGGACTCTTCTGGAGCTTCACCCAACTGGCCCTCTAACCCATGAGGAAGGGGAGCAGCCAGCTCGTGATGGCACTGCACCAAGAGGCAGAGAAGAAGGATCCATGTCCCTCTGTGGAGACGCTGGGGCCAAAGCATTCTGATGCACCACTGGATGATCTGTGGGGGGAGGGGGGAGAGACAGACAAGGGGGCAAGGTCAGAGCTCGAGTGTCCCAGGAGCACTAAAAACACGTATGGCCTCCAGAGCTGTTGACAGAAAGAGCTGGCTGGGCTCTCTACTCCTGTCAGAGGTGAGATGAAATTGCCCCCCTCCCATTAGCTGTTTGGTATGGTTGGCTGGAGAAATTTTTGCCAGCTGTACAATTAAGGTGGGATGCCATCTGCACGGCACATGGGTCACAAAGTGACTAAGGGTGGGTGGATCCACTCCCTGCAGATGGGCATGCTGACCAGCACACTCTCTGGGCCCCTTTTGTCCGAAGGCGCACTGGCAAGTGTGCACCGGTGGGCACACTGGCAAGGGCTGCCCATGGCATGGCTGGGGCAGGTGGTCTCTGAGTGGATCCTCAAGAACGATCCTAGAACAGCTGCAGCTGGAGAGAGCCAGTCTTCACCTTCCCTGCGCCATGGAGGGGCATTGCTCCAAGGAAGATGGTACCTCCCCCACCCACCGCGAGTCTGCACTCGCACCTCCTGCCTTCTTCTCCACAGAGCATGTTGGCAGGGGGGGGGGAACTCCTCATTTGAAATGAATTACTGTTCTTGTTGCTTCTTGCCAACCCGTCCCAGTCACTCACCCGGCCCAATCCTCTGGGAGTGGACTTGCCTCCCCCACATAGAACGAAATCCTCTTTTCTAGAATGGGCTTCTCCTGTGCCTCACCTGGTTCCGGTGTGTGTGTGTGTGTGATGGACTCGACATGTGATGCTTCTGTCTCTGCCCCTTTCCGTGATTTTGGAAGGAGCAGCTCCTGCTTCCCTTGGCCCAATTATCACCACCCTAGCCATCCAGCCACCCCCCACCCAGTTACTGGTGCAGATGGTCCTCTGGAGGGGGGGAAAGGATCAGCCTCCCCTCAGCAGAGCAGCAGCAGACCGCTCTGCAGTCACCCACCCACCCACCCACCGCCCCTGCTGGCAGGGAGTGCTGGGGAAGCGCAGCCTCCATTCCCTCCCCTTCAGATCCCTTCTGAGGTCCTGCTTCCTTTTGCCCGTCCGCCTCTAGGATCGACTTCGGCCTTTCGACCTCTCAGCCGCGCCCCAGATTCTTTCATGCCGATCGGATTCAGCCTCACCGAGATCTTTTTTGAACAGCCTTGGCGATTTCCGCAGTGTTTACACCAAGCGACGCCTCCCCATTCTCCTTGGAGACCCTCTGGGAGGCGACCCCTTTGCTTCGCCACTCCTCCTTCCTGCTTTTCACAAAACAACAAGGAGCCAGATCTTCCATGGGGTCCGCCTTCCCCCTTCTCCTGTGAGCCCGAGTCAGCCAGGTTTATACATTTGTATCCCTCCCGCTTGAATTCCGGAGTGACGCAAGTTTTTCCCTTGCCCCGGCCGTGTCCACCTCCTGAAGGCTCGGCGATCTGGCTTCGTCGCCAGCAGTCCGGGCTCTCCCACCCAAGGCTCCCCTTCGACGGGGAGCCCTCGCCGACCGGCTTTCTCCTGACACCAGATCGCGTGGCTCGCTCGCCTCTCGTTCCCAGCAAATTCCCCCACCCGTGGATGGGCGAGGTCGGGGGGGGGGAGGCGGTTGTCGTCCTCCCCCTCTTCTTGGGAGAGGGTACTCCCGCCCACCCACCAGCGCTCACCGACGTTTCTCTGTGGTCCGGGAGGGAGGAGCGCGTTAACGGCTCGGGTGTAGCTGCGCCGCCGGGGACTCCACCCTTTCACCGGTCCGCCCGTTCGCCGCCGCCGCCGCCGCCGCCGCTTGTCTTTCTCGGGCGTCGCTCTCTGCCGGATAGCCTTTCAGCACCTTGAACAGCGGCGGGGCTGGGCTGCTGCTTTTGTACTTCCAGCCCAGCCCACGTGGGGGGCTGTATTGACGTCAATGTTCATTCATAAAATTCGAGCAGGATTGGAGAGGAGTTCCGCGCCTGCGCGAAATGGAAATAAGCCTTTCGAGTGAACGGGTGAATGGCTGCCTGTGGCTGAATGAATGAGAGCGGAGTGGATGAATGAAGAACTGGAACGGGAGCAGCAGAGAAGGAGAAAGCCGCGGGAGAGGCGAGGCGTGGATTTGGTGAATGAATGAGACACTCGGAGGAAAGGGTGGGAGGGGCACAGACCCGGGGAGGCCCGAGGAATCTCTTTCCAGATCTTTACAGGGGCTTCCCCATTGCCCGAGCCAAGAAACGGAGCCGTGGTTTCTTTCCGAATCGCGTCGGCGGTTTGAAGACTGCCTTCTCAGAAAGCTGACGGCGGCCCGGGGGGAATCATCGGCGGTCATGCGCGGGCGGGGCGGAACTGGGGGCACGCGCGCTGAGATACCTCTGCGTGCACTCCGTGTTCCGCGTGCCTAGCGCGGTATCGGGTGGCCACCGGAGCGCGCAGGGGATAATATCGGCGCGGTGGGTCTTTAATCTCGGCGCAGCAGTCCTCGGTGCGCCTTTTGCCAGCGCCCGAGCAGAGCCTTCTGCCTTGCCTTGACGCGCCTACCTGCCGCCGCAGAACCCTCCGGCTCACCCGTGCTTACCTTCAGCTCCGTGTCTCGCTCGCTTCACTTCTTCCTGCCCGTTCTCTCTGCCCTGCCCTCTCAGGCGTGACTCCTTTTGGATCCGTACAGGGAGGCCTTTGCGAGGTTTCAGGAGAGGGTGAGTCACCTCCCCTCCCCCTGCAGTCCTGCCGGCTCTCCCCTCCCTCTTGCGTGTCCTTGGGGGTGAAGAAAGCTGCGCTTCTTTCTGCATTTGAACTACGGTGGAGGGGTTAGCAAATCCCAGACTGTGCTCAAAGCAAACACCCGGCCGGGCTCTTTCCCGCTTCTCCCCCTCAGTTATCAGTATAGGGTGTGCTTGCGGGAGTGGGGGGGAGCCACGATGGGTTGTGTTCCTTTCTCATGGATCTGGCATGTTCCACTTGGAGCAACGTCAGCTCCTGCCAGCTATCTGTGGATATGCCAGGAGCTTCCGTGACTGAGGCTGGACATGGAATACAAAAGGCTTATTGGATGCACCTTTCGAGGGAGGAAGGCTCTCTCTGCAGCACTGGAGGTGAAGGAATCCTCCAAAGAGCCATGGTCTTCTATGGTCTGAAAAGGAAACGCCATATGGCCAGTTGGGATTAGGAAACCAGTGTTTCCAACCACCGGCAGATACAACCCTCTTCTACAGGAAAAGTCCCGCTCATCTAGCCCAATCTTCCCAGCTGGGTGCCCTGCAGCCAGAGGACAAGCCGGCTGAAGGTTATGGGGACAGAAGCCCTTCCCAGCTGGAGGACGGCTTTGAACCTCATGCCTTTAGAAAGTCCAGGAGAGAAATTCAATCACGACTCTCCCCCTTCCTTTGGCCACACAGCACTGTATATTTCCAGCCAACAAGTCCAGGCTTCAAGGAGACCCCAACCTTTAAGAGGAATTCTGACCAACTGTAACAGCTTCGAGGAGGAGGAGGAGGAGGAGGAGGAGGAGGAGGATGGTGGTGGTGGTTTCAGGGGGCTAGAAACAAGATCTTGGGAAGGAAGATGGAAGGAATGGAAAAGTTTTAGCCTTGAGGAAAAATGACTAAGGGGAGATATGATAACAGGCTTCAAGCACTGAAAGAATGTCACCTAGAGAAAAAAGAAGACTAATTCTGATAACTCCAGAATGCAGAACAGAGCCACGATGTAAGTGACAGGAAGGTGGATCCACTGAACCGTAGAGAAAACATCCCAACAGAAAGGGCAAATTGATAGTGGCCACAAAGAAGGAGAGGGGCTGAAAAGGAGGCTTTCAGTTAAAGAGCCCGTTCCGGCTCTCCGATGCCCCACAGTGCTGCTTTCCTTTGTCCCTCTCTCCCTATGGCAGGGAGGGATCCCTGGAGCATCAGCAGAAAACATCCCAGGATTCTGCTGCAAGAACTTCTGAACGGTTTCTGCTGGGCGATCCTGAACTTGCACACACTTCAGGGCCCACCAGAGGACTCTTCCCTACCTCAACTCTGCCACTCTTCTTTTGCTACATCTGGATGTCAAAAGAGCATCCAGCAGCAAGAAAAAGTTCCCAGCCAAGAAGGAACACCAACAGGAAGGTCGTGCTACTTGTGGGAAGCGAAGGAAGCAGGCAGGGGGGCCAAAACCTTCAAGCCACTGAAGGAGTCCTGAGATCTAAGGCAAGCATGGCTCCTCCCTCAAGGCAGCTATTTTGGCCAACTCGGTCTTTCGTGTGTCCGGCCACACCCTCCATGGTGGGTGGGGGCAGTAATCCTCCCTCTTCTTCCTCACCCACCCCTCTCTGCCAGCAGTCAGTATGCATGGGAGATGCAGACTAAAAGGATGGGGGACCTGCTTCAGCTCGGTGCCTCAGTCCCCTGTAAGTGCCACACAGGGAAAAAAATTCCTCCTGGTGGCCATTTCCCCATCCTTCCCCAAGTGAATGAGCTGCTCCCTCCCGGGGCTGATGCCGGATTTCCGGCCTGTCAGAGTTTAGATTGATGCCTGGAGAGTGAGTCACTCCTGCAGCAGAAGGCACCGATTGTGTGAATGAATCAAAAGGGCTGGACTCCTGCCTGGCATAAACCAGGAGCTTTTCTGTTGCACTCGAGAAGCCCACCAACCCCAGTGTGGAGTGGGACCCCAGCCCTGACTAAGAAAGGAGTGTGGGAGAAGGCTGGGAATTCACTGGGGTGGGCAGATGTGGGTGGGTGGGTGGGTGGGTGGTGGACATGATTGGCAGTCCTTGATGACTTGTGGCTTTCTGCTCACCATATTGCCTAATGGCCCTCGATCACCACCATGGATATGGGGAGACAATCAGGAAGGCCTCGGCATTGCTGGTCACGGTGGACCTGCAGCTTCAAACAGAACATTTTCCCAGGTGTGGAACAAGAGTGGCCTTCCCCCCCCCCAGTCTTAAGCAGGGTGGGGTGGGATTGTGTAGCAACTGCATGAAGCTGTGTGCAATTCTCTCCCCGCCCCACCGCCCCCCCCACCGCCCCCCCCCATTCCCTTCCTCTTTTAAAACAGGCCCAAGAAAGAGACTGGGCAGCCGAGCATTGCCCAGGACTTGCCACTTCCATTAGACATGGGCCCCATTCCCTCTGCTGCTGCAGCCAGAACTGCCTTCTGGCTCTTGGCATCACTCCTGCTTCCAAAGCCAACCTGCCAGCTTGAAGGCCTCCTTTCCCTCCTGTGCCAAAGACCCCTTCCCTGCTCCCTGCTTTCATCTGCCCCCCCCTGTACTTTTCACATCCATTTGTCCCCCTTCCTTCCACCTATCTTCCTCCATGCCCATCTGGCTTTGGGGTTGGGTATGCTCCACTTACTGGGCCTGGCTGGGGTGTGGTCTACAAGACCAGCTGAGAAGGGGTCCAGCTTCATTTCCAACCAGTAACTCTCAATAAATAGGGCTGAGAAGGATTTGTGGAGGGCTTCTTTCAACCATCCCCATAGGCTAAATGGGGCTGCCTGAGGGGGCCTTTGCATTGGGTGTCCCTGAAGGAAGACAGGAGCCTGGGATTGGGATAAGATATGGCCCATCCCCAGCATCTGTCAGAACCTGAACAGAGCAGGATTTGGCCTGTGGGGCTTTCTGGGCCCTTCTGAAGTTATCATCCTGTGAGACCTGCATCCATGTGGACCAGGCTCCTGACCCACAGCAGTTCTTGTGCCCCAAATCCTGGAGCTGCTGGGAGCTGGCAAGGAAGGGCTACAGTTACTTGGCCCCTCCAGATTCCTGGCCCATCTCCCCATCTCTGGCTAAGGGAAGTAATCTAATGTCCCTGGAGGACATCTGGAGGCCTCTGACTAATGACATCCTTGATATGAGCATTCCTAATTGTTGAAGGAGTAGGCAGAAATTTGTGCTGATAGCCCCCTGTCCTTCAGCAGCTGGAGCCTTACTGGGCTTGCCTGTTTCAAGAGGGCTGATGCTCGCCCCACCCCCCACTTCCAGCCTGGGCACCAGATGACTGTTGCTGCTGGTGGGCCTGAGCAGTGCTACTGTACGGGGGAGGTGTGACTCACAAGGAGACTGTGGAGGAGCCAAGCAACTGGGGAGATGACAAAGTAGCAATCAGTCTTTCTTCTTAGGAGTGGCGGTGTAGGGGGGGGGGAGCAGGGAAGCCAGGGCAGATGTCCAAGCTCAGGCTGGCTGCAACCATAAGTTTTCTTCCTGGGGGAAAGCAGGCAGGAGAACCAATGCTCTGGTCTCCAGAGGCTGCCTTTCTGGGTATGCCTACTTGTAGGTGTAAGCAGGGGATTGGCCTCTTCTTCCAGGTTATCTCAGGGCCAGGGGTAGCATGTCACAAGGCAGCCTGCGGGGGTTGATGAACGGCCACTAAAGGGCGAGGGAAGGCCCTTTAATAAAGTGAAGGGAATTGAGAACCACTGGAAATAAAGGAGAGGGAGGTGCGACTTGATCCTGAGGTCACCCTGTTAGCTGTAGGCTTCTGTAAAATGGGCTTTCTCTGCAGTGGTCCCTGCTCTGTGGAACATCCTCCCTTTGGAGATTAAAAATGGGGGAGGGTTTCCTGCCTGAGCAGGGGGCTGGACTAGAAGACCTCCAAGGTCCCTTCCAACTCGGTTTTCTGCCCCAACCCTGTGAGCCTTTCATAAGGCCCTAAAGACCTGGCTGTGTTCCTGAGCCTGCCCTGCTGGATGTGTCAAAGGCCCAGTTTCCTTTATTTCTAACTGGCCAAGTACATTGGCTGCTTAGTTATCATTTTGGGGGGTGTTTCCATTGTTTTTTTTATTGTTTTAAAATGTTTTAGTGTTTTAATTGTAATATATTTCTTAAATTATCAGCTGCCCAGAGTCACTGATTGAGATGGGTGGCTATAGAAATTGAATAAATAAACAAAGACCCCAGCTGGGCTCCAGGACTCCTCAGGCCTTCATGTGCCTGGCACTTATTCAGCCAGTAGGTTTCTGCCCTGCTTTAAATCACCAACAAGAGTGCAGAAGAAGTGGGAGAGGCAGTGGAGGAGAGCCCCTGGCCCAACATCCGCCCCTAGCAAAAGACCCCTCACCCTGTTTGTGCCTGCTTGCTGCTCTCAGCCGTCTTGACTGACAGGATGGTGAGACTGGAAGAGGGGGGGATGTGTGGGAAGGTGGCCACAGGTGTCCTGGTGATTTTGGCAACTGTGGAGAGAGTGCTCCCTCAGGGCTCTATCTCACGCACAACTCACAGCCAGGCCTGCTAGCAGTTCAACACCCCTCCACCCTGGTATCTGATGTTGCCAGCACTCTCCCTGCCAAGCTCAGGATCTCACAACGGGGCCACGGGGCCAATTTGCCTGTCAGAGGAGGAGCTAGTGCATGCTCAGAGTGGGGTGCCTTACAACATAGAGAATAATATTGCCGGTGAGGCGCTGGATCTCATCAAGAGCTTCCCAGTCCTAAAATGGCTCTTGTGTTTTCAAGGGGTAGCAAAGTCTCCTGGGCGCCCATAGCCGTTTTAATACCCATCCTTGGTTAAACGGTTCTTCTGCTTTCTGCGCGAAAAGAACGGTCGGGGACTGATTCGGACCCAGTGCCCAGCTGACAGGAACCACCACCCCACTCCTTCCCTTAGCGCGGTGACGCTCTCTCTGGGGTCATTCCCGGGGTTCGGGAACTTCCAGAAACCTGCAATCTGTGCCTGCAGAAGGGCGCCCGGCTTGGCGGCTGGAACACGCAGCCGCTCCTCCTTTCAGCACCTCGGAGAGCTCCCATCCCTCCGGCCAAGGAAGGCCCGGCTTTGCTCTTCGCCGGCGGGCAGAGCCCTCAAGAGCCGGGGTCGGAGAGCGCTTTCCCCTGCCCTGGCCTTTTCTTGGGGAGCCACCCGCCTCCCTTAGCTTCTGCGAAGCGGTTTCGCGTTTGTTCATGGCTCCAATATTCCAAGGAGCCACAACCGCCAGCCTCGGGAAACGGTGCAACCCAAAGAGAGCCGTAGGGAATTCCTCTAGGCAAGGAGGGGGCCAGGTTTCCGTCGGCTTCGTGGAAATAGCCGCTCATTTTCTCTGCCATCGCCTGGAAGCCTTGCTCTGCTCTTCCCCGGGCTCTTCGCTGCCTTTCCATTTAACGCTAACTAAGCCGCTCCTACCTATGTAGCTTCCCAGGGTCGGCCAAGAGAGGCCAAGTGCTGCGAAGCCGAAAATATTAGAGAGGAAAGAAAGCGGCGAGCAGGTAATAGTGGTATATAAAGGTGACATTTAGACCGGATGAAGTGAGAGGGAAAAGTTGGCTCAAACCCGCCCCACCCCCCATTGCACCAGGCAGCTCTTGTTTTCCTCCTCTAGGAAGCGGTGAATCATAAACCCCCACCCCGCCTTGTGCGCCTCAGCTGTTATCCGCCGCCTGTCCTCCCGCCACTCGGGGCGGGAGGGGGAAACAAAACCCACTGCAAGGGGGGCGAGCGGCTCCAATCCCAAGAGCAAGTATGGGGCGCCCTCCCCCCGCAACGCGTTTCCAGCTCACTGCAGGTACTGGGTGGGGGCGGCGGCTGGAAGAGGAAACGGGATGAGTCACGGATAATGAAGGTTCGTAAAGGAGAAGATGTTTTTCCGGTACAGTCTTGGGCGCCTGCCCCCTTGGAGAGCGCGCGCCAGGAGGGGAGTCGTCTCTGAGAAGCGGGCAAAGAGGATCCAAAGTTTCGAAGAGCGCTCAAAAGGGCGAAGCAGGTGCCAAAGTGACGCCTTCGCTTCTCCACTCCTCCGCTGCCTTGGAAGATCATGATCCTCCCCGTAAGGGCAGCCCACCCCCCCCACCCCCGTCCGTCAGTCCTGAGCCCAGAAATGAACGGAAATGTCGCCTCTGCCAGAAAGGACGCGCTGGGGCTTGGAGGGAGGTGGGGGGACAGTGAAGGAGGGCCGCCTCTCTGCTTTTTGCTCTGGAGGTCACAGGGCGGGTCTGGCCCTTTTCCGCCCCACCCATCCCGGTGTGTGGCTGCGTTGGAGCTGGTGGCCGCCCCCTCTCCGCCGCCGGTCATCGCATCCGTGGTCGCCTCCTCCTCCCCCTCCTCCTCCCGGATCCGCTGACGCAGTAAACGGCTGCAGAGAATGAGTCACGGAGCTCGCAGAGCGCGGCGAAGACCCGCCGTGCTAAATTTAGTGCAACAGACCAGCGGAGAGGGGCTTTAAAGGAGCGTCCAGCATAGAGATACAGCCAAGCAACTGTGGGGCGGTGGGCAGAGGGGCAAGTCCGCAACGCGTCTTCTTCAAAAGGAATCATTGAGCGGGTGGATCCGAAAGATTCTGCCAGGGCTTCTATGGATCGTCAGATGAGGGGGTCACTACGGGGCGACGTCCATTCCTTCGTCTGAACATGATCCTTTGGGGTTTCCAAAACACGTACAGCCAGATCAGTTAAGGGATCTACTCGTACATTGGTTAAACTGGACCAGTTTCGATCCTAGGTCGGTCCGTTGCCTGACTTGGCAGTGGGAATCTAGTTTTGTGTTCTCTGTCTTTTGAGGGGTTAGGCATACGAGCTTATTCTGCCTCCCCCTCCCTTTCCCCAATTCCCCAACATCTTCAGTCATATCAGGAAAAGTAAGGCATCACTGCCACACGTAAGTAGCAGCCTGTTTTACAACCGCATTAGCATTGAGAGCACCAGGAAATCAGCTCCGTTCTTAATACAATTTCCCAGCTCGGGAAACAGGTGGAGGGAGCGAGGGAGAGCGAGCGAGCACTTGTCGTTCTGAGCGAGTTGTCTTAAAGGCCATCCAGGCCACCAGACAGCCAGTTCCATGGTTACAGGTGGTGCAGGGTAAGGAAGAGCTTCTCTTTATTTGCCTTGAATTCCCCCTTATGGAAACCGCTGTGTGTCTATCCCCCCTCTTGGTAAGTAAGCCCTTCCACCCTGACTGGGCAGAATCCCCCCCCAATTGCATCCCTCACCATTCCTTCAAGTGGGAGGGGGGATGGAGTTCATCCCAGCCCTTCTTGCCCCAAACAGCCTTTCTCCTTCCCACTTCCCCACCCTGTTGACAATCTTTATGGAGGTTCCAGGAGGCATTTATCAGGGGAGGGAGGGGCTTGGGGATCGGGGTTGAGCCAGGAGCTTCTGCAGGGGCCTCCTCCTCCTCCAAGGCTGAGCACTAAGGAGGGAGGTTCACACACTTCAATCACAGGCCCTGCATTCTCCACAGTCTGGAGAGAACTTTGTGGTGGGGGAGCTCATGCAAGGAAGGCCCAAGAACAAACGCCTGAGCCCACCCCTCCCCCTGCCCCAAATTCATGTCATTTTAAAGGGAAGCCACAAAGTTTGGTCTCCTGCTGTCCTCTGGTGAGAGTTTCTGTCCAACTTCTCAAAAGTTCCTCCTGGAAGGTTCTGGAGCTCAGGAGCTACACTGCTGCATCGTCCTGACACCATGTCTTTTCATCATTACTTCTGAGGAGGGGGCAACGAGTGCTGTTAGAGGTTTTACTCAATGTGGAATAACTGAGCTGAGCCCCTCCCACAGCCTCAAATGGGGCAGGGAGCAGGGAGGCAAGCTCTGGCAGCCAGTCAAGGGGTTGGTCCCAATCCTGCCAGGGCAGGACTGCCCTTATGGCCGCTGCCTGTCTCACAAGATCGCCTGAGCTGTTGCCTTGCGGCATTTAATGTCCTCCCTGCCTTCTTCCCAAAGAGAAACCCAGGGGAAGAAGCCGGGACAGAGAGCTGCACTGCCAGCGAGAATTCTGGGAACAGCAGGGGAGACACCCTCCCCCACTCTTTGAGCAAAGGAGGTGGCTCCTTCTCCCTTGACTTGCCTAGGAGCAACACGCTCAGCCCATGAAGCACAAAGGTGATGATGGGGGGAGATCCCAGCCTTGCTCCCAGGGCCTGCAGCAGGGCCTTGTCTGCTGAAGCCCCCCAGTGAAGGCATCTTGTGCTAGTTGCGCCTTTTCTTAGACCAAGATGCCCTTCGCACAGTCACTCATGCCCTGGTTACTTCTCCCTTGGATTACTGCAACTCCCTCTACATGGGGCTGCCCTTGAGGTGCACCCGGAGGCTCCAGCTGGTCCAGAATGCGGCCGCGCGGGTGGTTATGGGAGCTCCCCATTACTCCTATGTAACACCTCTCCTACACGAGCTGTACCAGTTACCAGTGGTCCTCCGGATCCGCTTCAAGGTGCTGGTACTTACCTATAAAGCCCTACATGGCTTAGGTCCGGGATATTTGCAGGACCATCTCCTACCCGCCTCCCACCGTCCTGTCCGCTCACACAGGGCTACCCTCCTCAGGGTACCGTCGGCCAGACAATGTCAGCTGGCAACGTCCAGGGGTAGAGTGTTCTCTGTAGGTGCTCCTGTCCTCTGGAATGAGTTACCCACTGAGCTTCAGATGGCGCCTGACCTCCGTTCCTTCCGTCGGGACTTAAAGAGTTGGTTGTTTCAACAAATGGGTTGACCCTGATCCTTGGGTTTTATTATTTTATTGTTGTTGTTTTAACTGGGTTTTAATTACGTTATCTTTTATTATTGTATGTTTTAACCTGTGTTCGCCTCCCTGAGTCCTTAGGGAGAAGGGCGGCATATAAATTTTTGGAAATAAATAAAATAAATAAATCTTGAAGGTTCAGGCTTTCAGGTTCTGCAGCTTCCCACATAAGCCTGGGAGAATTTGGGGTGCAGTGATGAAGGGGTGGAATGTCTGCAATATCTGTTTTCGGTCAGGGAGCCAAATGTTCTGTGACCATAAAAAAGGGGGCTCTGTTTGGCCCAGCCAAGGCAGCCAGATGAGAAAGTTCAGCTGGTTTCAATGAAGCCTATCTTTGCTATCCCCTGAGTCCCTGAAGGGGCAGAAACTGAGAGCTGGCAGCCACCGTGATGCCAGGCAGCATTTATACAGCATAGCTGCTGGCTGCCTGCTTGTGAAACAAAAGGTTGCCCGCAGCATGGCATTACTCTCCGCAATTTCCTCAAGAGTTTCTTTGAAATGGGGATCAGCACACAATTCCTGTGAAGCATTTATTATGGTGCCAGAGGCAGCAAAAGCCATCCGAGCGAGCACCAGAGGGATGCAGCCGTCTGTACAGAATTATGCGAACTAGAACATCCATGAGCAGAGACTGACGGAGTAAGGTGGCATCTCATGGGTATAAAAAGGAGGATCTGAGTTGGGGTGGCATGATTGATTGACTGAGAGAAAAACAAAGAGGCCATTAAAGAGTTCCATTATGGGCTTACAGTATCTTATCCTGGCTCAATCCTCAGTTTTTTTGGCCAGTTATTTCAACCACAATTGGCATTTTAAAATGCTTTCTGGTTGGGATGACAGGTTAGTGCATCTTCTCCAAGCCCTGGAAGGTGATTGGGGAGAGGCTGGAGGGCTTGGCTGGCCCTCCCTCAGTTTCTCACCAGGCTGCTATGGGGAGAAAGGGGGGAGGAGGAGGAGGGTGGGGCTCCTGCAGAAAAAGCAGATATTTTCTTTCAGGATGACTGGAGCTCAGAGGCCCCTCAGCCCCATCTTCACTTTGGGGTCACGTTGCTTTGGGGTTTATCTGGGAAGAGACCAAAAGTATGTTCAGTGCTAGCTTCCCCATTTCCTCTTCAAAAACTGCCATGGGGGCAAAATGAGGGGGACAACATTCTTAGAGGGGAGCATTTAAACTGCCTGGCTTCCAATTTTTCTGCCAACATTACTGATAAAGGGAGGAGCTTGGCCGATGCTTCGAGGAATTTGGGAAACTCTCCCTCAGTTGGGTCTCATCTTGGCAGGCTAAATTCCTCGGTTCAGGATGGGCCTCTCTTGGTCACGGAATGGTGTGTATCGCCGCTTGTTACCCTCGGTTTAACATTGGGACACAGCACATGGCAACAATAGAAGAAGTTTGAAATGTAAGGGGAAGAATGAAAAGGCCCAGAAGAGCATGGAGTTGGATGCCAATGGGGGCTGCAAGAAGACTGAGGATGAGCAAAAATTCCCCGACCAAAAGGGTTGCTACAGAAAGCAAGGATGAGAGAATGGCCGCCCCCACATGGAGAGGGGGCAGTGGAGGCCGCCAGAAACAGCAAGGAACCTCTGAGGCAGAAAAAGTGGAGGCGGTCAGGAATAAAAGTTGCACCTATTTGGAAGTGAGCGCAGGAGACTGAATAAGTAACCTACAAAACTGAATGAAAATCAAGGTGATGAAATTTGGAATACAACTAAAGTAAGGGAGTACATTGGAAGGAGTATTTCAGAGGTTAGCAAAGGAAAGAGTGGATTAATGCTACTCAAACAAACAAACAAACAGCTGGCATTCAGTATTTTTAATATTATTAATGTTAGCTTCCAGAAAAGGAATAATGAAAACGAAAACCTAAATACTGTGAGAATATTGAGAATGGTTAAGCCTGTGGTGTAACTGGAGAAATAAATGTTAAAATCAGGAGGTGGGTTGCTTATGGCTGCATGATTGTACAGGACATTTCTTGTTCTTTTACCAAAAGCAAAAGGTAACAACAGTGAACGCAAAGGAAACAGCATTTTTGGAACTGATGGAGCATGTCTGAGAATAAGCAGTTCACTAAGCGAATGTTTTGAGAACGGGCAGACAATTAAAGCCAAGGAGAGATTATTTTTCTTCTTAACATCATACATTTGTGATCTCTGTAGAAGGAGTCGCTGTGGAGAGGTTTGGGGTACGTCAATTGGGGATGCAGGTGTGCCGGAAGCATTGTATGCAGGGCGTGGAGCCACAGAAGGGCAGATTGGAACCGGTGGACTGTGGGTCACCCAGCCCAGTTCCTTGCCAGGCAGGAACAGAGGCCACCCCAGCCTCCCTTGAAACTCCCCCAGAAAGGACATCCCTTAATTCTGAGGCAGATGTTCTGCTCCAGATGTTAATGTGTTGTGGGCAGAGAACCTGAATGATCTGCCATGCTGGTTACATTGAAAAATGTGAGGGGGATGTCAGTCTATCAAAGACCAAGGCAGTTGTATTCAAACTGAATAAATAATTGTGAATCATACATAAATGAAAAACTAGCACAAAGAGTACTAGTTGACTTTGGCAGAATGCTCACTAAAGATGTCAAAGGGAAAAAAATTTAAGGGTAGCAGTCCCTTTCTTTCAATCCAATCCACTTCACAGGGTCGTTGTTGCTGTGGGGAAAAAGGAGGAGGAAGGAGTACTATGTTTGTTTTCTACTCTGGGCTATTTATAAAAAATAATATAGGCAGGCTACTAATAAATAAATGTAAATCCTGGTGTATAATTATTATTATTATTATTATTATTATTATTTTAAATTTATACAAATTTAAAAGCTTGCTTCTGCCCACTATTGTTATGGTGCATCAGGAGAAGCAGGGTGGGTAGGGTAGGGTAGGGAATCCCTCCTGTGAGATCGAAAGGAAGCCGAGAGGATCCCAAAGCAACCAGCCAGAGAAGAAGAAGAGGGAAGCTGCAGCAGGCGGGGAAGCGCCTCAAAAGGAAGTTTCAAGAACAGGACAGAAATTACAAATTGGAGTGTGGATCTGGCAGAAACCAGCAGGGTCCTTGAGGAAAGAACCATCTCAACTAGACTGAGCTATATTTCCCTTTTTTCTTATGCCTTTAATTTGTTCAGGTGTTTCTTATGCCTTTTCTGCACAATCCCTCAAAAGTTACTGGCTGTTTATCAAAGAGGCCACAACCCTTTCATGCTGATGAGGCATTTGGGGGTGGAGCTTCCGGCCACTGTAGGACATCCCCCCTTTTGTCCCATTTTCTGTCCTAAGGAAAGCCAAAGGACAAGCAGGCCCCAAAAGGTCTGCAAATCTAGTTCACAGGCACCCCGAGTCTGCTTCCTTTTTGTCCCCAGTCGAACTTCTAGCTCTGCAACCTGGCTGCCCCACCCCATCTCTGGAAGAGAACTGGCCCTATGGGACAGGCCCCGAATATGTCACCCCAGAGAATTAGACAGAGAGGCTGCAGCTGTGCTTGAAGGGAAACTGAATTCGCAGACAGCTCCCCCCTCCCTTCTAAATGGCCTCTGGCTTGCTCTCCAAAGAATGAACAGGGGGGCTGGTCAGTTATGAGAGAGGGGCGTGCCAATGCCCCCTCCACATCCCCAGGGATCAAAATAAGGGGCGAGGATAGGAAGAAGGCTGCTGGGGGTGGGCGGCTGAGGCAGGGAGCGGCAAAGCCCAGGTGGGAGCGAAAGAATTTGCATTTAGAGGCTTCTCCTAATGCTGCACAAGGCTCACTTTGAACGTGAGGCTTGAGAAAACTGGGCAGGAGGCCCAGCAATAGGACGTGGCGACCTTGTGCTACCCCCCCCCTCTCTCCCTCCCTCCCTCCCTCCTCATATGGCCACATTGACTGTTGCCAGGAGCACCGACTACGTCAGCCCCGTTGCCAGGCTCCCTCACCGCAGCCATGTGGCTGTTGCCAGGGAGGGCAGCAGAAGCAGCTGTGTCCCTTGGGGGGCAGCAGAAGCAGCTGTGTCCCTTGGGGTTGCACCCTCAACCTGGATGTAGCCTTGGACCCAGATTGCTGCTCTGCTGCCCACTGTGGTGGACAAACAGCTGGCCTTGGGGCGTGCTCCAAAGGTGGGGATGCTGTCCTTTCAAGGCTGAAGATAGAGGTAAGGCTGATGTATCTGGGCCTTGTATGTAACCCAGATCAAAGGGATGGCGTGTGTGTGTGTGACTTTGTGTTAGATTGGGCCATGGTACCACCTGGATGCCTTCCTAGTCCCCTGTACCTAGGGACGAACCTGGCAGTTGAGGCCCCGGCCTTTGGTTTTGGGGACAGGTTGGTTTGGATCTACTAGAGCCCAGGAGTTCATGGCTTCTCTCAGGTAATCTCAGTCCTGACACCCATCACCCCCTTTCATTTTGGAGCAATAGTGATCTGGACAAGGAGGGGGTCCATCGCCCCTTTCTCAAGGCCAGACTATTCCCTGAGGCTATCCACCTCTGCACGGTTTCACCATTCGGGTGGTGAGCCCCAGATGGCTCAGGATGGCCTCTGAGGGGCGCATAGGACTTTTTCAATCACCTGGCAGGGAAGACCATCAAGGGCCTTGTCCACCACTGGCCACAAGCAAAGCCTTGGGCCCTTGGCATAACTGATCCTGAATGGCCCCTGGTCAACCCTGGGCATCTCCTTGGTCTCTGCAGGGTCTCCGGAAAAGAAGGCGCAGATGCCACTCCTAGAACAGAAGGGCAAGAGAGGAATGGACTGAGCCAGGTGTGTGCCCAGTTTCAGCCCTGCTGGGTGGCGGTAAGAGAAGCCAAGCACTTTTCCTCCTCATCCATTGCCTCTATGCTGCTGTCCACTCCAGTGGCCTTTCTTAGGGTGGCTAATTCTATTGCAAGGGCTTCTTGTTGGCGCTGTGACACAATGCTGGGCCAGCAATGTCACTCACTTTCACCCATGTCTTAACTCCACTTGACTTGCCAACAATCAGGGATTCTTCTGGCTGGTTCCCTCTCAGGAAGGGGACAGGGCACTCTCTCGGAGGCCCTCTCTGCCTTGCAGCTGGGGCCCTTGTGGCTTCCTTCCCTCCGTCTGGGAGGCGGTCCATGTCTCCTGGCAGAAGAGCCATTTCTGGTGATCCTGAAGGAGCCTGTGGGGGAGCTCCTCCATCTCCCTGCATCCACTGGTGCTGAGCAGCTGCCGCTCGGCTGCTCTTTCTTACTAGGTTGTTGATTTGGTGGCAAACCACCGTCTTCAGACGAAGCGGAAGGTCTGGAACCTTGTCAGGATTCAGACCTGGACGTGGGATGAAAACAGCTTTGTTTGTACTGCTAGGTAAGATCCCTTCTTGGAATCTGGGAAGAGTGCCCCAGTCTGGCTCCTTTCAGGCCTCTCAGGATGGCTTCCAGTGCCATCCATATGGCATCATTAGGGACCTGGTCAGGATTGGAGGCGCCTCACTCAAAGGCTGGTCCCATCAGGGTGACAGGAGGGGGGGGTAACTTAAAACCCGTTTGACCTCTGTATGAAGCCACTGAGTGAGGGAGTATTAGGGTAACTTGGGGTTCAACACCATCAGTGTGCTGAGGGTATCCCCAGCTCTGCCTCAGCCTGCACTGGTGGGGCCCATTCCAGAGTCTGGTTGGGAGAGAACTGGAGCAAGGAGGAGCTGCGGTTTGTCCATCGGGATGCCTGGGGGCCCCCAGGAGCAGCTCTTGATGGAGAACCCACGACCGAAGTCCTCCTACTGTGAACCATAGGTGAAAAGCTTGACCAATGCCCAGCTGTGGGCCCCTGTGGGGCAAGAGGGTTAGCCACAGGTACTCTTGGCATGAGGGCTCCCAGCACTGTTGAAGGGTCTGCCATTAAGTGTAGGGCAGGAACCTCAGCTGGCCCCACAAGGGCTGCCGATTATCTAGCGCTGACTGATGGGGCCACCTTAACACCCATGGCCTTGGCTCCCAGGGGCAGCTCTGGGGGCTCAGCCCTTTCAGATGCCTTCTGAAGTGCCTTCATCCCCTAGAACCAGCCCTTCTGTTCAGTCTCGCTGGAAGAGCAGCTGTCTTCCACACTTGGAGGAGCACGGAGTGTATGTGTGTGGGTGTGTGTGGGTGGGGAGCAAAGTCACTGCTTTTCCGCACTGGCCCTGCAGAATGGCCTCCCACTGGATTGGGAGCTCTGGCTTCAGCGCCTCCTGGAGTGTGGAGGACAGAGGTACACTCAGGTGTCGAACGGTTTTAACTGGACTAATATTTTCACCGTGTTTGAACTCCTGTCAAGATGCCAAGGGTCCTGTGGGGCAGTGGTGGGGTATAAATGTAATAAATATGAATAGGATATGGCCAACAGCCAGGGTAGTCAGGTGGGAAGCCTCTCCACAGCACTGAGCAGAGAGAGGGAGGGAGGGAGGGAGGGAGAGATGAAGAGAGAGAGAGAAAGAGAGAGAGAGAGAACATCTAGGCTGATGGGGCTTTAGTGCCCAGCACACAATTTGGGTCCCAGCCCTCTGGAGAGGCCACCCGTCCTCCCCTTCCCACGGGCTGCTCCCTAGGGAAGGGCTGTGGCTACAGGCCCTTGCACCAGAGCCAATGGGGGGGGAGTCCCCTTCCTGGGGCTGCCTCTCCTCTGGCGGGATGGCCTGTGTGGCTCACCTGAGAGGACAGATTGGGCTTGTCGGAAAGGCAGGGGAGACCTGTGGTGGACAAAGTGGCCTTGGGAAGGGAGGGGGGGCTCTGCCCTTCAGATGTCGGCCTCCAGCAGGTACTGCTCAGTGTAGTCCTTTGCCAGCTCCAGGCCCAGGGTCTCCTGGCAGAAGGCGGCCATCTCCAGCCACAGCTGGGGCTCCAGGAACAGCTGGCACATGACACCGCCCCGCACGGTGGGCACCTGGAGGCGCAGGTGGTGGATCAGCTGGCTCTTGAGGTGGGCCCCATTGCGGCCAAAGGCATCGATGTTCAGGTAGTGCCAGTCTTTGCCCAGAGGGATGGAGAAGGGCTGGGTGCTCAGGGTGGCCACAGTCGGGTGGGCCTTCTGGTCGACCACCCAGCGGAGGCTCTTTTTCTGCAGGAGGCCAAGGTTGCTCCGGGTGGCCTTGAAGGGCTGCCAGTCCTGGATGATGGTCTGGTTTGGCAGGACTTCGCTCCGAAAAGCCTCCTTCAGAACGACCTCCGGCACCTCGTTCTCCAGGAGCAGCTCCGAAGGCTCGGGGCTGAAGCCCCCATGAGCCAGCATCGCAGCGTCCAAGCGGGAGAGCACCTCCTGGGCCTGGAAGCGCACCAGAAGGATCCCCTGGAAGGGGAGGAGGGTTTTTCAGGGGGGGGGGGAAGAGCCTGGCAGGGCAGCAACCGAGCCATTGACTGCTGGGGGGCATCTCTGGTAGGCGGCCCTTCTCTGCCTGCTGGCATCCTGTCCGAGGAGACCCCTGGGGCCGGCCCTGCTTCCTTTGGCCATAGGAGGGCCTGCAGTGGGTCCCATCTAGTTCAGACACGAGGGGGGAACCCCCTTTCTCCAGGCACTTCTGGTTTGGCCAGATCCCTATTTGCTTCTGTGCCTCCAGGCAGCTTAGATATGGCATGGAGGGCTTAGAAATGGCAGGGGGTGGGGAGGAGGGAGGGGTTTTTCCTGGAAGCCAGGACTGCAGGGAAGGCAACCGGGCGGGGAGGGCTTTCTAGGCAGCCAGTGGATTGGCCCCAAGTGGATCTTGGGGGCCTTTTCCAAGAGGAATGGAAAGAAGGGGGCAACGAGAAATGGGCCGAGCCACAAGGAAGGAGCTGCTGAGGCTTCCTGGCAGGAAGGGTGACTGAGGAGCTGGGCGGCCATGGAGGTGGGCATGGCCAGCAGCTGTGGCATCCCCTCCTGTGTCTGGGAAGGGTCTTGGGCTGAGCAACTGGGCACCTCCCCTCCCTCGGACTCCGGGAGGAATCCTCTACTTCTGGGATGCTGCCAAAAGAATTTTAGGAAAATTGTGCCCATTTTGAGGAAAGTCTAAACAGAACTGTCATTGCTCCTTCAAAAGCGGATGCTGTCCCTCCCCCTGATGGCCTCCCTTCCCCGCCCCCCAATGCCGAATGGCTGCCCTTGTTTCGGGATCTGTGGTCCAGAAGGAGCCATGCTGGGAATAATCCACAGTAATTCTGCCAGCCTCTCCTTGGGCAGAGGTCCTTCTGCTCCAGGGGTTTCCTCCTCATCTGGGGCCCAACATAGTACCTCCTTCCCAAAGAGCTGAGGGAACCGCAGCATCAGGCGGCAGGTGTGGGTATGCATCCTGTCGGCTGAGGCCTGTGCCTTCTGGCAGTGCCCCTGGCTGGGGCTGAAGGGCTAAGTCCTTGGCCTTAGCTTGCCAGGCTTGGCCAAGATCTTGAGCCCCGGCTCAGGTTTGCGTGCCCAACAGGATGTGGCAATTGGCCTCTCTCCCAACAGGATGTGGCAATTGGCCTCTCTCCCGTCCGAGTCCTGTGTTCCTGGACTAGGCCTAGCTAGTCCAGGAACACAGCCCCTTGGTATACTTGGTCCTGCCCCCCGCCCAGAAGAGACAGGTCGTTCCAGAGCAGGGTTCATTCACCTGTTTTGCAATGATGCGATACTTCCTCAAGTCTTTGGGGCCCAGCTTGTCATCCCGGGTCAGGCGTGACACTTTGACTTCTGGATGCTTCTCCTTCACCATGGCAGAGCAGAATCGCTGCAAGACCCCAGCCACACCTTTGCCACGCTCCCAGGGTGCCACGCGCAGTCCCTCCACTAGGGCGGTCTCACCCGCATCAATGATGTAGACAGACTGGAGCCCTATCTGGGGGCAGATTGGGGGGGGAGCAAAGAGTTAACTTCCAAGGCGTCCAATAGATGGAGCAAGCACTGGAGGGGTCCTAGCCCCACATGAAATGTGGCCACTGAGGATCCAAACTCTATCAGCCCCTCTGCACTCCTCCAAGGAAGCCCCCCCCAGGTTCTTTGATGGGGACCAGAGCCCCGCCTGACACCTACAGGAACAATCCAGTGAACATGAAACTACAGTGTGCTCTGAAGGAGAGCGGATGGGGTTTCTCTTGAGGGTTCTTCTTCTCCAGCTTATAAAGTGGGGGGCATCCAAGCAGTGCCTGGTGAGTCCCTGCCTTGGCCTGAGTATTCCTTCCCAAAGCTTCGGTGGGGGTGGGTCTCAAGTGTGGCTTATTCAGCAAAGTGAAAGACCCTTTGGAAGCATTTTCTGCTTCACAAGTGTCTTCTTCCATTTTGAAGAACACAAAAAGGGACTGCATGGCTAACCCAATCTGGCCTCTAGCCAAATGCTTTTGGGACAATGCATGTTTAGAAACTATTTGTCAAATTCAGGTTGTTCCCTCCACAACCTGACAAAAGTAATTGGACACAATATAGGTACATAAGAATGGGTAAGGTCCATGTCTCTCCTTTTGCTTGGGGGCTATTTCCCATTTGTCAGTTGCCATTGTAAGCTTGGCTGGACTCTCCACCATGAGGGAGGTGCACCAAGAATTCTGTAAACCCCTCTTAAGAGTAATGGGCAAACCCACAATGCTGCTATAACTCGACCCCTCTTGAAAACAGAAGGATGTAGCAGTGCACCTGCTTGGGATGCTGGGGGTCCCGGGACCATCCCCTTGGAGAGACAATAATTGGGCAGCCAAAGGCCCCATTTCCTCTTTCGGAAAGGGGCCAGGTCCTTTTGTTCCAGTGACCCATGTTGCTCCCCACTAGCCTCTCCCCCACCAACCCCGCCCATGGCAGAGGGTCTTGCTGCCCGGCTTCAGTTCCACTTGGGAAGGGGTGGGGAAGAGCATCCCAGCGAGCCATCCCAGCTTCGCACGGGCCCTTACCACCACGCCGTTCTTCTTGGCCAGCACAACGGTGCGATTCGGCTCATGGATCCAGGCATGGTAGCGGCTTGGGAGGTAGTCGAGGCCTCCATAGATCCCCTTGGAGATGGCCAGGATCTCCTCAAAATCTCTTTCTGTGGCAATGGCGAACTCCAACTGCGAGTCGGCTGCACTTTCCAATTTCATGTCTCGCACAGGCAGCTGCGGCTGCAGGGACACAGACTTCCATAAATGCCCCAGGAAGGGCCACGGATGGCAATCCCCCAGCCCTCCCCGAGCAGCCCAGCCAGCCTCCAGTACGGTGCAGGGCGCATATGCTCCCTTGGGTGGGATGGAGAATGAGGGTGGACAGGGAGAAGAAGAACTGGGGATGGGCATAAGCCCAGCAAGAGAAGGTGGTTCCATGATCCCTGCGAGTCATTTGGTCATCTCTGTCTAGCTGGTCCTTCCTGCTTCCCGTAGATTTCAGCAGAAGCCCCGCTTGGCACCCTACAACCAGGTGGGGAGGGAGACATGTTGTCACAATACAGGTTGTGCCTTGGGGAAAATGCAGCCTGGGGATCAGGATGAAGCAAGCATATCCATCCTTACATCCAGTCAGATCCAGGGAATTTGTGACAGTCAAAGCTTATTTTTTGTTAACCATGCAGCCACCATCTCAAAGGGAGAGCAAGAACCAATGGCAGGTGGGTGCCTTGTTTTCAGAGAGACCCATGGAAGCCACTGCCTGGAGACGGCTGAGCAAAATGCCAGTGTGGAACCAAGAGGCCCACCTGGTGGGCTGGAAGGAACTGCTTGACCAAAGATGGACGCAACCAAAGTCCTCTCTTCCCACCCCAGAGTCAAGCAGACGCTGTCAGCCCAATGCCCTTGATGTGACCTCTGCCCTCCTATTTTGCCACCATTTTCTCCTGGTGGCAGGAGCCCCTCAGTCAAGACTGGAATGGAAGTTCAGCCTCACCTCCCTCAGTCCAGGTTCGGTTCCCTGGCCCGTGAACTGGCCCACAAAGCTCGCCTGACAAAATCACACACACACACACACACACACACACACACACGGGCCTCCAACGGCCTCGTTCCTGCTGGTGAGGTGATGAGCCCTAGAAACAGAAAAGGCACCAAGGGGGAGCGCAGCTGTCACCCTTCCTTGGGAAAACCTGCAGGGCGGAGCTCGGGACCGAGGAGACCCCCGGACCAGACACCGCTCCAGCCAGCCATCCTTTCCTGGCCAAATCTTCTGCTCGGCCCTTTGCAGGGGAAAGAACCCGTGGGATTGGGACCGGAGGGAGACGTTCCCTCTCCACGGAAAGGTCCCGGAGAGTGAACGGAGGCGAGGAGAAAGCCAACTCGCCCCCCACTCCCCGCCGCCGAGGCCTTTCTCAGTTGGAGGAGCTGCCGGCAGCAGCCAACTCCGGCTCCGGCGGCAGAAAGAAGGGAGCAGGACGCTAACCACGCCAGCGCCTCACGCCAAATCCCCCAAGCAGCCCCGCAACTGTTTCCCCCGACACCCGCCGATGCCGACAGGCCGATGCAGGGAAGTATCGCCAATACCTGCGGAAGCGCAGAAGGGCAGAGAGAGGCTCGAGCCGATGGCGCACCTGCCAGGAACCTCTGGCCGTTGCGGTCTCGCGTCGGTCGGATGGCCGGGCGGTCCCTTTCCGCCTAAAGACCTTCTCGTCTCCCAGTAAGGATGGAGATAAGCTCCCCCCATCCCTCTGCCCCGCCCACGAGCGGCTCGGGAGGGCGCCTATTCCTCCCACTCTCGCGCGCTTTTACGTCAGTGTTGGGGGAGGAGAGGGCACAAGAGAAGAGCGTGGGAGGCCGGACGAGCAGATGCTTCTCTCCCCACCGGCAGGTGCCGGGCACCAGCTGCCTTCAAAGCTCCAGAGCGGCGCGGGACCCCGCAACAGGGCAAGGACGCCCACCGCAGGCAGCAGGTCCCCCTCTGGCAGAGCCAGATGGCCCCTGGCTCTAGTGAGCCTAGCTGGGCTAGGGGTCCTGGGCTGTCCTCTCTCCCGGACCTGAAAGAGCCGGAAGTCATCCTAACTGGTGGCCGGGAGCCGGCGCTGGGTGCAAGGATGGAGGAAGCGAGGAGAAGTTGCTTTCTCCTAGCCCTGGAGGAGAGCAAGGGAACCCGAGTTGAGCGCCAGATTAGATAAGGTGCATCTGCACGGAGCACCCAAAGGCACCCATCTCTCTTTAAAGGCTGGGCTGGGTCAGAGCCACCTTCCAGCCCTCCTCTATCTATCTATCTATCTATCTATCTATCTATCTATCTATCTATCTATCTATCTATCTATCTATCTATCTATCTATCATCTATCTATCTATCTATCTTGCAAGCACAGAAGAGCACAGGGAATAATGGGATTAAAATAAAATATAAAGAAACCAAGGACAACGGACACAAAAACCAAGCTTAGAACCGACAATGGAGTGGTATTAAAAAAGGTGGGATAAAAATCTAGCAATACCATTGAGGGGTCAATCATCCGTCATAAAGGAGCAAGCAATCAAGGCCTCTGCCAGGGGCGGGACTCCGGTAGAGCAGCCCCGAAGGCCTCCTTGGAATGCCCCGGGTGACGTCTGTACCTACAAAGACCAGACCTGCCGAGCCAGCCAGCGACAGTTGGACTTGAAGAAGACTTTGGGCTGGGAGAAGGCCCCTGACAAGGCCGGACAGCCAAGAAAGCCACCGGTGCGTCACCAAAGGAATCAACCCGGAGTTCTCACTCGAAGCATCGACGGTCCCACTTCGAGCACAAAACGCGAAGGCCCAGCTCGAGCTCTGGAGGGGCTCCGATGCTGGGAAAGCGAGGAGGAGGAGGAGAGAGGAAGAGGAGACCCACTTACTGTGGCGATGGGTGGAGCATAAATTGGAAGGGCTGAAAGATCAGGTTACGGACGGAGCGTCATGGAGAAAGTTGGTCCGCGTGCTGCCCAAGAGTCGATAATCACTTGGGGACACAGAAACAGTCAATAACAAAATAGCCACGCCGCGTATCCGAACGGCCCGTTGCAGCAATCCAGCCGGCGTGACCGCGGGAGGCGTGGGGAGGGGTGGCTGGGCGGGACGGTGAGGCGGGCTCCTTTGTGAAGGGCCCCCGGTAGCCTCAGCCTCGCGGTTCGGGGGGACACTGGCCTGATTCTAACCAGCACGGCTGTTTTTGAACTCCTAGATGAGCCATTCTCCTCCCGGGCATAAAGGAGTAAGTGAAAAGCCAGAGACTCCACGGACAAAGAACTCGGACGGAGACCCCGGGAGGGACGGAATCGACCCAGATTCTTTGGGGATTGAACCTGGGTGTTGATGTTCCTTGCACCGGGGAACCCTCCCCTCCCCTATCCAGGCCCAAACCACGGACTCTGCCCCATAGGTCCAAAGCTCCCTTGCAGAGCCCTAAACCACGCTGAAGGGGCAGTCCGCGCCAAGGATGCCCCGGGGTCTCCCCGCCTTCCCCGCCCCGCCGCCTACGGGAAGCCTCCCCTGGCCAAGCTCCCCGCGACTCCCGCGGAGGGCGGCTGCCGAGACCCGTCCCAGCCGCTGGGCAAGCCTCTGCAGCTGCGTCTGCGCCTCCCCCGCCCCGGCCCATCTCTGGAGGCGGGGTAAGGGTCCCGCGGTGGCTGGTTGATGTGGGTGGGGGAAGGTGGCGAGCTAGCCCGACTCCCTCCGCTCAAGGCCGGCGCTGCCCGAGCGGGAGTGCCAGGCCCACAGGTGAGGCTGCCGGAGGAGGCTCGCCACCGACCTCGTGGCGCAACGGTAGCGCGTCTGACTCCAGATCAGAAGGCTGCGTGTTCGAATCACGTCGGGGTCAATATTCTTTTACTCCGGGCTGCGCTGACACGCAGGGGAAAGACGGAGCCTCCGGGTCGGGAAATTGGCTCCGCTTGATCATGGATGCACCGCTCCCTTCCCCCAACAGCCCTGAGTTCAGCTCCATCTGGGGATCCACCCCAGGCCAGGTCTACAACACTCGAACCTCCCCACGGCGCCCCCTCCCCAGCCCTCGAAGGGGGTCTCCGCCTCCTCCTGTCCCGCTCCCGTTTTTTGCTCGGTCGCTCCGTCTCTTGGTTTTGAAAATTCTGTTCCGGGATTGGTCCGTCGCCGTCCCGTCCAACAACAGAACTCCTGCCCGGGTTTTGCGATACGCTTATGCCAGCTTGCACTGAACAGCCAGGCCCGCGCGGATGCTAGCCGGCGGGTGGCGCCGTGGCTTAGTTGGTTAAAGCGCCTGTCTAGTAAACAGGAGATCCTGGGTTCGAATCCCAGCGGTGCCTTTTGCGAGCCTCCCATTTTGCGGGTGGAGGCCGGAGGTGGCCCCAAGCGCCGCGGAAGGCGGCGACGACGACCCTTTCCCTCGCAGCCACCCCTGGAGGGCGGCCCTTCCCCATTGGCATAGATTCAAGCCCTGTAAGGAGACCGGGGGCCGACCAGCGCCAGCCATGAAGAGCAGGGTAGCGCGGCCGGAGGGCAGGCACACGGGCCGCCGAGGGCTACCTGAGGCCATTGGAACCTCGCGGTTAGCGGGTCAAAGGGAAAGACCCTCGAGGGTCCCCTCCGGCCGCCCAGGTCAAGGCCGGAAAGGTCTGCCGAGCCCCACCCACCCGCCGCGACTCCCTCCTGGCTCCCCCGAAATGGGGAGGCAACACTTAGAACGTGCAATCCTGGGGCTGGAAGGAACCTTGGAGGTCTTCTCGTCTAACCCCTACTCAGGACAGGATGTGTACCAGCCGGCCAAATGGTCGTCCGGTCTATTTTTGAAAACCTCCAGTAATGGAGCACCCACCACTTTTGGAGGAAAGCCGTTCCATTGATTGTTCTGGCAGTCAGATTTTTTTTCCTTCATTCTAGGTTGGATCTCCCTTTCATAAAAAAAATATGTGGCGAGAAAGTCAATCCCTTTTTTGTGATAGCCCCTCAAATCCTGGAAGACAGTAATCCTGTCCTCCCCAATGGTTCTCTTCGATTGACGCACCTGATTCCTTCAACCGTTCATCAGGATTCCTCCTCCGGACCCCTTATCATCTTTCCATGGCTTTTCTGCCCTTTTTCTAGAGTCTCAGCATTTTTTAAATATTGTGATGACCAGAACTGTATGCAGTTTTCCAAGCATGGCCTCACTAGTGCAGCAGCAGCAGCAGCAGCAGCAGCATCACTTCTTGGGACCCATGATGCTATCCCTGCTCTGTTGATGCAGCCTAGGATTGCCCCGGCCTTTTCACAGCTGTAGCACATTGGTGGCTCCTATTTGTCCACTAGGACTCCTAGATCCCTCTCACAGTTACTGTTGTTGAGCCAGATACTCTTATATCTGTGCATTTGGTTTTTCTTGCCCAAGTGTAAAACCTCTTTTCTCAGTGCTGAATTGCATTTTGATAAGGCCCAGTGCTCAGGTCTGTCAAGATCCTTCTCAATCTTGAATCTATGTTTCAAAGAGTTAGTAATCCCCACCAGCTTTGTGTGGTCTACAAATTTAGTGAGTTCCCCTTCTATCCCGTCATCTAAATCATTTATGAATTTGTTGAAGAGAACTGGGCCCAAGATGGAAACTTGGGGTTCCCCGCTGCATGGTCCCTTCCATGTAGATGAGTTCCATTGAGGATTATATGTTGAGTGCATTGGTCAACCAGTTACGAATCCATCTGGTGAGGATCCTGCCTATCTCATATTGTTCTATCTACTTTGTCTAATGACTTACTGAAGTCTACTTGGATGAGGGCTAACATGCAGCTTGCCCACCCCCACCCCCCCAATTGACAAGTGGCCCCCAGTTGCAAAGCCTCCAGCCCACAGGAGGGGCATCTTGTCATTTGTGTTCTTCTTCCATAGCCTCCTTTGGTCTAAGCTCCCTATAGCCACATCTGACAACTCCATGCCCATTCTTTAACAGATTAACAGAGTTGGAAGGGACCTTATAGGTCATCTAGTCCAACCCCCCCACCCCCGCTCAAGCAGGAGTCCCTACACCATTTCTGACAAATGGCAGTCCAATCTTTTCTTGAAAGTCTCAAGTGATGAAGCTCCCACAACCTCCAAAGGCAAGCTGTTCCATTAGTTGATTGTTCTGTCAGAAAGTTCCTCCTCTTTTCTAGGTTGAATCTCTCCTTGGTCAGTTTCCATCCATTATTTCTTGTCTGGCCTTCAGGTGCTTTGGAAAATGCTTGACTCCCTCCTTTCTGTGGCAGCCCCTCAAATATTGGAACACTACTATTATGTCTCCCCTGGTCCTCCTCTTCACTAGACTAGCCATGGTTAGTTCCTGTAACCATTCTTCATGTTTTAGTCTCCAGTCCCCTAATCATCCTGGTCGCTGTCCTCTGCATTTTTTCTAGTCTCAACATCTTTTTTATAGTGTGGTGACCAAAACTGGATGCAGTACTCTAGATGTGGTCTTACTCAGGCTTTATAGAATGGTAGTAGTACCTCACTTGATCTTGATTGTATCCCTCTGTTAATGCAATTTAGGATTGCATTGGCTTTTTTGGCTGCCGCTGAACACTGCTGGCTTATATTTAGCTGGTTGTCCACCAAGACTCCAAGATCCCTCTCACAGTCACTGCTATTAAGCCTGGTTTCCCCCAGTCTACATGCATGCTTTTGGTTTTTCTTACCCAAGTGTAGGACTTTACTTTTCTCTACATTGAATTTCATTTTGTTAGATAGGGCCCAGCGTTCAAGTCTGTCAAGATCCATCTGGATCTTGAGCCTATCTTCTAGTGTGTTAGCTATTCCTGCCAGCTTAGTATCATCTGCAAATTTGATAAGTTCCCCTTCTATTCCCTAATCTAAGTAGTTTATGAAGATATTGAAGAGTACTGGGCTTAAGACGGAACCTGGTGGCACCCCACTGCTTACTTCTCTCCGTGTAGACTTAGACCCATTAAGGACTATTTGCTGAGTACGGTTTCATCTGAGTATAGTTTCATTCAATGCAGAAAGCAGACGTGAGTGCCACAAAATGTAACACTCTTTATTGGGACTGGGGAGCAGAAGAGGGGACCCCTGCCTGAGCCTGCAGCAGAGACAGGCGCCCGGTTCCCTGGCCGGGGAGGGGGTCCCTAGGTGATGAAGAGCTGCTGTGAGGAGGGGAGGCCACAGTTGCCCTTGTGCTCCTCGAAGAGTTGCTGCAGTGCCTGGACATAGAGGGCATGGTAGCGGTCCACCTCCTCCGGTTTGGGGTGTGGACACAAAGGGACGAGGATCGGCTTCCCCACTGCAAATGAGAGAGAAAATATGTGTGTTTGTGTGTCTATGTGAGAGAGAAAGTGCAACAGAAGGCTGATCCTTCCCTTCCAGTGCAGGCTGTCCTCCCACAGCCTGAGGTGGTGGTGGTGGGGCGGGAGAAGATCCCAGGCTCACCCACAACCGTGATGGGGGAGGGCTGGGGCAGGAGCCCCCAGCAGCGGCTGAAAAAGAGGCTGCGCCCCACGAAAAGGCAGGGAGCAAAGCCGGCCAGCTGCTTGAAGTGAAGCTGGAGACGGCGGAGGAGGCTGCCCTCGGGGAACTGAATCTGCCGGAAAATGTCATTTTCTCCGAAGGAGAAAACGGGGACGAGGTCTGCCCTGGAAACAGAAATGGGGAGAGTCTGCACAGGGGACAGAGACGAGAGCCCCCCCCCCCCGCCCACAGCATGGTGTTCTGCACTTTGGGCTCTCTCAGCCTAGAGCTTGAGAAGAGCATTGCTGAAGGCTGCTGAGACCTCTTCCACTGATAGGTGAGGAAGTGGGGACCCCCCCAAAAGTGCCCCCATTCACCCATTCCAGAAGCCCATCCCTTATTCCTGCCATGGCTGTAGGGAGACCCTCACCCGTGCTGCAGTGCAAGCCGCACGAAGCCTCGCCTGCCCGAGAGATGCAGGCGCTGCTCGCCCGGGTTGCAGTCCAGGGACTCTGTGGCCCCGCCCACCACGATGACCACCGCGTGTCCAGGTCCCGCTCGGAGCAGGAAGTCCAGGGACCTCTTGCTGACTGGCACCATCCCTGGAAGGGGACAAGGAAGGTGGGAGCAGAGACCCGAGTTTGGAGTGGGGGGAAAGCCGCTTCATTGTATAACTCTAGTGCGCCTTCGCATGGTGGCTGGATTCGCCACCCTCCCTGGGCCAACCAAGTGCAAGCGGGGCACCTGGAGCCTTCTTTGCCCTCTGCCTCCCAGCTCAGGGAACTGCTGACTCCCCTCCCCTCCAAGGAGATTCCCTTAGTGCTTAGTCGGTCTTCCCAAAGACAGACATCCTAGTCAGAAGCAGAAAGGTCCAAGGTGGAGGATGGATCCTCTCTTAGCTTGAGGCTGTGTCCCAAACACTCTAAAGAGAGGGTCACTGCAGCACTCTCCACCCCGCAAATCTCCCACGCCTCAGAATGCCAGAACGGTTGGGACCCTGGTCTCGAAGGCTTCAAGGACGTGGGCCCAGAAACCAGACTGAGGTTGCTGGGGCTGGGGAAAGAAAAGGTTTCCCACCTGAGCTCATCAGATACTCGCGATACACGGGCACGTAGAAGAGACCAGCGAGGACGGCCAGGCTGGAGGACAGGCCGGGAAAGGCCCGGGAGAAGCCACATGCCTCCGTGCAAAAGGCAGAAAAGGCTCCCGCACAGATGATGCCATGGGGGTGGGACCCCAGGACGTAATTTCTGGTGGGTGGCAGTTCGGCAGTCTTCACCAGCTGGGGAGAAGAAGCAGGGGGAGAAGAGGACCGGTGGGGCTGCCTTCTCTTTCCCACACTGGTGGCCAGCCGCCCATAGGCAGAACAGGCCTGAGTGCAAGTGGCAATGGGTTCCACAGGCTAACCATCCTGCCCAAATAGATCCTGGGCCTTAATCAGCTCCCCATTTTCCAAGACATTGAGAAGCTGGACCTGTGGCCCTTTCTCCACCCACATCTGTGCTGCTGGCTGGGGCGGGTTTTCAGCTGCGGCCTTTCCTGGTGCTCTCCAGCCCCACCAGAATGACCCTTCTTGGGTTTTTGGACACTGGCCAAGAGTATGCCGGCCCCTTAAATGGGCCCAGTGGGAAGCAGCCCTTTTGGGGGAGCTGCATGGGGCCGTGTCCCTTCAAAGGAGACCAGCTGCTGCGCCTCCACCCCGGGCTCCTCCTACCTTGATGGGGAAATAGTTCCTGTGCAGCTCCCAGACCTTCCACCGCCTGAACCGCTCGTTACGACGGCCTCCTGGCAGGACAAGCACAACAGCCAAGAGTGGGTGGCTGCTCCTGCAAGGGGAACAGTGGGGCCCGGCTCCCCACAAGGCCTAACTCCCAATGTTGGCCTTCCGAGGGAAGGAGGCGGCTGTGGCTGCTGGATCAGCAGGGTGGGGGAGGTGTTCAGTGGCCAGATCCAGCTTCACCGGGGAGGGGGGGGAACCTGCACGGCCCAAAATCCACGCAGACCGGGCAAGAGGGCAGCGCATTTTAGAAGGCCACTGCCCAAAGACCACGGTTCTTGTCTTCCCTTGGCCCCCATCCCCCGCCCAGCTCCACAACTGCATCCCACAGGAAAGGGGACCTGGTGTCCAAGCCCGACAGCACCCCCTTGGGGAGACACAGCAAGGGCCCCCAGGGTCTTGCTGCAGGAGAATCAGGAAGATGCCTGGCAGCTTGAAGCTCCGGTGGGCAGCCCTGGGTGGGGGAAGAGAGTGGGGATCCCAGGGAAGGAAGGAAGGAAGGAAGGGGGCAGCTGGGCACCTTGCATGGGGGTGTCCAAGTCCATAATCCACCAGACGAAGTAGAGCACGCTCAGGGACCAGAAGGAGGTGAAGAGCAGGTAGATGAGAAGCAGGGTGAAGAAGAGGCCTGTGGGGAGGGGAGGCCAGGCTTCACATGGTCCCCTGTCCCCCCCAGACCAGCCTGCCTCCTTCCCGGAGGCAAAACTGCGCAAGCAGGGGAGGGCTCCTTGGGCAGGCCCACAGGAAGCACAGGAACCCAGGCCCCTTTGCCCTGAGGAGACGCCCTCTCCCTCCAAAAGGAAGGTGGCTGGCCTGTGCCCACAGGCTCCCCCCCCCCACGCTCCTACCGAAGAACAGGAAGGTCAGCACCCACTGCAGGACGCTGAGGGCTTCCAGCTGCTTGCGCAGGATCATCTTCTCTGGCTGACCTGTGGCAGGATACAAAATGGCCCACCAGTCCCGGAGCAGCTCCAACTCGCGGGGAGGGGGAGTATCTGAGCCAGGGTCTCAGTTGCTCCCCTGGCCGTCCAGAGTCCACCTGCTCCTTCCACCCAACTGCAGGGGAAGGGGGAGACGACCTACTCCTGGGGGAGAGAGAGGCACCCGCCCGCCCGTCCATGTGGCTCCACGTCCTCCAGCCAGCTGCAGCTGAACTTCGGCCTCCAAGCAGGCAGGAGAGCAGGTGCTGCCAGCGGATAAGGAGGGAGGCCAAGCCACTGCACAAGGCCCGCCTCCCCTACCGCCCGGGCCCTGTGGGGAGCTGGGCTGCCTGCCCCCCCCACTTGGCTCTGCTTGGGCTGCCATTCAAGGAATAGGGATTGCAGCCTGGAGCCCTTCAAGGTGGGCTGGGCTCAGGTGGGGGGGGGGTCAAAGGTCAGCTACCAGCAAAGCTCAGGGCTGGGCAGACACAGCTTCGGGCCCAGGTTCCCCACCCCCACCCCTCCTAGGCTGGAGACGAGGCTCCTTGCTTCTCCAATGTGGTCCGAGTTAAAGATTCCCCCCCCCCACGTCCTCCTCCCATTTAATTTCTAGCACCAGAGACGGCCAAGGGCTTTATGGGGCCAAGCTTGGAGCAGATGCTGCACATGCTCAAAGGCTCCCTTGCCTCCCTTGGCACCCAAGCCGGCCAGTGGAGCCCACCCAGGACCTGAGTTTTGGGGGTCCTGCAGCAGTGGAGAGGAAGCAGCAGCCCCGACCTTGCGGTGAAGAAGGCGGGCAAATCCCAAGGCCTCCTTCGGCTGGGCCCCTCTACTTGCCCTGCCCTGGGAAGAGAGAGCTAGCCAGCACAAGGGAGACTGCACACACACCCCGCCTGGCCAAACCCGGTTGCTCTTTTTGCCTCATCTCATCAGACCCCGGCTGACCCTCCCTGCAGTCCCATCTCGACCCAAGGCAGCCCCACAAACGCGACCCAGAGAGAGCCCATCACTGGGAACTTCCACATACACACGCTCTCTTGAAAGGCCCCACAATGTAACTCCCCCAGACACAGGGCTCACCTGGCTTCCTTAGACTGGCCAGCCAATCAGATCCCTAGGATTCCGGATCCCAAGGAAATCCATCAGAGGGCTCCCTAGGGAGTAGCTGGGAGTTAAAAAGAAAACCTGGATGGCTGTAATTGGAATCACCGCAGCGAGCCCACCAGCCCAGGCCTGCTGCGGCTGCCCATATCTCCAAGGACACGCGGGGCTCTGTTGTGCCCCAAAGAGGACCTCCAGCAGCTCTTGCCCAGGGGCTGGGCTGCACCCGGGGCGACACACCCCGGCTTTTGCTTTACAGGCTGGAGAGCCCTTTGCGCTTCCCTCTCTCCGAGACGCCTGGCCAGGGAGAGAGGACTTCCCCAGGGCGAAAGCAGTTGTGAAACCTGGCCAGAGGGAGGAGCGGCAGCTGAGCCCCCCACTCCCCGCCACCGGACTCCGAGGGAGCTGGCCACACTCAGCCTGGCTGTGAGATGACTTGGGGCAGCTGAATGCAGAGCTGAGCAGAACGGTGGCCAAAGCTGCTGAGAGAGACCTCTTCCGAACACCAAGCAGTGGTGGCTGCTGGACGGTGCAGCCCAGGACACCACCAGCATCTCACAAGTCAGCTGCCGCTGTCAAAGTGGGGGGGGGGAGGGGGGGAGAGGGTGCCACTTTGGATCGAGGCCTGCAGTAGCAGCCCGTTCTTGCTCCCCCCCCCACTGCTGCACCCCTCCAAGATTGTCTAGGAGGGACAGGAGAGGAAAAGGACATCCCCACTCTGCATTTGCCACCTTTCCCAGCAAGTTGGCACAGGCCTGCAGTTCTGCCCACCCATTCAGCCCAGCCGAGTGGCTTCCCCCATGGTTGCAAGGCATTCCCCAGTGGGCCAGCAACCTCCCCAGCATCTGGGAAGCCAGGGCCGTAAATAATAATAATAATAATAATAATAATAATAATTTTATTTCTATACCGCCCTTCTCCCGAAGGACTCAGGGCGGTGTACAGCCTATTTAAAAACACAGACAAAACAATGATATAAAATTTAAAATAATTAAATAGGTGGCTCAAATTTAAAACCCCAATAAATTTAAATACCCCAATTTAAAACTATTGTGTTGATAGTCCGGCCTGGCGGAACAACAGGGTCTTCAATGCGCAGCGAAACACCCGGTCGGAAATCTTACGAATTTCCGGGGGCAGTTCATTCCACAGGGCTGGGGCTCCCACAGAGAAGGCCCTCCCCCTGGGCGTCGCCAGCCGACATAACTTGGCTGATGGCACCCTGAGGAGACCCTCTCTGTGGGAACGAACTGGTCGGTGGGAGGCTATTGGTGGCAGAAGATGGTCTCGGAGATACCCGAGTCCTATGCCATGGAGCGCTTTAAAGGTGGTAACCAACACCTTGAATCGCACCCGGAAGACCACCGGGAGCCAGTGCAGCTCGCGCAGGAGGGGTGTCACATGGGCATAACGGGTTGTGCCCATAACCACCTGCGCGGCCGCATTCGGGACCAGTTGGAGCCTCCGAGTGCTCTTCAAGGGGAGCCCCATGTAGAGAGCATTACAATAGTCCAACCGGGAAGTAACAAGGGCATGAGTGACCGTGCGCAAGGCGTCCCGATCCAGAAAGGGCTGCAACTGGCGAATCAGGCGAACCTGATAAAAGGCCCCCCTGGCCACGGCCGTCATATGCTCTTCTAAAGACAGCCGCGCATCCAGGAGGACACCCAGATTGCGAGCCCTCTCCGTGGGGGGCAAAGATTCACCCCCAATAGTCAGCGATGGCACCTGCTGACTATATCGGGGCGCCAGAAGCCACAGCCACTCGGTCTTGGAGGGGTTGAGTCTGAGCCTGTTCCTCCCCATCCAGACCCGCACGGCCTCCAGGCAGCGGGACATCACATCAAGGGCATCGTTGGGGTGGTCTGGGGTGGAGATGTACAGCTGAGTATCATCAGCGTACAGATGGCACTTCACCCCAAAACCACGGATGATCTCACCCAGCGGCTTCACATAAATGTTGAACAGGAGGGGCGAGAGGACCGACCCTTGCGGCACTCCCCTGGTAAAGCCCCAGCCCTAAGGCCAGGCAGAAGCATGGCTTCCCCCAAGCCCCATCCACAGTGGACATCCACAGGGGGAAGCACTCCACACACACACCGCCCCATTTAGTCTGGCACCCCAAACAAGCTTCAGGCTGATGTTCCCCCACACCAGGCACCCACTTGAAGCCCCACACGGCCAAACTCCTGGTCTCTTGGGCTGCCCCCTAAGAAATGGCCTCCTTGCACCTCAACAACCCCCTTGCGTCCTTGCTGGCCAAGGCAGATACCCCCTCCTCCCCCACTCTCTCCTTGCCTCCCAGAACAAGCAGGATCCTTTCTCCTTCAGAGGCCTGTGGGGAGCAAAGGATGTGTGCGTTTGTGTGTGTAGCTCCCATGCCTGCCATCAGAACCTCTCCCTGTGCCCCCAGTGCAGATTGTCCTCCCCAGAATTTTCTGCTTCACAGCTGCTTCCCTGCCCCCCAGACCTGCCACTGCCCACAGGTGCCTGTTGCAACTCTACTTTGCCCTCCATTTCTTCCCCACAGTTCCGTGCAGGCTAAGTGCTACTGCACCACCCCGCCCAGGCCTCAGCAGGGCCTCCCATAGAGGTTGCCTGCCCTCTCTGACCAAACGGGAGACGCGCGCCCCCCCCCTTGACCAAGGAGCCTGAGTGGCGCAGCAGACTAATGCTACTGTTAAAGGTAGTATTTAGCTTGCAATTACTGCCTGCAATTACTGTGAGCTCAATTCTCACCAGGCTCAAGGTTGACTCAGCCTTCCATCCTTTCTAAGGTAGGTAAAATGAGGACCTGGTTTGTGGGGGAAATAAGCTGACTTTGTATAAAATATACAAAAGTATGAAGGCTATTGCTTAACGCACTGTAAGCCGCCCTGAGTCTCCGGAGAAGGGCGGCATATAAATCAAAAAAAAAAAAGAAAAGAAAGAAAGAAAGAAGGGAACTGAGCTCTTTCTTGTGCTCAGCTCTGAGGAGGATTTGATGCTGGTCTCCTCCTCCTGTATTACGGGGAGCCTAGAAACAACTGGTGGTGGGGAAGGCACAGAGTGGTTTGAGGGGAAGCAGATGTCTTTCTGCAGGGCTGGGCTGCTGCCACCAAGCCAGGGTAGCAGGGCCTCCACATGAAGGCATGGAGACTGGCAGTAGATGGCGAGCCCCCCACGATCAGACCCACCGACCCGCCAGAGATGGAGAGCATGGCTAATCCTGGAAGCTGGTCTTGGCCTGGCTGCCGGCTGCCAGAGCACCTTTTACAGACCCTGGCTGCTCCTCTTTCAAAAGCCCCCTCCCCATTTTGCATGGTCTTTTTGGGAAAGCCAAGGTGCTCAGTTCGTAAAGGCAGCCTGGCTGGAAACAGTAGGCAAGAGAGCTCCGGGACTCGTTTGCCTGCCAGGTCCAAGCAACACCCACTGTCTGCCTCTCAGGTGCTCCCCCACCCAGCGGGCACTCCTCCGCCTGCCAGATGCCCAAATCTGCCAAGAGCCCAGCAACTTCTGCACTGGCTGAGGGGGGGGGCCCTCCGGCACAGTAACCCTCTGTCACCCTAGCCCCACGCTCTCTTCCCCCTGGCTCTCACATGGCTCTGGATCCCCACCGGCTGCCAAGTTGTGGTTTTTGCTCTCCAGCAGCCCCGAGTACAGGAGGTAGGAAGGCTGAAGACTTCCAGGGCCCTTGCCCCCTGCCCTGTCCCCCTGGGCTTCCTCTACCCTCCACGGCATTGAGTACTTCACTTTATTTCTTCCAAAGGAAATGTCACAGTTGGGTACCTGGCACACAGGACTGTTTGTGCAGCAGCCCAGGAGTTTGCCCTCCTCCCCACAAGAGTCCGACAGCAAAATTGCTTTTAAGGTGGGGCTTTGGCATCACCAGCCTTTGATGCCAGCTCTGCAGGGTCGAGAGTTCCACTCCCAGCCATTCTCTGGGCACCACTCTGATGCTGCCTGGCAACGAGGGAAGCTTGAACCCAACACTTCCAGAGCATCTTTGATGAAAGCTGCCCTAAAAGACGGTGCCGGCTCCTCCTGCAGCTGCGCAGTCCTTTCGCCCGGCCCAGGTGTGGCTCTGGGTGTCCCAGGCCAGCCCTTCATGCCCAGCTAGGTGAGCGTCAGGTGCTTGTCTTGGGGCAGCCCATACTTGGCCTTGTGCTCCTCAAAAAGCCAAGTCAGCTTTTCCAAGTACGTCTCATGCAGCTCATCAATGGCTTCTCGTGATGGATGGGGCATCTTGGGCACTGTAATCGGAGCTCCCACTAAAAGGTAGGGGGCAGGAAAGACATGAGAAATGGAATAAATAAAATAAACGAATGAGCCATCAGATTGCCCGCAAACAGCTCCCTTTGAGGCACCAGGGAGAAACTCCCTTTAGTAAGAAATGAGGCTGAGGGGGTGGGGGAGACCCTGGACTGCCCCTTCTTGCAGCCAAGTGAAGTCAAGCAGCCCCAATGCTCCCTCCTCCCCCACCCAGTAGCTCCCTCCTCCGTCTGAGGCTCTGGGGAGGCCTGAGCTGCAGGAGTACCAGCCTCCCTTGCATAGGGAAGACCTACTGAGCTCAGTCAGCAAGAGGGCTTCAACAGCAGGCTTCACCCCATCAGCAGAACCATTATTGCTAAGAGCCTCAGCCCAGCCAGGCAAGGTCAGGGTCAAGTCCTGAGGGATATTGGAGTGCGCTACATAAGCCTGGAGTGGGCCTCACTCCCCAGAGAACTAACTAGCATTAGGGCACAGGGAAGAGTGTCTGCTGGAAACTGCCAGCCGCATCAGCCCTCCCCCTTCATGTGGTCAAGTGTCTGAGCTGCCTTGTCCCACAGCATTGCAACACAGCATCTCCAGCCCCCTCCCCCGCCCCGCCTGCAAGGCCCCAACTAAAGTCCAAGGCTGTTGTCCCACTGAGGGGCTGGCTCAGAGGGGGTTGCAACACAGAGACTGGCAGCTGGCTGTTGCATCACCAGAGGGAAGTCACTTTGGCTTGGATAAATGCTGGCATATCTGGGGGAAAGTGCTAGGAGACAGTTGCCCAAGATGGAGGCAGCCCTGCCCAAGTGGGGGTCCTGTCATGGACAGCCATGACCAACAAGATCCAAACGGTTCCCCAGCAACTGACCAGCCTAGCATCCCCTGGGAGCTGCAACAGACACACTCACCAACTGTGTAGATGGGTCTCCGGAAGGGCAGCAGGCCGAAGTTGTATTGGAAAACGCCTCGAGCATGGAAGAGAGGCAGGGCCAGCCCTATGACCCTCTGAAGCCGTTCCTGCAGCCTGCGGATGATGGAGCCTTGCGGGTTAGAGACTTGATTGAAGAGCTCGTTCTCCCCGAAGGAGAAGACTGGCACCAGCGCTGCTCTGCAAGGAGGAGGGCAGCGCTCTGGTCAGAGGGAGGATACACCCTGCCGGTTGAAGCCACTCCTGACCATGCCCAGGTCTCCCACTCCTCACCCCAGCCTTGCAGTGCTGTCAGAGGCCCCCTGCCCCTCACCCGTGTCGCAGGGCCATCTTGATGAAGCCTTTGCGACTGCGTAGCTGAAGGGTCAGAGCCCCCGGGCGAGCGTCCAGTGACTCCGGCGGGCCCCCCACGGCGATGACGGCCACCTGCCCGCCGCCTTTGTGGCCAAGGAGGTAGGAAGCACTGGTCTTCTCTGAAGAGACCAGTCCTAAAACGAAAAGAGCAGAGGGGCTCAGAGCAAGTCTGCCCTGGCCACCGTCGCTGCCTCGCAGTCCCTTTGTGCCTAGATGCCCAAGAGCTCACCCCCACTCATGATGTAGTCACGGAAGAAGGGGACCTTGAACCAAAAGGGCAGCATCAGGAGGTGAGGGGTGAGCCCCGGGAATAGCTGAGAGAACCCCGTGGCTTCAGTGCAGAAGTTCCCAAAGGCACCGGCCACCAGGACGCCGTGGGGGTGGAAGCCGAAGACGTAATTGTGGGAAGGGTCCAGCTCTGCCGTCTTCACCAGCTGCCAGGGAAAAAAAAGTACAGAAAAAGTCAGGTGGAGAGGAGCGCTCAAATTACTGAAGTATAGTGGATCAGGAATGGAGGCAGTGGCCCTTCAGATAACAGACCCTGCAGTTTTCTACCCTGGGGTGGCCCCTGGGGAGCTGCCAGGGCTGCCTGCATTTTTCCAAACCAAAAAAGGCTGAAAGGAAAGAGATTCCCCCAAGCAGGGAGGCTGCTAAGACTTTGACCGGGCACAATATCCAGGACTGCTTGCTTCTCCACTCTGCCCAGCTTCCCCCTCAAAGGAAGCCCTGCAGCAGCCTCCTCAGGATGCCATTCAGCTTGGCAGACGTGTGTGTGTGTGTGTGTGTGTGTGTGTGTGTGTGTGTGTGAGTGAGTGACTGGGGAGCATAGCCAACTGATGAAGCCTGAGATAAACTCTTGCTTTAAGGAAGTCTGGGAGCACAACTTTAAGCCCAATAGCCCTCAAAGAGATGAGGGGTGGACCCCAAATACTTTTGGGGAGCCCAGCTTCAACCAAAAAAGTTAGTTTCAAGGCTCTGTCTTCTAGGGGGTGGGTGTCTCTCTCTAGGAGCGCTTGGAAGGCAACCGAAGTTCACAGAAGTATTAGCAAACTTAGTGAGCTCCGTCTTAAACACTCCCACCCGCCACCCACCAAAGAAATGTTCAGAATAATGCTTGCAGTTAAAGAAACAGATCCTGATCTGCCCAAACAAACAGAAGGAAATTTTATGCCAATGAAACATTTGCGGCTAGCACTTTCATGAAGTAGTTACAGATGGGACCATCTAGATTGGTGAGAATCAATGTGAGCAAGCAGGGGATCAAAAAAAATAGTAAATAAATTGATTTAACAATCCAGCAGCACAGCTGCCTGAATTCTGACTGTTAGTTACATCTCAGGGCTACCAATTAAAAATGACACTATTTTAGAATATTTATAAGCAAAACAATATTTACAATGGCATTTACAAACCAAATTGTCACGTTTAACTGGAGACATAAGAGGAAACTTACAGCCAAAGAAAATGCAAAAGATCAGAGAACAATGGTCTTCAAGGGTGGCCTGTTTAAGCTACAATCCAAACTGCTTCATGGAATTCAGTAAATGATTCCCAAATTATGAAATTAGTGGATCATTTCATATCAGATTTTCACCATCGCAGTCTGCCTATTATACCAAGACGTTTTAAACTCCTTTCCTGGCCAAGCCCCTTTATTGGAGGCTTTTCATGGGGGCGGGGGGTGGTGGTGGTGCCCCACAGAGGTGGCAAGCACAGAGGTGTGTGGGTGTGATCCATCTTCCCCGCCAGGCACCCCAGCTGGGCCACCCCAGCTCCCCTCCTGTCACACCCCTCCTTCTCCAGGCCCAGCTAAGCTGTCCAGGGACGGAAGCCTCCCCCTACCCAATTGCAACCGAGAGTTTATCACTTTTAATAAAGGATTAGACTAAAAAGGGCCGACACTTTCTGACGGGGGAGGGGGAAAAGGGATGGCATTTGCGTAAGGGGAGGCTACGGAGCAACACCGGCTTGATAATGGAGGAGAAACCGAGGTTTAGGCAGTGCCGTTAAAAGGAGGGCGACCCCGCGGCGCTTGGCTGGTTTTCCTCAAGAAGTTCCAGCGCCGCTTCGGGCCCTGCGTTCCCCCGGCCCGCAGCACTTCATGGCCAAGGCAGTGTTGGTGGAGCCGGTGCCCCCCCCCCGGAGAAAGTGGGTGTCCCGCCAGGCCTGACCCCCACCCCCCCGCTAGTACAGGGAGCCTCCCGGTTCCTCTGCTCACCGTGATGGGGAAATAGTCCCGGAAGTATCGCCAGACAGCCCAGCCGCGGACCCAGGAGGAGCGGCGCCCGCCGCGAGACGGCGTCTCCCAGTCCAGGTAGAGCCAGGCGGCGTAGCCGAGGGCCAGCAGCCAGCCGTCCCCGAGCAGCAGCACCAGGTAAAACCCCAGGCAGCACTGGGCTATGAGAGAGGTAGCGGGTGACCATCTCCTCCGCCTCGCCAGCCCCCGAGCAGCGGCAGCTGCGGCATTCTGCACGTGCTCAGGAGCCCGCCGCTCCTGCTGCTCCCGCCCGCAGACAGCCCCCGCTGAACGGAAATGGCAGCGCCCTGCAGGACTGGAGCGGTCGGGCTTGGGGAAGGCAGCCCCGCGTGGAGCAAGGCAAGCCGCCGCCCCAGAGCTCGAGTGGCCGGCAAGAGCCGAGCCGAGCCGGGCGCTGCACCTCCCCGCCCGCCTCGGCTTCCCTTCGCGGCTGCCCTGGTCACGACCGCCGGCCAGCGCTGCCTCTCCTGCTACCTCGGCCGCGGCCGGGACACACCCAACTTTGCCGCCGCCGCCGCCGCCCCTTGCCAAGCTGCCGCCGACGGCACCATCCCGTCCTCACCCAGCGCCAGGAAGGAGAAGACCCACTGGAGGACGGCGGCCGTTTGGAGGCGCCGCCGGAGCGGCAGGCGCAGCGGGGCGAACCGGAGCCACATGGCCAGCGCGACGGGGTCTGACGCCTACAGGTTGCCCCCGAGCGCAGCTGCAGCTTATCACGGAGGGACGAGCTCCTCCTCCGCGAGGCCCCGCCCCGCCCCGCCCCGCTCGCCCGCCCGCGAGGTGGGGTGGGGGACGCTCCCCGACGGCGGCTCCGGGCTGCCTTGTCTTAGGCGAATCGCAGCCGCTCAAACGAGGCGGCGCGGGGAAGGGGGGGGTGCTGGAGTGGCCCCAAACCCACCGGGAAGAGCTCCAGGCGAGCCGCTGACCTTCGCACAGCCTCCAGCACGCCCCCCCCCCCTCCCGCACGCATGGTAGAGAGTTGGGTCTGAGCCCAGCCGCTGCTATTTCTGGCTTCTCCCACCCCAGGCACGGCTGTCGGTGGCGTTTTCCTCTCCCCCACCCCCCGGTTTTGGGGTCTTCGCTGGCGGCTCAGGTGGAGAGGCACCGACCCCCTGGCCCTTCGCCTGCAGCTTTTCTGCTGGGCCTTCTCTTCCTCAAGGGAGCCCCCCCCCCACCGGGGAGGCCTGGATCTCACTGCTGTACCTGAGGGTGGCACTCTTCGAAGACACAAGCTGAGCTTCACACACACACATACACACACACACACACACACATCATCACAAGGGGAGCAGATGTAGTTTCACCAGTCTGTGAACCACCACCATGTCGAATGTGTGCCCAATGTCTTTCACCCCTAATAGCTTACATCACCCCTTTCCTTACACCACTCCAAATGAGCTAGCAATCCATGCTGACTGCTGGCCAGCCCAGCCTCTGCTTGGTTCCAGAGGAAAGAGCAGAGACAATCCGAGGTTCCTCTGCAGAGGCTTGTGGCTGAGTTTGAGGAAGGCAGGGGTCCTTCTTGGCCTGCAGCCAGGAGTCAGCTTTCTCTCTACACTAAACGCTGGCCTCGTTCCCTGGCCTCGCTGGATCTCTCTGCTGACCTTGGGGGCCCCTGGCAAACCCACCCACCCCCTTTGAGAGAGTTTGCTTGTGGCGAATGGGAAGGAGACCCTCTTTACCCCCCCCAATAGGGAGCAGCTCCAAAGAATTGGACCAGAAGCTGCAGCCCTGTGAATGGGGTGGACTTGGGGTGGCGCTCCCTTGAAGGTGTGTGACATATGGACTGCTGTTCTGGGCTGGAGATTTTTCAAGGGGAAGGGGCTCAATGCTAGGCCCCCCTTACAGCATCTGATAGTTCGTGGGAAGCTGGCCAGTTGGGTCAACCTGTGGCTCTTGGAGCCTGAAGCTGAGTACATCCAGAGGGGGAACTGCACAAGAGGAAGTGGCAAGTAGGCGGGCCCCATGCTTGGCAGAGAGAGGGAAGTGCATTCACCCTTTCTAAACACATAGCTGCTCCCTGCAGTTTGGGGAGAACACCACTCCTCCGCCACCCATCATGGCAGCTGCTCCTGGCTGGAGAGAATCTGCCCCATGGCAAGGGGATACCTTGGCATCTTTGAAAAGCAACAGAAATCATGGTTGCTGGGCAGAATGGCTCTCTGTTCTTTCCAGGATCAATGGCCTTGGGAGGAGTTGCTGTGGAATATGAGCCTTGGGGTAGGAAGAGGACCCAGACGGGCACTTTGGGCAACTTCTGCATTTAGGGCAATGACAGGCTCTTTCTGTATGCTCACGGAATAGTCTCCAAGGCCAGAAAGATGGGCCTGACTCTTTCCTGCCAGAAGTGTTGCAACAGATGACATGAAGATGGCCTCTGCTGTGCCAGCTGGAGCTGGGCAAGGTTTAATGGGCGCTCCCAGCCTAGGAGTGGGACTGGTGAGGGCAGAAAGAGGCCACAGACATCAGAGGGGCCTCCCTGGCTGCTCCTTCTTCACCGGTGCTGCTGCTCTCCCGAGACTCTCCCTTGTTCCTCTCTGGGGAGACTTGAAGCAACAGCAGCAGTACCACGGTAGATGGCGGAAGAAGTCTTTCAGCAAAATCAGCAGAAATTGCTTGCAAAAATGTGTTATTAACTTTATTAAGGATGAACAGAATGTATATATTGATCACACTTCTATACTACAGAATACTACAGAATAGTACAAAATACAAACTGTAGAAGGCTGCAGTTTAGAAAAATTATAAAGAGAAATCTAATTTTAAACTAGGCCAGCTTTTAAGATCATACTCTGAAAACTTCATATCCAAGTGTCGATTTTTTAAAAATACTAAACATTTGCATTCTTTTTTGTGGCAGGAACACTTCTGTGTAACTCAGACTAAACTTGTAAAAAGCTAGATCTTCAGGGAGGCAAGTGCCCCCAAAGTGGGCATTAGGAGGGGGGGTGGGGGGTGGGTGACTAGAGGACAATTGTTTGGTGGCTGCCATGTGTCCTTCTGAATGTGCTTCCTAATAGCAGCCCCCTGCCCTTTCTCTCCTGCCCAACGTTCTGCAAATACTGTAGCCTGAACCATCCATCTGGAAAGAACAGGCAGGGCACCTTTGGAAAAGGGGCAGGGGACCCCAACCTTCTCCTCTAGTCTGCATTGCCTGCCTGTCTGCCTACTGCGGGGAGGGAGAGGGGAAGGGGAAATACATCTTTGGGCAGAATGGGAGTTGCACATGGACTGCACTGTCTTCAGGGACATCCTTGCCTGTTCCCACGCTCACAGAGCCAAGAGGTCAGAGCTGATGCAAAAGGGTGGAAGCCAAAGAGTAGGGTTGGGAGTCACTGGCTGTGGCAACACCTGTGCACCATGCTACCAAAATGCAGGTGGGCTGATGGGTCAGCAGTATCAGAAAATGGCCCTAAAGCCAGCATGGAGATGGTCTTGGGAAGACAAGGACACAATTCTCCTTCTTCACAGGTAGGTGCTTGGGGCTGGATGAAGGTCACGCCCGAACTTTAATTGCTGAGAGAAGGGTTGGAGGGCAGAGTGCCAGGAGGTGAGAAGGAAAGACATGGCCAGAGGTTGCTCCCCTCCCTGGAAAACCAAGTCTGTAGGCAGTCCTGAAGTGTGAGGCCAGCTGGCTTCTTCTGCACTGCCTCTGTTTATGGAGGCTCTGCCTTTCTAGAGGATGGCTGTTACTGTCAGAGTTTAGGCAGTGTAACTAGTATTATGAGATAAACCCAGGAGGAAAACCCTGCACACAGCACACAGAGCCTTTTAGATAAACAACTGGTTTTATCTACAGTTGGAATGTTTACAAACATATACGTGGTTAAATACCTTTGCAGCAGCATTCTGTCCATCAGCCAGACTAATGCACATTTTCCTTGCTGGTTTCAAACCAGAAAACATGTGGATCATTAACAATATGTTGGCTTGCTCCACTATCCAAGAGCCACATATTCCTGTTGTGTTCAGTTGTTGATGCTACAAGGGAAAACAACGCTGGAGAACTGCTCCACGTTTGCTGATTAATTCTCGCTGCCTCTCTGTTCCTCCTCTCAGGACAGCAACTATGGAGATGTTCAGTAGAACCATGTGTAGCATCTCTTTGCAAAGTTAACTCTTTCAGCTGCTCTGCCGGCATCCTGGACTGTTGCAAATGCTGGTTTGTGCTCTCTCCTCCCTTTCCTCTCCAGCCATTTCTGCTCCTCCTCCAACAAATGACCAGTCAAGTACACCATTGTTGCATGGACTCAAGAGTGTTCACAAGAATGTCCCATGAATTATCCAAGGAACTAAGGACCACATACACCTTGTGTGCTTCCATATATTTCATTCCCCTTTCTTCCAACTTGAGGAATGTCCATCTCATGCTCTGCAAATGTGTGGACACACACTCTCCTGGCTTCAGCTGTTTCTTATACAGCCACCTAGTCAGCAAAACTTTACTGCTCACAGTCTCTCTCACATACATGCTTTGCAACGCCTCCCGGCACTCTTTCGCATACTGGAGCCCCCTCACGTGTATTAGCTGACTGTCCTCTAGGGCAAGAATTATTCTGGCTAATGCCTTTTCGTTTCTTCTCTGGTCCCCATCATCCAGGACTGCTGGTGGATTAGTAACAATCGTCCACAACTCCTTCCTCGGTAGGTACATTTCCATGTTCACATTCCAAGAGAGGTAATTTGTCTCATTCAGCCGACTGAGTAAATGTCCTCCCATTACACTGATGGAGGCCATACTGCCTGCTAACCACGATTTAAACCATTTACTCTGGTGCAAGCTCACACTGGGATTCTCTTCTCTCTAGTTACTCTCTAGTTACTATTCACTCTGCCCCTCTCTCTGGACTGGACCCATAACCTGTCAGAGTTTAGGCAGCGTAACTAGTATTATGAGATAAACCCAGGAGCATAAAACAGCACACAGCGCCTTTTAGATAAACAGTGGTTTTACCTACAGTGAAATATTTACAAACATATATGTGGTTAAATACCTTTACAGCAGCATTCTGTCCATCAGCCAGACTAACCCACGTTTTCCTTGCTGGGTTCAAACCAGAAAACATGTATACATTAAATACTGTAACATTAGAGAAGCTGCTGTAAAAGGGGAAGGTAATGTGTATGTACCAGAAATAGACGCTACATTGTACAATGTGTTATATGTACCTGCTTTTGAGCATAATTTATTAAATATATCTATGTTAGACAGGCAGGAGTATGAAATAATATTTGCTGGGGGATTATATACAATTAAGAGAATGATAGACAGGTAAATAAACCAAAGTGAGGAAACTTTGATAAGCAGGCAGATAAACCAAAGTGAGCAAAGGGAAAGAGAAAGCAAAGGTATCCAGCCAAGGGATGGTAAACAGAATGTAATGGAGATTAATGAGAGAGTGTACAGTCAGTAGATAATAACCGTAGGAGTAGGTCCAGCTATAGTAGTAATGATGTGTGTAGCAATGAGAGCAGGAACCGAAGCAGGAGGCACATCCATAATGAAAACAGAGAGCAGCGTGCATATGTTAAAGCATACAGCGCTAGATATGAACCCCAAAGATACCATGAAATGGTGTTATAGAAAAATATTACTGAATGTAAATGTAAATGAAAACAATGCTGCATGTATAATAATGGTGACAGGAGATCGCATTAGGAATGGAAGGAAACATGTAGACGTTGTAAACCATGTAAAAATAATGTAATGGTAGAAAAACTGTTTTGTTAAAGAGTTTGGAATATCAGCTGTACAGCTTTAACTGGGAAGAGTGTCATGGTATGAAGAGTTAATCGCTGTAAACTGGTAAGTTGTAAGCTGAGGCAATGGGGAAGCTGAGGCAATGGAATGAGGCAGCAGGGTCACTGCCACTTTAAGAAGCTGGGTCAGAAGCTGCCTATATAAGGGAAGTCATTAGAGGGCGTTTCCTTCTCATGCATTATACTTTTTGTTTTTGTAGGGTGTATCATTGCTCTCCCTTGTATCAGTAGCTGTATAAGGTATTTAACCACGTATGTTTGTAAATATTTCACTGCAGATAAAACCACTGTTATTTATCTAAAAGGCTCTATGCTGTATTTTGCTCCTGGGTTTATCTCGTAATACTAGTTACGCTAAACTCTGACAGTTACCCACTGCTAAGGCACCACCTCTTCCTCCTCCCCCATGGATGTGCCCAGCTCTTTCCAGACTCGGCAGCCGCTCTCATGTTTCCCTCAGAAGTATTTCTAAATAATAAAATTTTGTGTGTATGTGAGGATAGTTTGGAAAAATCCAGTCAAAAGTAGTATGTATATGACCCCTGATCCCCAAATGTTAGCTTCTGTGGGGTCAGGCTCAGGCTCAGGCTCAGCTTTTCAGAGTTAGGGCAGGCCAGCTTCATGACCCTTGGCATCTGCATAAGGGGGAGGGGGAACTGGCACAGCAATTGCCAGTTGGAGCTGGGGTCTCATTGCTGAAAGGGAAGAAGAAAGCAGCCAGGAATTGCCTGTGCTCGGTGTAGCGCTCAAGGCAGGTGCAGCAATGAACTGTCATGAAAATATTGTTAACCAGACAACACAGCAGATTAGAGGGTGTGTGTTTGGGGGAGGGAATCTCGGTTCCACTCAATCCCAGGTGATTTGAGGTTTTGGAGCGCTGGTGTAAATTAACTTAATTCCTGGCTGAGCCAGATGAGCACCGAGATTTAACAAAAGCTGGTTTTGCCTTGACAGGAGCCAATGCCAAAGGGCACCCGAAAAAGCAGAGGCCACGGAGGATGCTGGAGCTCAACAGAAGGTGAAAGAACATGGAGATGAGCTCCCCCACCTATGTCCCAGGGAGCACCAACCCCAATTAACCTCCAGTAGGTTAATTTTCCTTCCTAGCCAGACGTTTTTTTGACTCCTGTCCTCGGTTCCCGCTGCCGTTCAGCCTCTGCTCCCCCACCCCGGGGCTCTGGGCTGATGCACCCGGAGCGATTCTCCGACAGCTACGCGGCCAACCTCTCAGTCCGACGTGATGAAGCGGGGGAGGGGGGGGGCAGCCAGTAGGGTCTTTCCGGAAGGGAGGGGTGCCTCGAAGTCGTCTGGGGTAGTGTTTCAAGAGGCTCCGCCTGCAGAGCCCCCAAACCCGGGAGGAATCGGGCCTTCCTTCTTCCCTGTCTGGGATTTGCCGTGGGACTCTTCCAGGGGTCCCACTCCAGCGGCCCTAGTCCGGCGGGTGGGCCGGCTTCCTCGCCTCCCCCTCGCCCTGTGAGTTGATGCGGCCTCACAATGCCTCCCCCCCCCACCCCGTCGCGCTCCAGCCTCACTAGATAGCGGGCATGGGCAATCATGTCCTGGCAGCCGAGCCTGTGCCAGGAGGTGGGCGACGTGGTGGCTCGGCTCTTGGGCGGCGCGGTGCTGCTCTGCGTGGTCAGCAACGCCATCTTTCTGGTGAGGAAGGGGCCCCTCCCGCTCGCCTTCCTGCCTTCGCCCGCAAGAGAGAGGGGCCCCAGGAGCCTCCTCCCAACGGGGAAGGCCGCCCCCGTCTCCGCGCGCGGGCGGGCGGGCGGACAGACCCCGACTCGCCGCTCGCTCTCTTTCCAGTTCTACCTGCCCTCCAGGCGCAGTCGGGGTTCGGACGGCCGGTGCCAGGCGCAAAGGAGCGAGAGTCGCCAGTGCGCCGATAGCCGAGGTTTGGGAGCCGGGCCTTTGTAAAGGGTGACCATGCGGCTCGGGGGACGGCGGGGAGAAAAGCGGGAGGCGGGAGCTGCAGCCTTGCCGGCGGAGAGAAAACCGCCGACAGACAGAGCCGGCAGGAGGGGCGCACTGAGCCCGCCGGCACCCTGGCCTCTCTCCCTCTCCAGAAGGCGGTCAGGCCGGCCAGCGGGCCTCGCCTGCGGAGCAGCGGAGCGAGGCCCCCTCGACGGACCGCAGGCGATCGACGGCGGGTCAGAGAAGCGACAGCGGCCCCAACGGCTGGTTAGGCCCCGCGGCCGCCCGGCTGGAGCAGAGAAGGAAGCCGATGGTTCTCTTCGTCCCCGAACAGCAGCTTCCCGGTCGCGCTTCCCAGGCAGGGGGCAGCCTCTGGCCTCCCGCCCCCGATAAGCCGGCCCAAGCGATCGCTCCCGCCCGCCGGTTGCACGAGGCGGGCCTTGGGAAAAGCGGGTCGTTTCCGAGGCAGCGAGAGCTTACCGCTGGGCCCCCCCGCGGGCAGTAAAGGCGCTACCGGCAAAGGCCGCAGTGGCTACGCGTCCTTCTGTCAGCAGCGCGCGGAGGGGGGGGGGCGCAGGGACGACGGGACCCCGAGACTTAACTCCCTGTCTGCCCACCAGCGCAATTTCCACCACGCCCCCTCCCCCCCCCCCCCCAGAGCCAAGGCTGGGGGATTAGTTAGCGGGGAGCTTGGGTTCCTAGCCCCCAGGCAAAGACTCTGCCCCCCTCCCAACAAGTGAAAAGGTTGGCCCTTGGTCTTTAACAGCAGCAACATGATCCTGACTAGGAGGGGGGAGACAGCTTGGCCTGGCCCCCCCCTGCAAGCCTGAAGCTAGCCTTGTACTGAAACTTGCCTTGAGCTCCTGGATTGTATCTGGGGCAAAGAGCACCTCAGTGCTGGGCGCCTGGAACCCTCTCTCGCCACTCAGGTCATGCAACCTGCTAGTCCCCGAGCAAGCCCCCTCCCCCAATGCTGTTGAACAGACATGTTTATTAGGCACTGGAAAGTATTTACAGCAAACGTGTTTTGTCGAAGGCAGCGGAAGGACCACCCTTGCTACTCCTGCAACAAGGAAACCCGTCGCCCCCTTTCTCTCCAATTTCACACAGGTGGGCAGGATGAAGGGTCAGTCCTGGGTGCAGGGCAACCTTGGCCCACAGAGGTGTTCTCCTACAGCATCGAGAGGCTGGGTCGCAGGAATAGAGCCCTGGACTATTCCCTGCCCACCCATAGATGGCAGGTGGTAAATTCTAGAGGAGGGGCTGTGGAGACTCAGGCACCAAGCCGTGGCCCCCATTGGTGGCTTTGGTGAGGAAAGCAGTGGCACTGGTGGTAGTGCTGGCACTACCTGGCAGCTGGGGGCTGTTGCTGCGTTCCTGCTTGAGGGGTCCGCTGGCGAGTCCCAGGCTCGGCGGAGCAGAGGAGGGGGAGAGCTGGGAGGCCCCCCCTTTGCCCTCTGTGGTGGGTGGTAGAGAAACCACAATGTACTTCTGGACGCTGCCTGAGATGGGGGGACTGGGGGCTGCCTGCCCACCAGAAACCAACTTCACAAGGGGTTGTGTGCTGGGCACGGTGCTGGTGACGGGCGAAGTGGAGGTGCTGGCTGGGCCACCGCTGAGAGTGAACACCTGTGAGAGCATGAAGGTCATAAAAAAGCATGTCTGTCTGTCTGCCTGCCCCCCCCACTGCCCCCGCCCTCCCCAACATACCTGCTGGGAAGTGGAGGTGCCAGAGGCGGAAGACATGACAATGAACTTGGTGGGAGGAGGCGAGGGCTGTGTTGGGGTGGCCGGCCGGGTTGAGACGAGAGTCTGCACAGGGAGGGTGATGGAGCCGGGCACCTTGATGATGCTGGGTGCCCGGGTGGCACTGCTGCCTCCCTGGGCTGCCTGGGAGAGGGTCAGTGTCGGGCGGGGCTGTGCAGGAGAGAGGAGAGGAGCCGATGATTAGCTCTGCCTCTTGCCAGGCTCACTTAGGAAAACCAGGGCAGACGAGCAACGGGCAATCTACCTGGGTGATGGTCAGAGTGGTGCGGTTCACCTGCTGAGCCTGCACAGCTGCCTGGGCCCGTGCCTTCACCACATTGGTGCACAGCAGGGGGCCCAAGGCGCCATACTCGGCTCGGTAGGCCTCCTGGTTATCCGGAGGGGGACGCAGCTTGGCTAAGACGGGAGCACAGTGCTTCTGTGGGGTGGGAGCGAGAAAGGAAAAGATATGCAGCAAAACTCCCAAGGAAAGACCACCACCCACCCAGGCGCACATAAGTGCATCCTCTTCTCCAGAGGGCAAGCAGCCCCCCCCCCCGATGAGACAACTCGGCCTCTTCCAATGGACTGCTTGTGGGAGGGTCGCCTTCCCTTACCAGAAGGAGACTCTGAACATGGTCAGCCCCAATCTTGTCAATATTGCTGACCACAGGACCTTCCAGGATGCTGCGGACACGCTCCCCCTCCACCTGCAGCCGCGGCAGGATGAGTGTCTTGATCACCTGGAGAGAAGATCAGAAGCAGAGTCTGGGCCTCTGGCCAAGCTGGCCCAAGGGGACCCGCTCCTGGCTCCACCCAGGCGTCCACTCACATCAGGTCCCAGCTCCGCCAGGCCAGCGATAGATCCATACCGCGTGGTCCAGGGCGTCTTCTCGTCCACCCAGCTCTGGTGAGCAAAGGAAGGGGAAGAGGCGTGAGGAGCAGAAGGAAAGCCAGGGCTGCCAAGTGCCCTGAACCTCCCCATGCCCTCACCTTGGTGAAGGTTTTGGTGATGCGTGACTGGATGTTGTTAGTGGTGGTGCTGAAATTCTTGCAGATTTGGGCGATGAGCCGAGCGGCAAAGTCTCGCAAGGCCCAGTGGTTGTCAACATCTGGCCTGAGGCAGAGCTGGCGGCTGACGATGCAGGTCATGACTGCTGGGATGATCTCATGCAGCTGCAGCAACAAATAGGAATGCAGAGGCCCATCAATGCCAGTTTCCCTCTCCTCCCCCCCTGGCCCAGTGCTAGGGAAGTCTCTGCTGCTCACATATTTCTCCAAATATAGGGTTGGGTTGTCCATCAGTGCCTTGACCATTCGCATGAGGTAGATCAGAAGAGCCAGATTGTTCTGCACCACATTCACCCGCACCTGGAGGGGCAGGAAGGTGGTCACAAGGTCAGTTTCCTGGCAGATGCTGCTCCATGTCCACTTTCCCCAAGCAAAGGTCTTTCATCTGGTGAAAGCCTGGCCGAGGAGCTGGCCAGGCTCAGTCTAGGGCAGTTCCAAGGTGCCATCCGGCACTGGTGGATAATCCTCCTTATGTGGTCTAAGCTGCCTGGATGCTCGATGCTGGATCGGACAGGAGATTGTGATGAATTCTGAATATGAACAGGCCTACATGTGGAAAACTCTTAAAAATATCACCAGTTACAGCAAACCTTCCCAGGCTGAAGAAAATCAACAACTGCCAGATGACCTGAACGTGTTTTACTGCAGGTTTGAAAGGAAACTACAGCCACCTATCTCCACAATCCCCATCCCAGACAGACCAACAACAGCCAAGCCTCCTGCAACTGATCCCATCCCATTGGGTTCACAACCCCTGGTGATCACAGAAAAAGAAGTGCAAGATCTATTTCACAGACAAAAGCCAGGAAAAGAACCAGGCCCAGACAAGATAACTCCTTCTTGCTTAAAAGTCTGTGCTGACCAATTGGCCCCCATTTTCACCCATATCTTCAATAAATCACTAGAGATGTGCCATGTTCCTTCTTGCTTCAAACGCTCCACTGTCATTCCAGTGCCGAAGAAGCCCACCATCAAGGAACTGAATGACTACAGACCAGTTGCTCTAACATCTGTAGTTATGAAAACCTTTGAAAGGTTAGTTATGTCCCATCTGAAAACCATCACGGATTCGCTGTTAGACCCCCTGCAATTTGCATACCGAGCAAATAGATCGACAGATGATGCTCTTAATATGGCTCTGCACTACATCCTACAACATCTTGAACCTCCAAAGACTTATGCAAGGGTTTAATTTATTTATTTATTTATTGGTTTGATTTATATGCCGCCCTTCTCTGGAGACTCAGGGCGGCTTACAATGCATTAAGCAATAGCCTTCATACTTTTGTATATACCTGCTTAGTAGGGCTTTCGCCCCCCCCACCTCCAAAGTGGTGTCCTTTTTTATACAAAGTCAGCTTATTGCATGCACAATCCAGGTCCTCATTTTACCTACCTCGAAAGGATGGAAGGCTGAGTCAACCTTGAGCCTGGTGAGATTTGAACTTGCAGTAATTGCAGGCAGCTGGTGCTACTTAACAGCACTTTAGTCTGCTGTGCCACCAAGGCTCTTTGTAGACTTTAATTCAGCATTCAATACCATCATACCGGACATTCTTCTAATTAAACTAAATCAGCTAGTGGTACCTTAACACACTTGTAAGTGGATCACAAGCTTCCTAACAGAGAGGAAGCAGCAGGTGAAGCTAAGCAAAATCACACCAGATACCTGTAAAATTAGCACAGCCCCCCCCATGTGTGCTTTCTCCACTTCTCTTCTCTCTCTATACCAATGACTGCATCTCAAACGATCCATCTGTTAAACTACTGAAGTTTGCAGATAATACAACATTGATTGGTCTCATTTGAGACAACGATGAATCCGCATACAGACGGGAGGTTGAACAACTAACCTTATGGTGCAACCGGAACAATCTGGAACTGAACACACTCAAAACCATAGAAATGGTGGTAGACTTTAGGAGAAACCCTCCCATACTACCACCTCTTACAATACTAGACAACACAGTATCAACAGTAGAGACCTTCAAATTTCTAGGTTCTATTATATCTCAAGACCTAAAATGGACACCTAACATCAAAAACGTCATCAAAAAAGCACAACAAAGAATGTTCTTTCTGTGTCAACCTGGGAAGCTCAAACTGCCCAAGGAGCTGCTGATACAGTCCCACAGAGGAATTATTGAGTCTGTCATCTGCACCTCTATAACTCTCTGGTTTGGTTCTGCAACCCAACAAGACAGACAGAGACTTCAGAGGATAATTAGAACTGCAGAAAAAACAATTACTACCAACCTGCCTTCCGTTGAGGACCTGTATACTGCACGAGTCAAAAGGAGGGCTGTGAAAATATTTACAGACCTCTCGCATCCTGAACATAGTGTTTCAACTCCTACCCTCAAAACAACTCTATAGAGCACTGTGCACCAAGACAAATAGATACAAGAACAGTTTTTTCTCAAACGCCATCACTCTGCTAAACAAATTCCCTCAACACTGTCAAACTGTTCACATTAGGCTGCATTACTATTGGTCTTCTCATAGTTCCTGTCGCCCATCTCCTCCCACTTGTGACTGTATGGCTGTAACTTTGTGGCTTGTATCCTTGCAATTTATATTGATATTGTTTCCTAGTATGATTTGCTTATTGTATGACTGTCACTGGGTGATGTGCCTTGTGATTCTTGATGAGTGTATCTTGTCTTTTTATGTACTCTGAGAGCATATGCACCAAAGACAAAATCTTGTGTGTCCAATCACACTTGGCCAATAAAGAATTCCCTTCCCTTCAAATATAAATTGACCCATCTTTGCTACGGTGGCTTCCCAACTAGGAGGCTCTCCACATCTGAGCCAAGGAATGTATAACCAAGCTACATCTCAGAGCCAGAATGCTGGCCCAGAGGGTGCACAGAGGGTGCACTCTTCCCAATTGCAGAGACCTCCTCGCTCTCCCAACGCTTGGGGCAACGCTGTGAAGAAGAAAAACAGCTTTTTCTGCCTTGGCCAAGAATCAGCTCAGATCAGGGATTCTGCTCCAGGGTTGCTGGCTTCCGAGCATCTTCAAGCAGCCAGTTGGCAACCTTGGGATCCCCAGGTATTCAGGATCCTCCAAGAATCCACAGGAGGAAGGGGTGGTTTATTACTAAGAGCTTAACATCAGACAGAACTGCTTCCTCCTCCCGAAGTCACTCATAAGTAAGCTGGCTCTGTACAACTCTTCTTGCCTCCAAGAAATTGGGACAGCCGCCACCCCTTAAAGCAGCTGAAGGCACAGAAGACCACAGACAGCAAGGACACAGGACTGCCTCATCCCTCAACCACCACCTGTGGCTTGGCGCCACAGCAAAGATCTGGCAAAGGGAGCAGGAGCCCCCACCCTTTCTGCTTACCCCTTCAGAAATGAATGTGCTGAATCGGGGTAACATCTGGTACAGGCCGGGGTCTGTGGCAATGCTTTGAAGGGCTTCCTAGGGAGAGAAAAGGGAGGAGGAGGGAAGGGAGATAAGAGCCGAAGGAGGGTATTGTGGAAAAGGACATATGTGGACACCCCCCCCCCCCAAGAGACCATTGGCAAGAAGCCTGGCCAGTTCCAGGGGAGATGATCAAATGCCATTTTTCGGGCAGACGAGGGAGATTCCACCCATGCCTATTAAAGGCCAAGGGATAGGAAGCTGGACTTGGCAGAGGGTGGTATCTGGAACCTGGCCTGGAGATGCTCCGCAGGCTGCCTCGCCTTGCAGAGGTAAACAAACAGTTGTTTTCTCCAGCATGTGAGCTACCCGAGGGTGAGGGGAGGGAGCAGCATTGCCTGCAGATGGAGTGGTCCTGGCTGCTCACCGCTCGCTTTGCTTCACAAGATCCCACACAGGCTTCGGTGATCTCCTTGTAGTACAGCTGTTGTTCCACAGAGAGCTCGTGGATGCTGCGTGGCTTCAACTTCAGGGGGGCTCCTTCCAGAAGGGGCCCCTTCTTCTCTTTGCCTGTGCAGATGGAGAGAAGGCAAAGATGGGCCCTAAATGTGCATTATCCTCGTCTCCCCTTCCTATTAGGAGGGACCGGCCAGGGGCCACTGAGAAGACGCACAGCCTTAGCCCATGAAGCATAGCCACAGGAAGCCAATGGTGCATGGCACATTATCAAGCAAAAAGCACAGTGCCTAATTGCCACCATGATAGACAAAGGTTCCTCCGGGGAGGGGAGGGGAGGTGGAAGAAGGCTGCTGCTGACCTGTGGGAGATGCCCATCTCTATGAAAGGCTTCCTGATCAGCACTTGCCTGCCACTCCTCCACGAAGCCCCCCACCTGACACAGAAGTTTGGATGCCTGGTAAAGCCAGATTCTTTGTCAATAGTTTGCAGGCCCTGGCTGGAATGGTCAAAGGTGACCACTGGTATTTTCCTGAAGATCCAGGGAGGAAAAAAAGTACCTCACTCTGGGATGGCCAGTTCTCCGTGGGTGCCAAGCAAGGGGGCTTAATCTCTGCCCCTTACTCCCCATCCTGCCTCAGCCATGCTCAGGCTGACCTTTACTATCGGCTGGGGTGGCGCTCTGTCCTTTGCCCTTGAGAGCACCCTCCTCCTCCTGGCCCGGCTTGGCTGCCTTCAAAGGCTCGGTGGCCTCAGCTTTCTGCTGCTCCTTGGGTGCTGCAAAGAGAAGAGATGGACTGGGTGTCAAGGTCAAGCAGCAATGGTTGCCAAGCCAGTTCTTTTGCTTGAGGCAGGAAGGTGCCTGCCCTGCTTTGGAAACCAGGGTTTGTCACTCACCCGGGGGTGGATTTTCTGGGATCGCCGGTTGAACTCCCTCAATGCTCAGCCAGTGTGCTATTAGAAAAAAGGGAGAAGCTTCAAAGAGAGGGAGATCTCTGTAACGCTGCCAAGAAGAGACCAAGCCAGGATTTTGCAAGCCCCTATCCTGGCTTGGTCTCTTCTTGGCAGCGTTACAGATTCAAATTGGAAGACAGGTCAGGGAGGACAAAAGTTAACAGCTTATAAACAAACGTAAAGCAGCACAAACTCCAGGATGCTTCAGTGCCTTCCAGTTTGGATGCTTCTGCATTGGCAGCTGCTCTGCTCAACAGCGTAATACAGCTGGATGCTGCATGTGCAACAGGTCCTCTGGCTGACACCTGCCCTCTTGCTGTGGCCAAAAGAAAGGTGGGGAGGAGGAACCTCCAAGAGAGCAGAGGAGCCCTGCTGCACGCCATGCTCTGACTACAGTACACCCATTGGGGCACCCTCCCCCAACGCATCCATACAGGTTGCAAGAGTGGGTGTCTGCCAGCCCATTTCCTCAAACAGGGACTTTCCCAAGAAGGCAAACAGGCTGTGGCCTGTTTCCAGCTGGTTCCCTACAAGGCCGCTATGGACTCCCCCTGGGGAAAGAGAATACACAGCATACAAGTAGGCTGGCTCCCGAGGAGGGACGCTGCGCCCCATCCCCTGGCATGGGGCACCCCTCCCAAGAGACAGGCATCTCTATGCCCCCCTTTGAGCTTCACGTTGATGTTAGAAGCAAAGCAAAGCCCCTAATCAAGACTGGAAATCGGGAGACTTTCAGATCTGGGGGAGCAGGGCTGGGGGGAAACGTCTGCAGCAACCAAACCCTTGTGGCATCAGGCGATGCATCAATTTGCACATGCCCCAAAGGCATTTGGTGGCTGGAGTGGGTGTTGGGGTGGTGCCGTGGGAGCCCCGAGCGCCCCCTCACCCTTGAGGCAAACGTCGAGGGGGACGCGGGGGAGGGGCGTGTTGATGATGTCGCTCAGGTCCATCTCCTTCTCTTCGTAGAAGTAGAGCTCGCGGCCTCCCCCGCTGGCGTAGCGGAACGGGATGAACTCCTGCGTGTGGAACCCGTAGAGCGGCTGGAGGAGGAGGAGGAGGAGGAGGAGGAGGAGGAAGAGCAGAGCCGGGTGAGCGAGGCGGCCCCGCGGTCGCCCTCCCCCCGCCCGACCCGCTCCCCCCCCCCCCGGGCACCTCCACGTTCTTCAGCTTCAGGGCCAGGTCGACGTCGCCCATGGTCAGCAGCTGCCGCTTGCCCATCCGCATGAACTTCAGCGCGTCCTGCGGAGAAGGAGCCGGTGGGCGCCGCACGGCGGGGGGTGGGAGCCCCGCGGAGGTGGACCCCCCGCCCCCCCCCCTCTGCCTACCTGCGCGATCTCCTTGATGCGGTAGCTGACCTCGTCCGCCAGCAGCTGGCAGGTCTCCTCGGGCACCTGCCCGATGCCCACCGACTCGGCCACCACCTTCATCGACTCGGTGGGCAGCTGAGCGCTGCCCACCTTCGGCTTCTTCTCCTCCGCCATGGCCCGCGCCGCCACCCGCGAGCGAGGCCGGGCATTGGTCAGCCGAGCGCGGCGCCCGGGTGACGTCATTAGGCGCCGCCGCCGCCGCGCTCGGGCGGGGCATGCGCGGTGTGTCTTGGGCGGTCCGGCCTCCCCCGCGAAGTCCGGCGGCGGCGGCGGCGGCTCCATGGCGAGGCGGCGGCCGGCCCCGCTGGCCCTGCCCGGCTGCCCGTACTCGGTGTCGGTGGTGCAGGAAGGCTACTGCCGGGCGCAGGCGGACGGCTCCACCCTGGCGGACGGGACGGTGACGCTGGTGCTGGGCCCCCGCCTGACCCTGGTGGACACGGGCGGGCCCTGGGCCCGTGAGCGGCTGCTGGCCGGCCTGGCGGAGCGGGGCGTGTCCCCGGGCGACGTGGCCCACGTGGTGTGCACCCACGGCCACTCGGACCACGCTGGCAACCTCAACCTCTTCCCGCGGGCCGAGCTGATCGTGGGCACGGACGTCTGCCAGCCGGGGGGCCGCTACCTGCCGACAGGGCTACGCCAGGGCGCCCCCTACGCGATCCACGCGGGGCACCTGGAGGTGCTGCCCACTCCCGGCCACACGGGCAGCGACGTCAGCCTCTTGGTGCTGGGCACTTCCCTGGGCAGCGTGGTGGTGGCCGGAGACCTTTTCGAGCACCAGGACGACGACGGGGAGTGGGCGGCCCTGAGCGAAGACCCCGCCCGACAGGCCGAGAGTAGGGCCCGCGTCCTGGGCATCGCTGACGTCATTGTGCCCGGCCACGGGCCCCCGTTCCAGGTGTTGAGGGAGGGAGCCGGTGGTGCGAGCTGACGGCGGCGCTCCATAAAGGGTTGAATCGAGGCGAGTGGTGGATCTTTCCTGGCTAAGTGGCTGGTCCCCTGGTGGAGCCCTCCCGCCTGGCGCATTCATTGACCCCAAAAGCAGCTGGGTTTGGAGACTTCCATCAGGACAGTCACTGACGGGCACTGTACCTTTCCTGGGGCTTTTTCAGGCAGGTTCCATAGCAGGAACCAGCAACCAATAAAGCTTGGCTTGGGGCCCAGTTGAGGGGAATGAAGTTGTCTGCTGGCTCCTTGAAATGATGGTCGGGTCCAAAATGACAAGGTATGACCAGCTAAATAAAGAGTTGCAGCTTTTGGCCAGACTCGGGTTTGGATATTTATTTATTTATTTATTTATTTATTATATTTCTATACCGCCTTTCTCCCGTAGGACTCAAGGCGGTGTACAGTCAAGAAAAAATATAGACACACAAACATCATAAAATTGCTAATTAAAATTATTACTTAGTTTGGTCAATTAAATAAAACCCAGAATTAGATAACATTTAAAAAATCATTCACATGTTCATACGTTTAGCCCCGCCTGTTGGAACATCAGGGTCTTGAGGGCACGGCGGAAAGCACGGAGATCAGGGATATTCCGTATCTCCGGGGGCAGTTCATTCCAAAGGGCTGGAGCCCCCACAGAGAAGGCCCTCCCCCTGGGAGTCGCCAGTCGACATAATTTGACAGACGGTACCCTGAGTAGTCCCTCCCTGTGAGAACGAACTGGTCACATCTTCTGTTGGGGGATTGCTTCCAGGCAAATCTGGGATCCCTTTGGATAAGGTTGCATGCAGCTTCTCCAAGCGCAAAAGGATTTAAGGATAGAAGTGGCATGCAGGGAACAATCGGAAGAATAAGTTTAGCCTTAGCTCATCCGTGGAGACCCTCTAGACCTGCTCTTGGAGGACAATGTCCTATTTGGTGATCTGGATGGGGCAGAGAATGCTGCCACCGCCTCCTCCCACTAGTATATAAAATGGGAGCAAACCCCACTCCCTACTGGCAATGGTAATGAAACAACTGCAAGAAAACAGCCAAGTTCAGAGAACCCTAAGGAGCCTGCAGTGACAGTCTCTGCTGTGCCTCCAAGCTCACTGGACTCCTACTGTGGCAGAGACAGTAAGAAGAGAGCAGCGTCTCCATTGAGAACCCCCCTCCCCCAACTGATCTTCCCAGGGCAGCTGTGTTTCTCAGGGAGGTGTGCCTGGAGGCGGAGGAAGAATAGAGCTGGAAGGGACCTTGGCAGTCTTATACTCCTGCTCTTGCTCAAGCAGGAGATCTTGTACCATTTCAGACAAGTGACTGTCCAGTCTCTTCTGAAAAACCTCCAGTGATGAAGCACCCACAACTTCTGAAGGCGAGCTGTTCCTATGATTAATTGTCCTGTTGGAAATTTCTCCTTAATTCTGAGTTGCTTTTTTCCATGAGTAGTTTCCATCCATTGTTTCTTGTCCTGCTCTCTGGTACTTTGGAAAATAAATTGATCTCTTCTTTATAGCAGCTTCTCGAGTACTGCTATCATGTCCCCCCTAGGCCTTCTTTTCTCTAGACTGGCCATTATCCAATTCCTGAAACCATTCTTCATATGTTTTAATCTCCAGCCTTTAATCATCTTGGTTGCTCTTCTTTCCACTTTTCTTAAAGTCTCAACATCTTTTCTGTAATGTGGTGACCAAAACTGGATGCAGTATTCTAGGTGCGGCCTTGCTAAGGCTTTATAAAGCGGTACTATAATACTTCATGTGATTTTGATTATATGCCTGTTCATACAACCAAGGATTGTATTAGCTTTTTTGGCTGCTGCCGCACATGGCTGCCTCATGTTTAAGTGATTGTTCACTAGGACACCAAGGTCCCTCTCACAGTTAACTGTTTTGAGCCAGGTTTCACTTAATCTGTACTTGTACCTTGGGTTTTTCCTGCCCAGGTGTAAAACCTTGCTTTTCTCCACATTAAATTTCATTTTGTTGGATAGGGCCCATTGTTCAAATTTGTCAAGATCTTTCTGGATCCTGAGCTTGTCTTCTGGGGTGTTGGCTATTCCTGCCAGCTTAGTGTCATCTGCAAATTTGATGAGTTCCTCTTATAGTCCCTCATCTAAGTCAGATATTGAAGAATACTGGGCCTACGATGGAACCTTGTGGTAGTACTGTTTCCCTTCATGTAGATGTAGTACCATTAAGGACTATTCGTTGGGACTGGTGGATGGGCCACTGAATTCCATCCGGACCCCTCTGCAATGGAAAGTGTCTATGGGCAACAGAACAGATATCAGACCTGCCTCAAGTTGGGCTTCTAAGTAAAAACCTTAAATCCATTTGTTGAGAAAAGTAGTTTACCCGAAGAGAAGTGAATTGCAGTAGTGTAAAGCCAGAACTGAGAGTTTGCACCAGATTTCTGCCAGTTAACTTCCCTCCCTTGGTCAGTTCCCATTGTTTATCTCTTATTGTCCAATCACATTTAAACCAGTGGTGAAATCCACTTACCTTCGCTACTGGTTTGGGAATGGGAGCACGCACGCCTCTTCTGTGCATGCGCAGAGGGTCAAAAACAGGATGTAATGATGTCCCGGCAGGTGGGCGGAGCCTCCCACTGCCGGTGCTACTGGTTCACGCGAGCCGGATAGATCCAGCTGGATTTCACCACTGATTTAAACAAAATGTTTTGGAAACAGTCACTTTTTTTTTAATAAAAAGTTTTTATTTTTCATAAACATTTACATGTACAGTCATTTCCATCATTTTTCTTTTTTTATTTTATTTTATTTATTTATTTATTATAACACAGTAAAACAATACAAGACATACAACACTTATATAAAAGACTCTTTTTACAGCTTTTTCATAGTGGTCCGTCCTTCTTTACTATTTCCATGAATTTTACTTCATCTTATTTCAAATTACTATCTGTCCCCATCATTTCATTTACAATATTTCAATCACTAAATTATATTTTACCAATTTTTCCCATTGTTTTTGACATTTCTTTAACTTCCCCTTATTTTTCTTCATTTTTCCTTTCCTCCACCCACTTACAAATTTTATAGTATTCTGTATCTTCTTTTTCTTTGAGTTCTTTTGTCAATTTATCCATTCTGTGCATTCCAAATTTTTTTTTATCAACTCCTCCTCTGTTGACGTATTTTCTTTTTTCCAATTTTGGGCATAAACTATGCGGGCAGTTGTTAATATATGTATTATTAAATATTTTATTTCCTTTGTATAATTTTCTGTAAAGATCCCTAGCAAAAAATGTCTCTGGTTCTCCCTTCATTGATCGTTGCGTTATTTTCTCTAGCCATTTTTTGACTTTGGGCCAAAATTTCTTTGCTGCTGGACAAGTCCACCAGAGATGGTAATATGTTCCATAATTATTTTTGCATTTCCAGCATACAGGGGATTTGCTCGGAATCATCTTGGCTATTCTGGCCAGTGGTAAATGCCATCTATGGAACATCTTCAACTGGTTTTCCTTGTATGCCATAGATAATGTTAGTTTCATATTCATTTGCCACATCTTTTCCCACTTCCCTAATTCTACTGTGTGATTGAAGTTCCTTGCCCACTTGATCATGGTTTCTTTAATTATTTCCTCTTCCATTTTATACCATAATAAGAATTTGTATATTTTGCTAATTAATTTCTGGTCCATCCCATGTATAATTTTATCCAATTTGTTTTGCTCCAATTGTACCTCATTCGTCTTTGTATTTTCTTTATATTTTGACCAAATTTGTATGTCCACCATTCAATGTCCTTGTTCAAAACCTGTTCCAATTCTTGCTTTGCTTTCAGTTTTCCCAAATCATTTAAAATATCCCTATATCTAATTATCTTAGTCAAATCTATTATATTTGGATGTGTTAGTGTTTCAGTAGGAGAGATCCAGGTCGGTATCTTCGTATAATGTTTTTTTATTTTAATCCAAATTGATAGCAGTGCATTCCTGAGAATGTACCTTCTGAAGTATCCATGTATTTTATATTTCTCATCCCACAGGAATGCATGCCACCCTACCTGTAGATCATGACCTTCAATTTTTAATATTCTTTTACTTCTCAGCTCCATCCATTCTTTCAACCACATTAGGCATGCTGCTTGATAGTATATCTCCCATTCCGGGAGCGCTACTCCTCCTCTTTCTCTGGTATCTTGCAGAACTTTTAATCTAATTCTGGGTTTTTTCCCTTGCCATATAAATTTTGAGATCAATTTATGTAATGAATTGAAAAATATTTTGTCTAATTTTATTGGTATAACCTGGAAGAGGAATAAAATTTTGGGCAAGGTATTCATTTTAATTGCTGCGACTCTTCCCATTAATGAAATTTGTAAGTTCTTCCAATTATCCAAATCTTTATTAATTTGCTGTATTAATTTATCGTAATTGTCTTGTTTAATTGAAGAACCTCTTGCAGTGAGCCAGATCCGTAGATATTTTATTCTTTTAATTGTTTGAATCTTCGAATTACCTTCTAATTCTTCCTTTTGTTATTTTGTGAAGTTTTTAGTTAATAATTTGGATTTACTTTTATTTATTTTTAGTCCAGCCACTGCGCCAAATTCCTCTATTTTTTCAATTAATTTTGGGCCTGATTTTAGGGGTTCCTCCACAATGAAGACCAAGTCATCAGCAAAGGCTTGCAATTTATACTCTTCATTTTTTTTATCTTCAATCCTTTTATCTTTCGGTCTTCTCTAATTTTGTTTAAAAGCGGTTCCAATGATAATATGAAGAGAAGTGGGAAAGTGGGCATCCTTGTCTCACACCTTTTGTTATCTCAAATTTGTCGGTCATATCTTGTGTTTTGTATATATTTTCTCGATCATTTTTTCAAATTTAGTGCCAAATTCCATACTTTTCAATTCTTGTACCATAAATTTATTTATTTATTTATTGGTTTGATTTATATGCCGCCCTTTTCCGGAGACTCAGGGCGGCTTACAATGCATTAAGCAATAGCCTTCATACTTTGTATATACCTGCTTAGTAGGGTTTTCGGGGGCCCCTAAGCGGTGTTCTTTTTTATACAAAGTCAGCTTATTGCCCCCATAAACCGGGTCCTCATTTTACCTATCTCGAAAGGATGGAAGGCTGAGTCAACCTTGAGCCTGGTGAGATTTGAACTTGCAGTAATTGCAGGCAGCTGGTGTTACTTAACAGTACTTAACAGTGCTTCCAATCCAAATTATCAAAAGCTTTTTGGGCGTCAAGGAAAACCAGTGAGACTGCTCTTTTACCCTTTACCTTTACTCCAACTTTCTTCTTCTTCTCCCCTTCTCTTCCTTCCTGTTTCTCCTCCTATTTCCTTCATTCTTCCTCTCCTTCTCTTTCCTACTTTACCTTCTCTTCCCCCACCACTCTCTTCTTCCCCTCTTCTAGCCTTCTCCTCTACTCCTCTTTCCCCTCCCTTCCTCTTTTTCCTTTTCTTCTTTCTCTTCTCTCTTCTCTCTCTACTCCTTCCCCTCTCTCCTTTTGTTTCCCTTTTCAGTTCAATCTAAAATGGTATTCGAGCAGCCCCAATTTCCTAATTATCTTTATTCTCATTTTAATTTATTCAATTATTATTTTTATTTCATCATTTGCGTACATTTTTATATCTCACTTTTTTCCCTTTTACACCCCCCCTTTTCTCCTTTTACTTGACATCATCTGGGTATCTATTTTTCTAATTCTTTTCTCCCATCTATTCTCTATTTTATCTCTATGTTCTTATTCATTTTTCTTTTCTAACCAGTCATAAAATTTATCCCATCTCTTGAAATACATCAACTCCTCTTTATCTTTTATTCTCAATGTTAATCTATTCATTTCTGCACATTCTAAAATTTTCTTTATAATTTCTCCTTCCAATGGGATTTTATCTGCTTTCCAATTTTGTGCAAATACAATTCTAGCCGCTGTTTTTATATGAATAATCAAATATGTATCTTCTTTACTATAATTCTCTGGTAAAGTTCCCAATAAGAGTATCTCTGGTTTAACTCTATATGTTGCTGCAACATTCCCTCTAACCATATTTGTATTTTCACCCAATATTGTTTTGCTTCTTTACACAACCACCACATGTGATAGTATCCCGGCAACTGGTGACATTTCCAACACTTAGCTGATTTATCTTTAAACATCTTAGCTAATCTTTCTGGTGGCATATGACATCTATAAAACATCTTATACAGGTTTTCTTTATAGGCTGTTTCCATTGTTAATTTATAATTTCTTTCCCAAAGTTGTCTTATCCAATTCTATGGTGTATCCAAAATTCTTTGCCCATGCTATCATTGTTTCTTTTACTTCTTCATCTTCTAGTCTAATATACAATAAATAATTATATAATTTCTTAATAATTTTCTCATCTGTTCCTGTCAATATTTCATCCAGTTCTCATTTCCCCAAGTTAAAGCCATATTGTCTACAATCTGCTTCATATCTTGATTGTATTGGCAGTCTTATGTACCAATCTATCTCAATCCTTTGACTCTCTAGTTCTTGTTTCAGCTCTCCCCGATCTGTCAAAATTTCTTTATATCTAACAATATTCCCCGTGTTCACAATATTTGGGTATGTCACCGCTTCTATTGTAGAAAGCCACATTGGAATATTCAAATAATGTTTTTCTTTCACTCTCCCCCCCACTGATAACAAACCATTTCTTATATATATATATATAAAAGCTGCCCATCGCCCGGTACGTTCTCCCAGGGAGGGCCTGCTCCGGGCGCCGTCAGCTAGACAATGTCGGCTGGTGACCCCCAGGGGTAGAGCTTTCTCTGTGGGTGCGCCCACCCTTTGGAATCAACTTCTCCTGGGGCTCCGGTTGGCTCCTGACCTTCGCACCTTCCGCCGCGAATTAAAAACATGGTTGTTTACATTGCCCAGCCTGGACTGAGAGGGCTTTTAGATTTGGGGTTTTTAATATAAATTATATATTATGTATTTTATATTTTTAACTGGTTGTTTTATTGTGAGCCGCCCTGAGTCCTCGGAGATAGGGCATATAAATTTTATTAAATAAAATAAATAAATAAAATAAATAATGTCTTTGTAAATATCCATGTATCCTTTGTTTCTCGTACCATAAAAAGGCATGCCTCAGTTGTAAATCATGACTCTCCAATGTCAATAGTCTTGTATTCCTTAATAAAATCCATTCTTTAATCCATGTTAAAGCTGCCTCTTGATAATACAGTTCCCAATTCGAAAGGCCAAACCCACCTCTAATTCTTGTATCTTGTAGCATTTTTATGTAAATCCTTGCTCTCTTTCCTTGCCACACATATTTCCACATTATTTTCTTCAACTCTTCAAAATATTTTTTCTCGTGTTTTATTAGTATAGTTTGAAATAAAAATATTTTTGGTAATACATTCATTTTTATTAATGCTATTCTTCCCATTAGTGATAATTGCAAGTTTCTCCATTTCCCCAGGTCTATTTCAATTTGTTTTTTCAGTTTATGATAATTGTCTTCTTTGAGCGTTGCACATCTTGATGTCAGTTAGATGCTCAAATATTTCACTTTCTTCACAATTTGAATGTCCAGTTTCTCCAGCATCTTCTTTTGCTTTTCTCTCATATTTTTTGACTAATATTTTTGTCTTATCTTTATTGATTTTCAGACTTGCTACTTTCCTATATTCTTCTATTTGTACTAATAGTTTTGGCGCTGTCTCTATTGGGTCTTCCATAATAAACACCAAATCATCTGCAAAGGCTTGTAGTTTGTGTTCTTCTTCTTTAATTCTCATTCCTTTTATTTCCTTTTCCTGCCTCACTTTTCTATTTAAAATCTTTAATGTCAATATAAATAATAATGGAGATAAAGGGCATCCTTGTCTTGTTCCTTTTCTAATATGTATTTTCTCTGTCATATCACCATTTTCTCTGTCATATCACCATGGTGCCATCGCTAACTATTGGGGATGAATCTCTGCCCCCCACAGAGAGGGCTCGCAATCTGGGTGTCCTTCTGGATGCGCGGCTGTCTTTAGAAGAGCATATGACGGCCGTGGCCAGGGGGGCCTTTTATCAGGTTCGCCTGATTCACCAGTTGCAGCCCTTTCTGGATCGGGAAGCCCTACGCACGGTCACTCATGCCCTTGTTACTTCCCGGTTGGACTATTGTAATGCTCTCTACATGGGGCTCCCCTTGAAGAGCACTCGGAGGCTCCAACTGGTCCAGAATGCAGCCGCGCGGGTGGTTATGGGCGCAACTCGTTGTGCCCATGTGACACCCCTCCTGCGCGAGCTGCACTGGCTCCCAGTGGTCTTCCGGGTGCGATTCAAGGTGTTAGTTACCACCTTTAAAGCACTCCATGGCATAGGACCCGGGTACCTCCGAGACCGTCTTCTGCCACCAATAGCCTCCCACCGACCAGTCCGTTCCCACAGGGAGGGTCTCCTCGGGGTGCCGTCAACCAAGTTATGTCGACTGGCGACGCCCAGAGGGAGGGCCTTCTCTGTGGGAGCCCCAGCCCTGTGGAACGAACTGCCCCCGGAAATTCGTAAGATCTCCGACCTCCGGGCGTTTCGCTGCGCACTGAAGACCCTGTTGTTCCGCCAGGCAGGACTAACAACACAATAGTTTTTAAATTGGGATATTTAAATTTATTGGGGTTTTAAATCTGAGCCACTTTATTTAATTATTTTAAATTTTATATTGTTGTTTTCTTTGTGTTTTTAAACAGGCTGTACACCGCCCTGAGTCCTTCGGGAGAAGGGCGGTATAGAAATAAAATTATTATTATTATTATTATTATTATTTACCATCATCACCTTTGCCGCTTGGTCTCTATATATAGAAACGGTCACTCTACGTGTTGGCATTCTTCTCCTTGGGAGACGACCGTGAAGACTTGGCCAGAAAAATCTTCTCACAGTTCAGTTTCACTTTCCCCCGGGCCCTCTCCCTCCCATCCAGTTTCTCCCCATGGTTCACAGCAAGCTGGCAGCTGACAACAGAGCTTAAAGCTCCCCTTGGTTTCATGGAAGCTGAACCCTATGACAGTACTTTTGAGCATGTCCAGAAGGCTGTTGTAGGAAGGATGGACACAGAACCAAAATGAAACATCAACTGCCAGAGGGAAGAGGCAAGTGCTGCGAAGTCATTCTGCAGCTGCATGAGTCGCTGGTCCACTGCGCTGTGTAACCCGGCAGAAAACAGGTTATGTTTTCAGGTGGACCTTAAACCCAAGCGCCCATTAAATCTCTTTGGACTGCATGCACCTGGGAAGGCAAGGCTGTCTGGTGGGGGAGGGGTGGCTAATCTTTCCTGCTGTTTCAGTATTCTACCCATCTGATCTTCCGGGCACCCTCTTCCTCCCCTCCCAGGCACCGGAAGCATGCAGAAGTGCTGCCTTCCACTCAACTTCCAAATGTTTTGTCTATTGTAAACTCAGCTTGAGGTTTGGCAGTAATTCACTAGCCTGGTGACTTGTGCATTGTGCCTCACATAACCTCAGCTTGGCTTATGTGCCACAAAGCCATCCCTTTCCATTAAAGGGACTTTGTGAAGGGTCCTGGGTGGGGAAAGAGCCAGTAAGGGAGGGTGGGGGCCATCTTCTCAGCAACTCTGCCCTTGCCAGTCAGGAAGGGTGGGGTTGGAGGGGCAGCAGTAGCAGGAAGTGAGCAGTCAGCTGCTCCTTGCGGGCTGGAAAGGAAGAGTGAGGTGGCGTCAGAACAGCTGCTTGTCCATTTTTGTCCTCTCGCTGCTGGGTGAAGTCCCTCTGCTTCAGGTAAAGTCAGGACACCAGGCTCTCAGGGTCCTCCTTCCCCCCAGCGAGGGCTTGGCTCCCATTTGGGCTGCGCTCTGCTGCCTGGATTGAGGCCTGAATTGGCTTGGGGAACAGTGGGGCAGGGGGAGCCTCAGTCCGGCACACCCACCCCCTAATCTCCCCTACCCCTTTTCCTCTTTTACCCATCTTTTGGCATGGCTGAGCAAGAGAGGGGCATCTGTGCCTTAAGCAGATAGGCACATGGCCTGGCCTCTGCTGCCTCTGGGATTGGCCATCCTGGGGTGGATAAGGCAACGTCAAATGCCCCCACCTGGGCTGCCCGAGAGCTTGCAAGATGGAGTTGGGAAGGGGAGGAAGAATGCCTCTGGGGTGGGAATGGCTGAAGGCATCCCTGTGCAGAGGACTCTCTTGGCCCCACTGGCTCCCCCATCAGCTTTGCTCAGGGGTGGCAGCTTTGGGTCAGGTCCACTTGGGCAAATTGCGGTGAGAGACCTGGCTGTAGTGACAAAAGAACCCAAACAGTGGGAAAACTTAAATGTAAAATTTATGAGAAAAACTACCAACATAACTAAATGCCTTGGAAAGGAAGGACATTATAATTCCTGATAGCAGGGGGTGGGGGAGGTCACACTTTATGGCTGGGCTGGGTGCTGCAAAAAGGCCCCGCCTTCTGGGCCTCCAGGAACTTCTGAGGCCAGTAAGTAACTGAATAGTTGCAACAGGGTGGGCCCAGTGGGACACTTACTCCAACTAGTAGCTGGCTTCGACGCCCTTTTCATTAAAGAAAGTGCCTCATAAACTTTATGAGAGCGAAGGACAATCTGATTAATTACCTGGGGGTCTAGTCAGGGGTGAAATCTAAAATTTGTTACTACTGGTTCTGTGGGTGTGGCTTGGGGGGGGAATGTGACTGAGTGGGCGTGGCCAACTTTTTTTTTTTAAACTTTTACTTTTAAAAGCATTTTTTCTACAACCTTAAGAGGTTGCAGAAAAAAATGCAAAATTATGATCCCAGCTGAGCCGTGCGATCAGAGGCTTTTTTTTTAACTTTTAAAAGCATTTTTTTTGGCCAAAGAGATTGTAGAAAAAATGCTTTTAAAAAACCACCAGCCTCTTGATGATCGCGTGGCTCAGCTGGGCATGGTGGTGGTGGAGGGGGGCAGGGATTTTTGCTACCAGTTCTCTGAACCACCCGCCGCCATTGCTACCGGATCGGGTGATCTGGCCCAAACCGGGAGCATTTCACCCCTGGGTCCAGCGGGAGCTTTAGAACAGGCAACTCCCCTGCCCCCTCCCCCCCCCATGACAGTGCAGAACCATCCAAAGCCAGTCCCTGAGCTCAGCTTCCTACTTTCCAAGCACTACTCCATTTTGCCTTGGTTGTCTCATCCAGGTTGGTAGTTTGGGAGCCTAGCCTGCAGCCCACCCATCAGCTGAGAGGCAAGTGAGGGAAGAGAGGGCCAGGCCTTTCCACCCAGCAATTCATTGCTTCACACACACACAGCCTTACAAGAGGGAGGAGCCCAACTTTACCCCCCTTGAAGGTTCTGGGCCCTCCTCCCCCCCCCTCAATTGTAATTGCTTAGGGTAGGCCACACCTGGGTCAGGAGGCCAGAGACAGCTGGTACTTAAGATGATGTGGGGTGGGCGTGGAAGGCGCCTTCAGTTCTCCCCTCGGCTTCACCAGCAGCTGCCATGGCTGAAGAATCCCAGCCTGAGAGGCCTCTCCTAAGAGCCACCGAAGAGCCTTCCTCCTCCGTGCACTCCCTCCTGATGGGTAGGCTGCTCTTTCTCTCCATGCCTTGATTTTGCTGGTACTCCCCCATCTCTAGAGTGCCTAATCTATTCCTCCTCCTCCTCCTCCTCCTCCAGTTCTAGGAAAAGTTCTCTTTGCTGCGTTGCCTGTGGCAGGAATCGCCATTGGTGAGTGAAACCCTCACCCTGTCCCTGCCTTCCCACAGCCCCTTTGGCTGGCCTGTTGCCCTGTTCCAGTGGTGCTGAGTCCTTTGCTGGGCCCACTCTGAACTGGTCAGCTCCTGCAGGGGCTGGATAACCTGCTGCCTACAATTTGTGAAGCTATCAGTCCTAGTCTGCTGAGAAAACTGGCTGGTGCAACCCAAACTCTGGCTTACAAAGCACCACTGGCTTGTGCCTGGATGTGCTCCGTGAACCAGGCCCACAAGTTGTGGTGCTCAGAAGGGTCTGCTGGGCTGTCCTTCCCAGGCATGGCCCTCAGGCATTTGCCTTGGCTGGGAGTCCCTTCATCCCCTCCCTCTTTGGCCTGGAGCTCTTGGCCGGGCATAGAAGCAGCTTTGCAGGCTGTCCTTTTGCTGTTGGGCTGTGGAAATGGGTTAACTCTGAATTGGCCAATGGGGACTGTGCTGGGCTGGGCTGCTTTTTCTCCTCCTTCCACCTATACCTGCACATTGCATGTCTTCCTGGGTTGGGGCAGAGATACCCGTTGGAGCCAGGCCAGCTTGGAGTCTATATCTGGGAGGTGACTAAGGCTCCCAAGCTGTCTCTCAAATTTCAGGAAAGGGTCTTTTTTCATCTTCTGCTTCTGGGCTCCTCTTGACATAAGGAAGTACTGATGGCCGAGGCCAGTAGGAGGGATCTGCATTCTGGGGTATGTCATATTGAAGGAAGGTCTGAGAATCTAAGATGCTAATCTGTTGCTCCTCCATCCCCAGGAGCAGTCTATCTTGGTCAGTGTCCCCGGCAGCCTCTCCTTCCCATTTACTTGCTCATCCTGAGTGCTGTTACACTCCTGCTCCTGTTCCTTAGCTGTGTTCCCTGCGGGGATGGCACCAACCGACCAAGCACACTACTCAACTGCTTGCGGGGAGCGGGGTTCCTCTTCCTCTGCGCCTGGTTCATTGCAGGTAGGGGGAGAGGCTCCTGGAGGTGCTAGCTGGGGGTCCTAGCCCTTCCATGGTGGGGCACAGAATTGGCAGAGCTGCCTGGCTGTGATGGCCGGAGAGCTTTTTCTAGAGGTCTTGGCAGTTTGCTGCACTGAAGGCTGCTAACTGGGTTCGGGCCTCCCCTGCCCACAGCAATAGCACCCTAGGAACAGCCGTTTGCCTCCCTCCCAGCCGTTCCTGAGCCCCAGACTAAGCAGCGGCCGGACTTTAGAGGCAGTGGACATGGGGCATCGGGGCAGGAGCCCGTAGCCCTTCCTGACCATGTTCCTCGCTTTCCCCCCAACAGGTAATGTGTGGGTCTATTCTATCTACCCCCCAGACTACGAGGACTTTGGCCAGCCTGACTTTTGCCACCGGACTCTCTTCCTCTTTGCCTTTGGGGTCACCACCGCCATCCACGCGGCCTTGGCCCTGGCCCTGCTGCTGGCTCTCAGCATCCTCGTCGGCATCCTCATCTTGAACGCCGTGGTGTCCGGCCGCAGGCGGGGCTGCAGTGGGGGTCTGTAGCAGCCGAGGGCGGCCTTTGTTCTTAGCAGGGATTTTTGTTAATAAACCTCGATGTTGCTAAACTGCCGCCTCCTCTATCCGCACCTGGGCCGGAGGGGCCTCGGGGGTGGGGGGCGGGGTGTCTCGGGACAAGGCCGAACTCCACCGGCTTGCCTGGCTCGGCAGGACCGATCCTCTCTCTGGCCGACGGAGCTCTTCGCTGAGCCTGGCTGGGTGGGTGGGGGGAGCTCCCCAGGGATTCGCAGCTCCCCTGCACCCCCAACGGAGAAGGCTCCATCGAGCCGCCGCTCAAGCTCCCTCGGGACATTAACAGCCTCCGCAATCCGAACGACCAGGCCGAGGCACGAGCAGCGCCCCCGTCAGGCGTTGGCCGGCAGGGCGCGGAAGCCGAAGGGGACCGGAAGGAGGATAAGGTGGGGCCGCCCCGCCCGCTCCCGTCGGCGTCGCGGGAATAGGCGGAGTTATCCGTGGAAAGCACCGCCCGCCCGATCTCGCGCGAATCCCGAGCTGAAGCCTCTTCGGCCAGACCTCTTTCACCGGAAGCGGGCGCCCGTGTGGCCCCTTCCGTTTCCGCAGGGGTCAGTGGGCGGCGTCGCGGCTCCGTTTCCGCCTGCCTCTCTTGTCGGCTCCGGCCGGGCATGGTGAGCTTCGGAGGGGGGGGGAGGGGGAGTGGGAGGGGGAGGGGCGGCCCGGCTGACCGAACGCTGCTTTCCCGGCAGGCGGCGGCGGCGGCGGCTGCAGCGGCGGCCCTCACACAGGGCCTGGAGCGCATCCCGGACCAGACCGGCTACCTGGTCATCTGCGACGGCGCCGTCCTGGCGGTGAGGAGCTGCCGGGGGCCGGGGTGGGGCCGGGGCCGGGGCCGGGGCCGGCGGGCGCTGACCTCCCTCTCCCCGCAGTCGGCCGGCGACCTGGAGAATGACGAGCGCACGGCGGGCGCGATGGCGGAGCTGGTGAGCACGGCCTGCGCCTTCCGGCTGCCGCGCGGCCCGGAGCTGCCCTTCCGCCGCGTCTCGGGTGAGCGTCCCGGAGGGGAGGCGGGGGGACGGGCGGGGGCGTCGTGGCTTCCACTGACCGGCGCCGTTCTCCCTCTTCCTCCCCCCGCAGTGGTCTTTGGGGAACACTCCCTGCTGGCGACCGTCTCCGGCCAGAAGCTCTTCGTGGTGAAGCGGCTCAACAGCGTCCCGGAGCCCGTGGTCGTCTGAGCGGCGGGGAGGAGTGCGCCGTCTGCTGCTTCGCCCCCTCCCTCCCACCCACCCACCCGTGAAGCCTGAGGCGGAGCGGGACCCCCCTCTTCCCCCCCCCTCAACAAAAGCCGGAAGGAGACCTTCCCCTCACCTGCCGCCTCTCCTTCGGGCGGTTCCCTCCTGGGCCACCTCTGCCGTTTCTGCCCCTGCTTGGGCCGTGGTTCCCATCCTCCACAAATGCCTGGCATTTGGTCGAAAGATGCCAAAGCATTTCCCTGCCTGATCATCCCGGGGAGATGCTGCTTTGGTGGGAGTTGGCCTGTGGAGAAGCATCCACCGAGCTTTTTATATGCCGTTCGCTGTTCCGAGGGGGAGCAAAGCAAACCAGTTTCCACATTGTATGCTTGCTAGCTGCTTTCGGCTGCCTGAAACCAGCGAAAGATCTAGGCGACCGGTGGAGATCCAGCAGTGATTGTTAAATCCGACCACGCCTTGAGATCGGGTGAATTCATTGGAAGTAGAGGAAGAAAGAGGGATGGTGCCAGAGGACAAACCAAGAGATCCATTAAGCGTGTTATTTGCCGGCCAGCCAGTGCAGTTTATTTGTAAGCACATACATACAGAGTTGGAGTTGCTTCTGAATGAATAAAAAATATAAATAACAAAAATTAAATAAAGTGCAACGGAAAGTGATCTTGGCCTGGGAGGATGAGGTAGGGAGAGGGCTAGAGACTGGTCCTCTCCCATTTAGGAATGCAGCAGATACTGGGAGAGATACTGGGAGCCTTCCAAGTCACATCCCATGGCCTAATCCAGGGCGAAAAAGAAAAATCGATTTGGGGAATGTCCAGTTGTTAAAAGTACCTTCTACCTGCAGGGGCTGGAGTCACTTTGCCTTTTAATGGTGACACCTACTGCTGTCCGTACCTTGCTTGGGGAGAGGGGGCGATGTAGCTGCTCCTTCCTCTTGGCTTTCAGACAAGTTCCCCCCCTCCAGAGTGAAAACACTCCTTGCTGCTGCTCAGCTGAAGGAGCATGAAGAGAGTGGGTGGGTGAGGGGGGCAGCAGTCCCTGGAAGGCTGAACTGTGGCACAGCCAGGAAATGCTACCAGCCAGGGGTGTGACTGGAGTCCTGTTAGGAGATAAGGGGTTGAATGGACGAGGAGGGAGGGGTGTCATCCTGTGAAATTCAGGTGTCTGGAGCAGATGCGAGATTGGGTGGTGCATACTGTGGGTTGGTTCTGAGGGTTGGCTGAAGGCAGCCAGTGCTGCCCTTTCTGGGGACCCCTCCTCTGTCATGTGACAGGCGCTAGCACCAGTACCTTGCACTCTCGTTTGGCAATTTTGTCAAGGGAAAGAGCAGCCTTTTCCGGGGGTAAATAAAGAGGGCGACCCACCGGGGAGCCTACAGGGGGAGTTATGGCCCGGCGCTCCATGACGCTTCCTGACCTATTAGAAGGGAAGGAGGGGGAGAGAGGTTAGCAGGGTTTTCCCTGAGAGTCCATCCCTTTTCCTCCCAGCTGATGTCTGCGGGGCCTAGGGTTGGGTCTCTCCAGCCACTGCCTTCCCACCCTTCCAATTAGCTTCCTCTACAGCACCCACCTCAGGAGGTGTCCCCGTGCCGGCTGCTGGTGTGAGAAGCTCTGGGAGCGCCCGAGGCTGGCCTGATGACGCCCCACCAGCTCCCGCACTGCTGGGCTCCCAGGGCTGCTTTTGCGGGAGACCGGCCGGGCCTCTGGAGGTGGGTTGGACACGCTGGCTGTGAACTGGAGTTTCAGCTTCATGTGCTGGGACAGCTGCAGTGGGGCGGGGAGGAGAAGAGAGGATAGTCCTCTTGGTTGGTCTGCAATGGTTCTTCTATGCAATGTTGAAATTGGGTGTAACCGAGATAGATCATCCACAATTGGCAAAAGGACCCTGGTTTGTTGAGCCAACTAATCCATGCTTGTCTTGTGCAGCATGGCAGGACATTTACCTCAAACAAGCCAGCACGCAGAGCCTGGAACGTGACACAGAACGTGCGGGCGCTGCCCTTGCGAGAGAATCCCAGGTTATTGAGAGGGGTGTGGCACACAATGGAGTCTTGAGGGTCTGGTGTGGCACAACATTCGTCGCAGACATTCGGCTTCTTCCCTTAGGGACCGGGGTGAGGGTAGCAGAGCAAGAGTGGTTAAGAGGGGCCCGAAGGCCCAGAATGCTCCCAAACCCAACCAGTGGGGAGGAGGCTGCAAATTGGCCAAGCGTAGAAGAGCTCCTGCTCATCCCGTCTGCCTGAAGAGGAGTCAGCCATCCCATCCTCCCAGTAACCCTCCTCTACCCCCTGCTCACCTGCAGCAGCACTTTCTGGCGTCCACACCAGGCGCACTGCCAGAAAGTCCTGCAAATTATTGATGAGTGTGTACGTAACTACAAAGCGGCGATGCAAGACAACTGGCGACTCACATTCTGCAGTCATCACAAACCTGGGACGGGCAAGGCGGATGCTGGGCAGCCTAGGAGGGAAAGCGAGAGAACAACGCGTGGCAGGCCCTCTGTGCTAAAGCCCTAGAGCTGTTGGCTTGCCACCTTCCTTTGGTATCGGGGTGGGAGGAGCACTCTGTCCTCCAGCTTTTTTTCCCCTGAGGTAAGTGAGATGGGCGGCAAATCACACCCGGAACTTTGGCTGCCAAGGAAGACGAGAACCAACAACCCTCTGTGCCCCTTCGGGATCAACCCTCTCTCCACCTCTAAACAACATATCTCCCCACCCCCCCAGAAGAGGACAATGTCTACATACAGGAATGCACTAAAAACAGTGGCTTATATACTTCTAAACTAGGCTTTGAATCTTCTCCGGGAAGATTCTTCACCCTGAAAAGCTAGAATACTTCATGGTGATGACTTACCCTGGGCCTCAATAGCCTGGAAATACAAGGTGGGTGATGGAGTACAGAATACAAGGAGATAACTGATGAAAATAATCCAAGGGTTTGGAGAATTCTCAAGATAACAAAATGATATTCAAAAAGCAAAAATAAAAATAACAAGATACTTTATGCAAGAAAATTTCCTGTAGAAGGTAGAAGGAATCTGGTTGCCAGATAATACAGTCAGAGACGTATCTGACTTTGTATCTGACAAGCAACAATCAAGAAATGTAGCAAAAGAATTATATTAAACTATAGGAAGTGAAAAAACTTAAAGCGGTCTTGGATAGGATTAGAATAAAATTAGAATAGAATAGAGCTGGAAGGGACCTTGGAGGTCTTCTAGTCCAGCCCCCTGCTCAAGCAGGAGAACCTATACTATTTCAGTTAAGTGACTGTCTCTAGTCTCTTCTTAAAAGCCTCCAGTGATGGAGCACCCATGATTTCTGAAGGAAGGCTCCACTCATTGAACTGTGACTATTAAGGTTAATGTGTTACCCAAATGACAACAAGGCTGATCCCAGGGGAAAAAATATTGAAAGAATGGTAATAAATGTTAGTAAATATTATATAGAGTAGGAAAAAAAACCCACAGTAAAATTTAGAGTTCTGTAAGATACAAAAGAGAGGCCTAGTCTTGTTCTTCCAAACTTTGTATTACAGGGCGAGCTGTCTGTCACAGCTAACAGAATAAATAAAATAGCTGAACAGTGAATATTGGAAGGAGTCAACCAAGCTAAGGGGCTTCGCAGGTATTTCTGATACAGGGACATGAAGGTGGGCAAAAATGGAAAAGAACATAAGATAGAACAAGAATGTTAGAATGGAACCTGAAGTCTAATAATTTTGCTGCTAGCCTCTCCTTTTCATATTGCAGTCATGAACTATAGTGGGAAAAATGCAACTACTTATGCAGCTATTTGGATCCCATGAATGAACTAGACACAGAGAGAACTTGATGACCCGTGCGCTCCCACAGAGAGGGCCTCCTCGGGGTGCCATCAGCCAAACAGTGGAGGCTGGTGACCCCAGGGGAAGGGTCTTCTCTGTGGGGGCACCTACCCTCTGGAATCAGCTGCCCCCAGAGATAAGGAGAATCCAAGACCTCAGTGCCTTCCGTCGTGCCCTTAAAACCTATTTTTTCAAGCAAGCCGGGCTGGCTTAAGAAGAAATTTTTAAATGTTTTAATTGGTAGTGAGTTTTAATTGGGCCAAATTTGTATATCTTTTAAGTGTTTTTTAATATTTGTACTGCATGTTTTTTAATTCTGGCTGTACACCGCCCTGAGTCCTCAGGGAGAAGGGCGGTATAGAAATTCAATAATAAATAATAAATAAATGAAGGCCAGACCGTGTCAACGTTTGTACTTACAAATCGTTGGAAGAATAAAAACTGACTCCAAAACAAGGATGGGCTTCTAAGAAAAATGGCAGAATTTGAAATACTCCTATAGAATCAGGGCTACCTACTAAGGCATATTATAGAAACTCAAGATATGATACGTTCTCTCTCTATACACACACACATATGGATGTATGGTATATATAAACTCTTGAGAGCAAGCTTGGCATCTTCCAACCCTTACATTACGCTTATGCTGACAGCTGCATGACACTGAAACCTCAGCCTTCAACACAGCAGCTCCCAGCCCAGTTTTCCTGCTGGCTGTTCCATTAGAAGGGCTGCTTGCAAGGCAAGGGTTCTGCAGTGGTGAACATCAGGCTGCCCAGAGCCGCCTATAGATGAGACGTTTGGGAGAAAGTTAGTGCTGTGGACACACAGCCTATCTGGATTTTAGCAAAACATTCGATACGGTTCCGCATAATGAACTCCTAAATCGGTTATGCAGGCCAGGGCTTAACTACTGGGTGGTTCAATGGATGATAGGAAGCTGGCTCAGGGACAGATCCCAGGGTGTGGTGGTGAACAGGCCACTCTCTGAACAGAGACCTGCCACAAGCAGCGGATCACAAGGCCTGTTCTGTTCAACATGTTTGTAAGTGATATAACAGAAGGATTGCTGGGTAAGCTTCGTCTTTCTGCTGATGACATAAAGGTGTGTAGTGGAGTTGATGTTCCTGGGGGTATTCGTAACATGGAAAACCAATTGGCATTGCTGGAAAATTGGTAAAAAATGTGGGGAAAGATGCAGTTCAGTGTTTCTGAAAGTAAGACCACCCACTCAGGGGGAGGGGAGAATCCTCTGGCAGGGTACAGTATTGGGTGTACAGTGTTAGACAGAACAACAGAAGGAAAGAATTTAGGGGTGCTTATAGCAGATGGCTGCAGAATGAGTAAACGATGAGTAAATGGTGTGGCCAGGCAGCTTTGAAGGCAAACAAAATTCTGGGATGCCACACTAGAGGAATCTCCAGCAGGAAAAAAGAGGCCCTAATCCCATTATATAGGACTTTGGGGCTGTTTTGCCTTTCCGAGCCAGGCAGGACATCCCTGCTAGACTGCCAAGATGCCTTCCTCATCTTCTGTGCCAGCCAGACTCCCCTCCTGGGCACTCTAGGGCTGGCTGTGTCATTTCCGGCTGGAAAGACGAGCTTCTCACCTGTAGTGCGTGTAGATGCTGCTCGTGAATGGGAGTTTGGGGGTCGACCACTGCAGCACCGCAATGAGAGGAACCTCCAGGCCCTGCAAGTGCCAGGGGAGAATGAGTGGCTGCCCCCCTGCGTCCCTCTCCCACTCTGTGCTGCAGGTGCCCAGACAACGAGGGCCGGGGGGGGGGATCTCACCTCTTTGGTGCTATCAGGGGGCTGCTCTGGTGCCTGCAGTTGGAAAAGGAAATTTTGCTCCTCCAGTGCCCGGAGGGAGCAGGGCCAAGCAGAGGTGGCCGAGGGCACCTGGCAAAAGGAGGCCATGGAGACTTCACCAGATTGGTGGCTGTGGGGAGGGGGAACAGAAGCAGTGTAAGAAAAACCTGCAACCCAGCCCCCTCCTCCCACACATGTGCACGCACACACCTGCTTTCCTGGCACACACATCAATTCTAGGCATCAGGGGAATGGAGCACTGCTTCTGCCCACAGCCCACCCCGGCTGGGAAAAGAGAAGGTTTCCATGCCAGGTTTTGCCATGCAAGAAGCTCCCTTCTGAGCTCATGGGCATGCAGATGGCACCCCTTAAGGTCCCCTTGATGCCTGGCCTCTGCCTTCCCTGAAGCAGCTTTTCCTTCTGCCTCTTCGGGGCAGCCCAAGGGTGCCCTACAGGAAGGAAACTTTGAAGGGCTCTAACAGCCAGCCATAACTTTTTGGCCGCCCTCCCTCCCTCTCCCCACGGAGCAAGAAGTATATTTATTTATTCCACCTTTATTATTTTTAGAAATAAGGTAGCAAACATATCCAACAACCCTGTAAGGGGGGCTGGGCTAAGAGAAGGGGACTGATCCAAAGTCTCTCAGCTGCCTTTCATACCTGTGGCGGCTCCAAAACTGCCTCCAGGCTTCTCACCTGGGGATTTAAACACTAGACAAACTGGCTGTAGCTAAGGCCTTGCTGTGGCTCATCCAAATACCAGCCCTGGAAATGCAGCTCAGAAAATGGTTGGATTTGGGCTGTTCCAAAGCAAACAGCATGTTTTGAAGAGTAGGGAATGTTAGTTAAATGCTCCCTCAGTCAGACACACACACACACACACACACACACACACACTGGCCCTCTTACCAGATATCATCAACTAGCAAGACGGATCCGTCTGGCATCATGGGAAGGTAACTGGCATTCAAGTTGGGCAGGATCCGCAAGTCCCACACCGAGAGCTCATCCTGGGAGGCAGCATTCAGAACTGGGAAGGGAGGGGGGCCAAAGCGGGGCAGGGGGAGAGCGCATATGGGTCTTGCCTGCAGAAGAGACGGACCTCCCCCGGGCAGGTGCAGTGGGGGACCCTCCCCTCCCTGCCGAGCAACCCACCTTTGAGCACCGTCAAGTGCTTCCCGGACACGCTGAGTTGCTGGCACTTCAGCTCCGGGGGCGGCAGCACAGTCAGCATGGTGCTCACTGTAAACCAAGGGCAGAGATGGAGGCATCAGCTCCGCACTGCCGCGGTGGGAACGCGGAAGGCCGCCCGCCGTTCAGGCTCACCTTGCGCCTTGAAGGCGCCCTGCTCTTCGCGGAAGATCTGGGAAGGGGCCCGATCCTGCAGGATGCTGAGGTAGCCGCGCTCCCGGACCTCGCCTCTCTCTTGGTCGCGTCTCCAGACGGTCGCCACGATCTGCGGAAGAACGGGCATCACCCCTGGACAACCCCGCCTGGAGGGCGCTGGCCGGGGCAGGGCAGGGGGCTTACTTTGGCTTTGACGGTACTGGGCGGCAGCCTGTCCAGAGAAATCGTCAGCGGAAAGATGACTTCGTCGGTGGACACGATGGGCTCCTCGGGGGGGACCTGCAGGAGGGAGGCGAGGGTCAGAACGGTCCTTGGGGCGCAGCGAGCCCCGCCGCCGCCCCGGTCCCGGTCTTACGGCCACAGCCATTGTTCCCGGGGCGCCGTGGCCGTGGGTCAGGAGCGCCCGGCACTCCCGGAAGACGCTTCCATTGGCGGCCGCCTCTCCGGCTCCAGCCGCGCCCTCCTCCGCCGCTTCACCAAGGAGGGCCTCGTCTCCAGCGCCGCCGCCGCCGCCGCCGCCGCCAGCTGGGCTGACGCTGGCCAGGGCCGAGAGCGAGCCTGCCAGTTCCCCCCAGGGCGGCCGGGGGGCGCCGCCGGCACCCGAGCGGCACCGCAGGACCAGCAGGAAGCGGACGGTCTCGCCCAGATAGAGGTGGTTCCTCCGGGGCAAGGCCCGGTACCGGCCTGGCTCTCCCAGAAGCACCTCGCGGCCCGGGAAAGGCACAGCCGGGAAATACATGAAGTAGTCGCACTGGGACTCCATGCCGGCGGGCGGCGGGCGAGTTCCCAGCCGGCCGGCGAGAGGCTGCTGCTGCACTGGCGGAGCGCGCGGCGGCGGGGCGGGGGCGGCACGGCATGGGCGGCTGGGGTCCCCCTGGTCGGGCTCCAGCCGGGCAGGTACTGAGGGCGAGGAGAGGCGCGCGGCCGGCGGATTCGGCCCGGGGTCTCCGGGAGAGCAAGGCGGGCAAGGAGGCGGAGGGAGGCGGCCGCAGCGCGGCGGGCGGGGCCAGGAAGCACTCGGCGTCTCCCTGCTGACTGCCCGCCCCTTCCTCGCCAGCTGCGCGGTGCGGGGAGCCTTCCCGCAGCCTCCTCAGACCGGCTCCTTCCCGGGCGGAGCGGTTCGGAGGACTTCCTTTGCCCTGGAGCCCTTTGGCGTTGGCGACGGACAGCTGGGAGGGAGTAGCGGAGGCCCAAGGCCGACTTGGCGCGCATCCCTTCCTGGGCCGAGGATTTGGGTACAGTGGTTATGCTGTTCTTACAGTTTTTGCGTTAATAAATAAATAAATAAATGTAGTTTCCACATATTAAATAATCAACTAGAATCGAATACGGCGGACCTTAAAAGGTTGTGATGCCGTTTGAATTTCCAATATTTCTGCCCAGCACAGCTTCCTTGCACAGTTCCTGCTGCCTAGCCTTAAGCCCGGAATTACAATGGTGGTCATTAAGCATGTCATCACATGACCATGCCCGGTTTTGCAAACTTTTAAAGCGCTGTGATGGTTAAGCAAAATCCGTTACACCCAAAGAACGTTTTTTTTGCCAAAAGCTGAAAGTAAACACTGGAAATGGACAAAAATTGCCAAAAATCGCGATCTTTGGACTGCGGGATGCTGCAAACGGCGGTAAAAGTGGGCTGCCTGCCAAGCGCCCAAAGTGCCATAGGGAACTCCGGAAACAACTCGCAGGAATCCCTTTGCGGATCTGCCCTAATGTTAACCGGGGACTACTAACAGAGTTGCTGAGTTTGAGGTTTACTTTCTCAATGACTCTAGAAGATTCTGCACATTCTGGATGGGACAAGCAACGCTGTCCGTTTTCTTGCCTGATAACTTTTCAGATATATTTAAATCATGTTATGGTAGCTCCCCCCTCTCCCCTGCCTCTTCAGCTGCTCTGGGGGTAGGATGCACTTTTGAAGTTAATCCCCCCCCCTTTCTCTCTCTCACACACACACCAAGCTACTAGGGCTAGGAAGTGCCACCTGAAAGTTGATTTTTTTCTTCTCTATTGTTCTCACCAACATCACTGCCCAGATTCAGAGTAAATTGTTCAAGTTGTGAGATAAGTCCTGCAGATAAGAGGAGGAGCTGGTCCATGCATTTCCTTCCTCGGGAAGAAGGTGGGTGGAGGGGTGGCAGTGAGAAAGCACCACCCAGCCCTGATCTGAAGTGGTGCCATGCAGATGGACAAGAGGAAGGTCAGGCTGAAAGTGACTGGTCCTGCCAGCAATGGGTCACTTCTCTGGCCATTGGCCTTTCTCAAAAGCAGAAATGTCCCCTTCTGGAGACCAGAATCTTGGTTTCTAAGGATAAAAGGTGCCTTAGGAAGACAAAACAAGTAAGGCCCAGACTACAACAATCAATTAATGTTTTAATTTTTTATACTGATATTCTCCTTTTTGAAAGTGAGCACAGTAATTGTACAATGGGAAAAAAAATCTAAACAGTATCACTGCCCAAAATGCTGGAAAGAGCTATTGTAATTTGAGAGTTCCACAGTGTGAATACTGATTGAACCAGAGGTGCCGGCCTAGCTTTTGGGTTGACTTGGCTACTGGGGCTAATAAAGAACAAAGGTGCAAATCTGAACTACTGTATAGCAACAGAAGTGATGAGCCTGAGGTTCTTGATCTCTCAGGTGACCTGAAGACGGTCCAGGTCAGGCCTGCCTCCCAAGACCGAGACCGAGATGGCACTGTTCTTCTGTAGTTTCTCCAGCTGGAGAGTTGGGCGCACTCTTCTCCGCAAGAATTAGGCATGCCTAACTCAATGGTGCTCAGACCGTTTAGCATGCCATGGTGTAGTCCTGCAGTCTGCTGTGGATGATGGGTGAGAGTTGGGAGCCTGGAGGTGGGAGCTCCTAGGTTTCACAGCAGCAACCAGATTCTGCCGGGAACACCCATGGCTTGCTTCCCAGGATTATGTGGGATGACAGCTATTTCTCCACCCCGCCCTTTTGCATAGTTCAACCTTGGTTTTAAGGGGCAACAAAATCCAGTTTTTATTTTCACTGAGTGGCAGCCAGACTACGGAGCTTATGCAAGGGACAGCTGGGCCACAAGGCCTCCTGGGAGTAGGCAGGAGGAGTAGGAGGCCATGCACCTTTTCTTGAGGCTCTTTTGTTTAGGCTAAAAAGAGAAACAGACCTGAGGTGGATAGACCAAAACCTGTTTAATCCCTACACCCCTAACCAACCCTGATGCCCAGCAGGATTAAGCCCATAAGAAGGTCATCCTATCGTCGGTTTCTGGCCTGCTGGCCTGGCTGAGCTAAAGCTGGGTTTAGGCAAAGCTAAAGAAGCTATTGGAATGGCCTTTCTCCGGAAGCCTTTTATTTCTTGCAATTTTTTATTCTGTATGTGAAACTCTCCATAAATTAAGCCCTTCTAATTGAGTCACAAACTCTGAATGATTAATTGTTGAAACAATTATTGTTTCCTCACCTTCCTTCCCATTCTGGGTTGGTTCTGTATCTTGCTGGCTTTCTCGTCAACTTCAGTGCAGCTTCATTCTCTCCCAGTGTTTGCCAGCAGTGCCTCCACAGGTCCTTGAGTTTCTGCCCCAGCTCCAACCCTGGGCTCAGGATCCCCAAATATGGCCCTGCTGCCTGGGTCCTTGAGCTGTCTGCATGGCCACCGGAGCCTCTCTGCCTGAGAAGTCTCCGGTACAGCCTCCTTTCCCCAAGCAGAGAAGGATGTGCAGAGAAGAACCAGGAAGCCCCGTGGCCGCTTCAGCTTCCCTGGCCTTCTGGGTATGAGCCCCACTGCCTCTGGGGCAAGACAGTGGCAGGGGAGAGAGGCACTCCACAGCCAGACAGCAGGAGCACTTTGGTGGGCCAAAGGGTGGAGTGAGAGCCTAACCTCTTCCCCCCAAGAATGCTGGTCTACCAGGCTTTGGAAGATGCCTTGTTAGGGTGGGAGGGGGAAAAATACTAGCGAAGGGCCAGATATTAGCCAAAGGGGAGGGGGTCATGCTCTTCCTGGCTCAGTCATAAGAAATTCCAATTACGGAAGCTCCTCTCACATGAAGCTGCTGGGTGTGCTAGATGCCAGGGAGGGTGCGTGGCCCTGTTTGTCTCCGAGTCGTAAGCAATCCCAAGCTGTTTAAAAGAACTGATAGCCTTTTGCCTCTCAAAACACGGGAACCTCTTCATTTCTCTGGCATTGCATATCCCTGCAGCTCTCCAAGGGCCCCTCTGTCCATTGCATCCTGCATGGATGGGAGTGTCCCACAGAGCGCCGGGCGGGGGGGCACTTCAGTCGGATGGCTTCTGCCCAGAGCTATTGTGAGCGCCTTCCCCTCCCTGTCTGAGGTTGCCTCTCTTGTAGGGGTGGGGAAACTGCTTGGCATCAAGGAGGTCCTTGTACTGCAGTTCAGGAGTGACCATCTGCTGACACACGACCTGCAGGCCGGATGCCAGGCTGGGTTGTAGGGCATAACCCAGGATTGGCACCTGCCCAAACTGGAAGGGACGGATATGCTCATCAGCAATGTGGCCCGGCTCCAGCGGTCCCCCGCCCTGTAAACAGCGCTGCGTAAACTCTGCCCGCTGCTTTCGGAGAATGGCCACTTCCCCAGCCATGCGGGCAGTGCCAAAGTGTTTCACACGTGCCCAGAAAGTGCGATTGAAGTGAGTGTAGAGATGCCAATCCAGGTGATTCCAAGCACGGAGCTGAGCTGCATCGGTGCGCCCCAGCTGGTGAACCGCCTCTGGATTGCGCAGGTTGTGCTGGAAAGCCACCACATCCTTAAAGCTCCAGCAGAGGGCATCACGCAACAGGACCAGTGACTCATCCATGTATTCTGTTAGCAGCACAAGGTGGAAAATACGATCCAGTCCCAGCAGGGCAGCGTGGATTGTGGCTAAGCCGGGGTTTGCTGGTGGATCAAGGCCAAAGTCAAACCAGAGCAGGTTGCGAGCATAGTGGCTGCCACGCTCACCAGGCCGGTAGAAGTTCTGTGGAGAAGCCAGGAACTCCGGCAGTGAGCGAGCCCGGCGGAAGGCAGGGACCACACCCCGGTAATAGGAGAAAGCCGATTCAGCCAAGGAAGCTGGATCCCGCACTATGGAGAAATAGAAACTGTCTATGGGCATCACCTTCTGGACCTGGAGGGGAACATGCAGAGGTTAGTGCTAATGCCAACCACAGGTGATGCCTACGGAAAAGATGGGCTCCTGCCTGACTCCTTGGTGGAAGTTGGAGCCCAGGCCATCAGCTAACAAAGAAACAAGATTGTTGGGGGCAAAATGCTGACTCTGTAAAACTGCTTAGAGAGGGCTGTAAAGCACTGTGAAGCGGTATATAAGTCTAAGACTAAGTGCTATTGCTATTGCTAAACAGTGTGCACAGCCCTCTTCCTCCAGGTCGCACCCTCTCCTGGCACCCATCACCTTCCTAGGCAGCCCTTCTCGCCTGCCAAATCCCACTCTGGAGGAGCCTCAGCTAGCAGCATCTTGAGAGATGTGACGCCTTACAACCCCAGCCAGAAGTGGGGCTCCCTCTTGGCTGCTGCAACAGCTCGGAAAGGCCCCTTGGAGGAAGAGCCTTCTGTGTGTGCCCCTCCTCCCACCCCCAGCCCTCCTTCCCACATCCCTCCTGAATCCAGCCTGGCTGCTTTGAACTCCTCCCACACACCTCAAGCAAGTTGAAGCGCATGTGATGGCAAAGGATGTCGAATGGCGGCCCCTCGGGGTGCCACCCTTTTACACGCCGTGCCTGGAAAAGCTTGGGATAGTTGAACTGGTAGCCGGTCGGCAGGGCGAATCGTAATGATCTCGTGTCCCCAAAGCGGTGCAGGATGTTGACAAGGGTGCTGCTGGCGGTCTTGTGGGTCTTCAGGAAGACCAGGTGTTGCCGTGGCTGGCAGGAGAGGAGGGGGCTGACGGGCTCTTCATCCCCCACCCCCGCAGGTTCTGCTGAGGGGACCGGAGCAGGCAGGGGAGGGAGCAGCAGAGCCGAGGACACCCTGCTGGGAGAGTTTGGAAAAGGATGAGCCAGCTGACAAAGGCACCGGCTCCTTTCTGAAACAGAACCTGGTGCCTTCCTGGACAAGCCTTTCTAGCTGTCTCGGCCACAGGGTGAAGGGGGTTGGCCGGCACCTTCCCTGGGGAGGTTCTCCCTTACCCTTCTGGCCTTGGGATTCCTTGCTGCCTGGCTAGCTTCTGCCAGGTCATTTTCCATCTACTCTACCTAGCAAGCTCTGTGCACCCAGCCTCTGCCCTACTGAACTGAAGGGAGGGGGCAGGCATTACCTCTTCGGAAGGGAGATGCCCAGGAGCTGAACCGTGAAGCCAATCATCGTGCAGACGGCCAGCGCAACCCAGAGCAAGGGCAGCCGACAGCAGCCGCAGCAGCACCGCTGCCACCTGGGAAGGCTCCTCATCATTCACCTGGGGGGGGGGCAGAGAGTTAACAGTGGTGGGAGAGACCCTGTGCTTGGCAGACCCGGTCCCTGGGAGCCCTACCAAGGCCTTGCATGTGCCGTCCCTCCTTCACTTCCAAGTGTTTGCACCTGGAGCCAGTCCATTGGCTCACCTGCAGGGGAGGAAGTTCCATGGCTGCCTTTTGGACCTGTCCCCATCTTGCAGGGGTCACCTGAGCAGAAGTCAGGTGCTGGGAGAAAGCAATCAACCAGTTCAGATCCTCCTGGCCTGGCCTGGCCTGACCTGCTGATCCCCTGGCTGGAACTCCCCACCCCCGCCGCACAGCTCAAGCCAAGCCAGCCAAGGTCTGAATCACGAGGTGACCTGAGGAAAGATGCCCCTGCGGTCACTCCCAGATTCTGGGGGAGGGGGAGGAGGCATAACCCCTAAGAGGTCCTTGGGGGAGTACTCCCCCCTCCCTGCAGCAAAACCAAACTGCCGACTGGATAGTAGGTTCCCTTGCAGTCTCAAGGCCCTCTGTGTCCATTCCCCCCCCTCCTCCCTTATTCATGCCCAGCACAAAAGCAGGTGGAACAGAATGGCAAGACTCATGCCTTGGGTGGGGGTCTCACTGGACAGGTTGCCTAACAGGGCCCTCTGTGAGCACACCATCCATGCAGCCCTGGTGTTGGGAAAGCTGGGTTCCTTGCTTTCTTTCTCAAGGAGCAGGATGGGACATGAGGCAGGAGGGCATTGCCTTCCCAGGACAATTGGAATGCATCGCCTTCAGGAGTGCGGCTGCCCTGCACTCTCAGCAATTAGGGAGCTACATTTTCTGGCACAAGCGCTGAAGAATAAGCGAGCCAGCACTACCGTGAAGAAAGAATCAAGGCTGCAGCCACCAGCTTTCTAACCCAGCCCCGAGTGGGACTCGTTGGGAAGCCAGAGCTTTCCCGTAACCAAACCCAGAGCCTCCAGAGCACGTGCAGAGCGTCTCTCTGGAGTAGCCTCAGCCAGCCCATCTCCGCACACCTTGTACAAGGTCTTCGCGGCAGGTTGTCCTGCCGACTCCGGAGGCCCCCAATGCACGTCCGACCTCAAGCCGCTCGGAATGGGGGGGGGTGTCTCCGTCTCAGCCCCTCCGCCGGCAGATCCTTCGGCGTCTCCAAACTTTTCCCAGTCTGCCTCACCGAGAAAGAGTCGGAGGTCTAAGTCGGATCCCTGCCCTTCCCACAGCTGCCCAGTTCACCCATTCGGGGAAGAGCGAGGGGACGGCTGAGATCAGCGCCACGGCGCCAACCGACGATGGTAATCCGGAGCGGGGGGGGGGCGTTTCCGCCGCTGGCTCTCCTCGACCCCCTTCTCTCCTCCTTTCTTCTGGCGTTCTCCCTCCGCCCCTTTTCTGTCTCAAACTTTTCTGGTCACTCGCGCTTTCTGCCCGCCCCCGCGGCTTTCCGTGGGCCTCCCGCTCCCCAATCACATTGGCCCCGCCCAGCGTGCTTCTCTTTGTCCCCCGCTCCGTAACACCCCCCTCGCCCCCCACCCCCGGCCTAAAGTACAGGCGGAAGGACGGGCGAAGCCGAAGCTTGCCGCTAACAGCTTCCATCCATCCATCCGTCTGTTCGTCCGCCTGGCTCGGCTCGGCTTTTGGACTCGAAACGCGCCAGTCCCTTCAGGCGCGTTCGCAATTCCCCCCTGCTCAGCCGCCTTTCCCCGAAGCTGCGGCCTGCTCAGTCTCCTGCCCCCTATAAGCCTCCTGTGAGCCCTCCGTGCGGTGGAATAAAGCCGGCATTTTGCTCCACGCGTGGAACCCGTTCTTATCACCGCCTTGCCTGTTTCAAGGCCGACTGTGGAGTCTGGAAACGGCCGCTATGGGTCGAGAGCGAGTCTGGAAGGCTGAACTCACGTTCTGCCAGCCCCACTGATTGTTTACCTCCGGAAAATGGTCCCATCTCCTTTTCCGCCCCCATGAAGCAGCAGAGATTCTTAGGCATTCCCTGCTTAAGCTTGGGTCCCGAGGAAAGCCTTGTTTTCTGGCTCTTCACATTCCTTAACTAAAGGGGATACATAGGCATTTGGGCACCTGAGAATGTAGCAGCCAGGCAGTCGGAGGGTTATGCTGCCTGGGCTGGGGGTGCAAACCCTGGAGCTTAGTGTCCTAGGGCCAAAACCCTGCAGGGGTGAAACTGAGCTGGCCATACCATATTCATTTATTTACTATGAGCAGACTCATAAATCACCACCATCTGCACAACTCTGAAATGTAGATTTTATTTATTTATTTATTTAATCTAATTTTTATACCGCCCTTCTCCCAAAGGACTCAGGGCGGTGCGCAGCCAAAAATAAAACAAGCACATATATAAAATGTAAAGGCAATTTAAAAACATATTAAATAATTTGGCCCCGACATCATTAAAAAACAAAAGCAACCCATTAAAATTAATGTTTAGGCCAGCCCAGCTTGTTGGAACAGTAAAGTCTTGAGGGCACGGCGAAAGGTGCATAGGTCAGGGATCATCCGTATTTGGGCAAATGGATTTTTCAGAATAAATATCTATGCCTATAAAACCAACCCCTGAACATCAGAATAGGAAACGAGAATAGAGACACGAAGCCTAAAGATAGGCTTTGCCAGATATTCATTCACCAGACCACTCCAAAGCCCCAAAGCCCCATTGGCATGAATGTGCCCCCAGGGCTGAGGGGCTCTTTCTTTGGTTGAAGGGAAGGGTGGTTGGGCATTCTCTCCCATTCTTCTGTGCCAAGGCCCCCCCTCAGAGCCATCCCATCCTCTTGAAGGATTTTACTGCCTGACAGCTGGAAGGTCTGGTGCAGGGAGCAGCCGTCTCTTGGCTGTCCTTTGCTGGGGGCACAGCCAGGCCTCGTTGAAGGCCCCAGCCTTCAGCCTTATTTGACTTAGACACTGCCTTACTCAGTCAACTCTGGGTGGCTTGCAACATAAAAACAAAATGACAAATATACATTCAAAAATTAACATAAAACCATAAGCAAAATGACAAATCTGGGCAACAGAACAAACTATCATACACTCAACAATGGGCTTCGTGCAATCCAACTCAGGGCCTCAGAGAAGAGCTGTTAGGGTGGGATCTCCAGGAATACTTGGGGGAACCACATACCAGAAGGTGGGTGCCAAGACCTTCAGCACTGAAGGATTTTAAGAAGAGACTGGACAGCCCACTTATCTTAAATTTTATAGGGTCTCCTGCTTGAGCAGGGGGTTAGAGTAGAAGACCTCCGAGGTCCCTTCCGAGCTCTATTCTGATTGAAGACACAAAAGGCACACTTCAAGATCCTAAGAGATAGGATTGCTTAACTGAAAGAGTGTGCCTACCTGGTTAGATTGAAGCAGATGGGCCAACAGTACTGGAGACGGGCAGTCCCTCAAGTAACCAAGCCCTACTACACCATGTAGGGCTCTATAGGTCATAAACAGCATCTTGAATTGCATCTGGAAGCAAATTGGCAATCAATGCAGCTCATGAAATGGGTGGTACATGGGCATGCCAACGGATGCCCATCAGTACCAGGGCCACTGTGTTCTGGATGACTGGATGCTTCTGAGTGGTGTTAAAGGGCTGCCCCATGGAGACTGTGCTGCAGTAGTAGAGTTGTAAAGTGATTAGAGTGTGAGGGACTGTCTGAAGGGCCACCCAATCTATGGAGAAGCTGTGCGTGCCACCTGCCCTTTCAGCAGACTCTCATACCACACATCACTCTTGAATGGGAAATATTAATCCACCCAACGTCAAAACTGGAATATCCCCAGAATCAGGGGGGTCCCCAAAACCATAGCCACTCAGTTTTGAGTTGGAGACATATGAGGAGGATCTTATTTCTTGGTGATTAAGTTGATTTATTTGACCACCCATTTCATAACAGTGACTCTGCGTATGACAACAAATAACTCATGGCGTTCAAGTTTAGCGCAGTAAACCCAAAGGTCAACAACACCAGAGTTCACTCAGCACAGGGAAGACTTTGCCTTGAAGGAGACAGAGAAGAGCTGCTGCCGTCAATGGCCAGATAAGCAGGGCTTGAGCCTGGGCAAAGAAAATAACTTGCAAGTCCCCTCTCTGAGTTCACATGAAGTGTGTGTGTGGGGGGGGGGGGCACATTCAGACTTGCAAGATTCTACAATAAAAGTAGCCCTGACCTCAGTCGGGTCTCTATTGTTGGCCTGGGCAAAAGATGTTAGGATTGATGGTTCTACCCCAATAACAAAATATTTGAAACGTTTCTTTTATCAAATATTTTATTTGATAATGGTTATATTATTTATATATATATATATATTTAGGTGAATATATATATTTAGGTGTATTTGTTTTCTGAGGTTTTCGCGGGTGTTTGTATGTAGGTCTTTGGTTATTCGGGTTTTCTCCCGCGTAAAATTAGAGGTTTCTTGGCGACGTTTCGACGAAGTCTCATTCGTCATCTTCAGGCTGGTGTTCTCGGCTTTAGGTGTATATATATATATATATATATACATACATACATACATACACACATACACACATACACCTTTTATGACCTATGTCTTTCTCTTACAGATGTATGTCAAGAATTACCTGAGGATCACTTGGGAGAGTCCCTTTTATACTCAGAGGGAGGAGCTTAGAGGTAAAGTGGGACTATGGATGGTGAGATTAAATTAACCCTTGCTGGGGAGGATGAAACAGAGATGAACTTAAATTAGACATTTCACCTGACAAAAGAGTTCCTCGTGAAAGGCAAACGGCATCAGCCCCGTCTGCAGCTCCACCGATGTGCTATTCCTGAGGGAGATGCTGCCACAAGGAAGCCAGGAGTCCAGAGCCAACATGAGGACATTGCTTGATGGAAAGGACCTGGAGCCTGTCCTCCCTGCTAGATCTCAGAGCCAAGCAGAGATGATGGGAAAGTAGCTCCTCCCTCATGCCGCCTAGGGCTTGATAAAACACCCAAAGGTGCTTTTTCAGGAGGCAACTGGATTTTCTTGTTTTTTCTTTTGAAGACGTTTCTCTTCTCATCCAAGAAGCTTCTTCAGCTCTGACTGGATGGTGGGAAAGGGAAGGATTTATATTCCTTACAGACAGCTGGTCATTTGCATCCTTTTAAGAGGGTCATTGAAGCACTTGGAGGTTTATCTGTGTCCTCAGGGTCACCTGAGTAGTACAAATGGTTCCTGTAGTCTGCAATTTTTTCCTCTGGAAATCCATTCCTACTCCCACACCATTCAAAGGGTGTTCATCCCAAATTGTATAGCTAAAAGTCTGTAGACTGAGAATCTCTACAGACTTTTGTCACAGGGTTTCATAGGGGAGAACCAGCACTTTGATTTCCCCCCAGAGGATTACTGGGAGCCAACATCACTTCCAGGGCAGTGGTGTCATATGGGCAAAATGAAAAACACTGCCCAAGTGGCTGGGTCCTGACTGTGCCTCAAAGCAGCTCCGTGGGGCACATGAGAGCAATCCAAGTGGGAGGTGACCAAGGCCTGAGTCACTGGGAGTCAGGCTTCCTGCTCCTGGGATAAGCAGAACTGGCGCAGAAGGTGAACTGGTGCATAAAGTCCTTCCCCCCCCACCCCACCCCACCCGCCGTTCAAGCAGGCCTAGGAATGCATTCCATCCCTGACTGGAGAAGTGTCACACCCAGGCAGAGTTAAATTTGGAAAATGTAAAGAAATGGGGGTTGGGGGCAGCTTTCAAAGGCACAGTCTTGCCAGGACCGAGCTGAAGCTTATTGTCCAGGCTCTGGAAAATGATCTTGCTACATTGCTTGGTTGCCCAGGTGGAGCTGTATATAACCAGGTATTATCAGCATATGGAGGGTACCACCTCCCCTACCCCCAGGAGACCTGACCAAGCAGCTTCATATTTGAGGCTGTTTAGTAGGAGTGGAAAGAAAGTCGAGCCCTGAGGGAAAGCTGGGGGGGAGGGGCTTCTGATCGAGCTCTTCTCCCCCACCAGCACTGATTGGAAGCAGCCAGAGAGAAGCCCTCTAATGGATCTCCTCCCATCCCCAGGTGGTCCAGATGGATACCATGGCTGATGGGGCCACTGAGAGATCAGAGTGTCACGATGGATGAATCGCCCCCATCTCAAACCTGCCAGAGGTCATCCACAAGAGAGATCAAAGACACCTGGCCACAATATCCCAGCCTAAAACCCAGAACAGAACCAGAAAATCTACTTCTTCCAAGGTCTTCTGGAGCTGCAGGTGAACTATTTTGTCAACAGATTTCCCTGAAAAAAGGAGGTGGGAGATTGGATGAAAATTGTCCAGATCTATTCTTCCTCTGTGGAGTGAGGCTCATGAACTTTGGAAAAAGTGGATACTTGCATGGCTACTTTGACATCTTCACCTGTAAAATCCTGAAAGTTTTCGCTCATTCTTGTATTCTTCTTCAACACCCAGAGGACTTTCATTGTCTTCTCTGTGTACATGGAAAGAAACAAGGAGCAGACTGTTGAATTAAACAAACTGGGAGACACTCACTATGTATATCACAGTGCCTCAGTTCAGTTGTTACATTAATTAACTTTCAATATTTTTTCTTGCTTCTGAATATAGTCAGCAATGGATTAAATTCTACAGAAAGTGTGGACTCAATGGCCCTTTAAGCCAGATAACACACTTGTTAAGCATTTGGTCTGAATCTTTTTTAATGAAAGGTTTCTTAAAGTGGTATCAGACTAGTTGCAGAAGAGGAAGTTGGATGAGGCTCCTGCCTGTTTATTATGGCATCAGAGGGTTCATTTTGGAGAACCTAGGTTTCAGATGAAAGTAGTGATGATGGCCCCTCTATTGCCTCCCCTACACGCATATGCTGAACTGATGGGAGGAAGGCAGAGCAGCTGAACCCTGCCAGCTCCAGCCCCAGCCCCATTTTAGCTGGGGGTGGCAGGTTAGGGCCTGTGGGAGCCACATACTCTTGAGCTAGCATTTCAACCCACTGTTGCTGGGGGAGGGGGAGGGGGAGGGGGAAGGGGAGTGGAGGCAGCTTTTTTCTGCTGCTCCTGGAAGGCCAGACCCCTTTGCTTGGATTCAGGCAGAGCTGCCTATTCTGTGTGTTGATCCAGACTCTGCAAGAGCTGAGGAATTCCCTGCTACCAGGTGAGGCTTCCGCACTGATGTCTGCCTGGCTCCTTCCCTGTGCCAATGGCGGCGCCCTCCTGTGCTTTGCTCCTCTCTGACGGCATCCCTGGGGTTCAATGGCCCAGGATCAGGCATGGAGACCCAGGGGAGGGTCTGTGCTCTGCATCTACCAGGAAGTGGCATCCTGGTGGCACAGAACTCCATCAGTGGATTTGAAGGGCGGCAGTGGGGGGGGGGGGGAGAGGGGATGCAGAAGTGCCAGGGCTCAGGGGCAAACTGATGGTGCTGCCCAGCATGGTGCTCCAAGGAACAGACTTTGCCTGCTCAACTTCTCACACAAGCATGATGTGACCTCTGTTGTCCATGGGCACAGAAGGAAACCAGGGTTGGACTTAGCTGCCAAAGCTTTGGCAAGATCCTTTTTTCCACGGGGAAATTGAAGCAGCTGGCCCTCTGCCCCAACCAGACCCTCTCAGTGACTTGCAGGTTCATTTCTCCTTTGCAATATTTTGGTCCCATTTTGCAGAGGGAGAACTGAGGGAGAGGAATTTTCCAAGGCCACCAAAAAGGGTTGCTGCCTTCAGGGCTCTGTGGTGGCAAAGAGAAAACAGGGAGGGAAATATGAGGGTCTGGACAGTTGGTCACTTGTAGCCTGATCAACCTCCACTGCTGGGGGGAGGGGGGTAGCCGTAAGTATGCCTCAATCCCAGCCAAGTTTTGAGGTTTCTGCTAGTAGCATGTCAGGAGATTTGCAGCCTCTGTCCTTTGGGATGGCTGGACAAGGGAAGGCTCCAGAGCTGCCATAGTGCGTTTGGTCTCCCCTGAAGAGACCCAGGAGGGCTCTGGGCCCAGAATAGCACCCCTTCTCTCTGCTGATATTCTGGGCAAAGGGGAAGCTAGCAGCCCCCGGGGCAGAGGTAGGCAGAGAAGCTGTGTCTGGGGAAGGAACAATACCCTTTCCTCAAAGCTAGTCTGCTGGAGCACAGAGGGTAGGGGCTTGAACTAGTCCACCCCCCCTTCTCCTGCAGGCTTTCTGCCTTGTGTGTGTACATTCTGATCCCAGTTTTCATTAAACTGCAAGTTCCCACCAGCCCCCACCAGCCCCCGTTCGGCTGCTGACCCTGCTTAAGGCTAAGAATATATAAACTCAGGTCTCAAAGCCTCTGCAGAAATTGATTCAAAGTAGCAATTTTTAATTTGACATAATAGGAAATTATTAAAAAAAAAACACAGGGTGTACTTTAATTAGAATAACTATTAAATCAAATTGATTAAATTGTATTATGATAATTATACCCATATTAAATTAATTACATTTGAGTGTTTTTTCCCCTAAGACCTTCTAGTCTGTTGGATTGAAGTTTCTGGGACCGAGAAGAATTGAGCGGTTGAGGTTTATGCCACTCATGAACAAAATGGTTTGTGCTTTCTCCTGACTGGAGCATCTCAGTATCATCCAGACCAAAACATGGCAGTGCTTTCTTTGCTATAGTGACAATCCACTGGAGACAGGCTGGTCTCTTCAGAAGAGAAATAGACAAATGATTGCACATTCATTTTACATGCCAGTAAAGTAATGCTCAAACTCTTGCAAACCAGACTTCTACAATATGTGGCACAGGAACTGCCAGATACACAAATTGCATATAGGATCAGTCGTCAAAAGGCGATCTTGAGAAACTGGGTTCCAGACCATCTGATTTGCCCACTGAATTATGATGACCATGTTAATGTACGAGGATCTAGCCCAAGAAATACTCAGAGTCAATGGTATGTTTCAATCATATTTATTTATCCAACCTTGCTCTCTTACAGATGTGGCTGAAGAAGTGCCCAGCGCCTCATGTATGCCCTTAAGTACCAGGGAGGTGTGGTCAAAGGTAAGGGGGAGTGGTAATGGAGGTGTGGGTGTGTGTGTTAACCCTTGCAATACCGATCAGGGGGTGGCATGTGTGTTAGGCATTTGTATGTGACAAAACCCCCTCTAAATGCCTAACTACCTGTGTCTGTAAGCAAGCGTATTACAAATGTATGCCTAATTTGGATCTTAAGTAGGTGTGTTGTTTATTCTGTAAAGGTTTTGTGAGTATGTCAGCAATCTGTTCTTCTGTTTCACAATGAGTGGCTCTAATAAATCCAATGTTAGAAAGTTGCCTTACGTGCTTATGCTTAATGTCTATGTGTCTTGACCTTTGACCCACTGCGTCTGCCTTGGATATCTCGATGGCCGCTTTGTTGTCCTCGTGCCTTCAGCTTTGGTGGTGGATGTAGCAACTAAGTTTTGTTTGCCGGTGTACCAATGGACAGGACTGTTGTTGAGGAAAAAGATGTACCCAGATGTGCTTTTTCTGCTTTTCACGTCTCCTGCCCAGTCAGCATCTGCGTAGCAGGAGAGTATGGGTTCCTTGGAGATTTTTGGCTCGAGTCCTAGGTATGCGTTTGAGCTGTATTTTAAATATCTAAGGAGTCTCTTTACTGCCTCCCAATGATAGGTTGTGGGTTTGCTAATATACCTGGATAGAAGGTTGACGGGTAGAGCAATGTCTGGCCTTGTCCAGTTTGCGATATATAGTAGAGACCCTATTGTTGATCTGTATAGCTTGTTGTCTGTAAATGGTTCGTCCTCGTTGTGCATGTTCTTCAGGAATTCGGGTTGCATGGGTGTATCGCAGGACTTGGCTTCACTCATATTGCATTTCCCTATCAGCTCCAAGATTTTCTCTTCTTGTGAGAGTTGGAAACCTTTTTGGGTTTGTACGATGTGAACCCCTAAGTACTTATTTATCTTGCCTAGTGTTTTCAGTGAGAAATGTTTATTCAATTCCTTGGCAAATGTGTCACACTTGTGTTTTTGTTTGCCTATGTATAGTATGTCATCCACGTAAACGAGGACATATTCTACAGAGTCCTTCTCTCTCCTTATGAAAAAACAAATGTCTGCTGATGTGGCTGTGAAGCCCATTGTTCTAAGGATTTTGGCCAAGCATTCATATCACCTCTTCCCTGATTGTTTGAGTCCGTATAGGCTTTTGTTCAAAAGCCATGTGTTACCTTCCTGCGACCGTATGCCTGGTGGTGTCTTAACATAGATCCTTTTGTCTAGCTTGGCGTATAGATATGTGGTCTGTACGTCGAATTGCTACACTTCTAGTCCTAAAATGGAGGCTACTACTAATGCACTTTTGACACTTTCTGCTCTGATGGTGGGGGAGTATCTGTCAGTGTAATCTTCCAGATATTTTTGTGCAAACCCCTGCGCTACTAGTCTTGCCTTGTATAGGGTTTTATTGTCATCCAGAATTTTGATCTTATATATCCACTTAGTTCCAATTGGAGTTTTACCATCTGGAACCTCGGAGGGTGTGTATACATCTAGTTCTTTGAGGCTATTCATTTCTTTTTCCATAGCTTGTTCCCACTTTGTTCTCTCCCCCTGGGGTAACTTTAGCACTTCATCATATGAGTTTGGTGTTGGGCTGTCTGCGTGTATGGACATGACCAAGCCATTGAACCTGTTGGGCCTTTTGTTTCTGTTTGTTCTGACTGGTCTATCTGGTGGCGTGATTGATTCGTGTAAGTACCCGGCTTCCTTTTCAGTGAGTGCGTCTAGCTTTAGTGTTCGGTGATTCTTCTTCAACTCACTGATGCTGACACCTTGATGCCTAGGCTTGATTTTCTGGTGTTCCCTATCCTCCTTGCTGTCTGAGCCCTGCTGGTTATATGTTAGATTGGGGGTGTGGAATACTTAATTTAAATGTATTCTCGACCAGTTAGCATGCTCGTGGAAATCAGCTGATCTAGATATTATGAACCTGTTTTGACTATCGATGAATCTGTACCCTTTGGTCCCTGGTTCGTACCCCATAAACCTAAGCCTTCTAGACACTTTATCCCCCTTTCTCCTTAGTTGTTTGGGTATGTGTACATCGGCTGTGACCCCAAACACGTGTAGGTGGGCTATATTGGGTTTCCTTCTATACATTAGTTTGTAGGGAGTTGTGTTTATTACGCTAGACCACAATCTGTTGAGTGTATAATTGGAATATAGAAGGGCCTCTGACCAGAAAGTTTGCCCTAGTCTTGCATCTTCTAAGATCATTGTTTGTAGTGTGCTGTTTTTTTCGTTCTACTACTCCGTTCCGGAATGCGGAGAACGGTGAGGATGTATAGTGTAGTATCCTATGTTCCTTTAACCACCTGGAGAAATCCTTTGATAGGGACTCAGAACCTCTGTCGGTCATTATTTGATTTATTTTTGTGTTATGTTGGACCTCTACTCTTTTGTAAAATTCCCTGAATTTTTGATATACTTCATTCTTATGTTTGAGGGGATATATACGAAGCCGTAGCAGCTGTAGTCATCTACGATAGTTAGAAAGAATCTCTTCTTTTATTTGATGGAAGGTTTTAGGGGTCCCACTAGGTCCATATGAATTAATTGAAAAATAGAGTCAATTGTGCGTACTGACTTTTTTGGTCTCGGTTTTGTTTTCAGTTTGGAACATTTACAAATTGAGCATTCGAGATAGTTTTCACAATTTTTTACTCTTAAACCATCAGTACATTTCGTCATCTTTTGTACAGCAGGAAAACTAATGTGGCCCAGCTTTCTGTGCGCAGTTGTCATGCAGGGGTCTACCTAATGAGGGTTTGCTTTCGTTGATTGGCTTGTGGTTATGTCCGCTGCCCTGTGTCTCTTGGTGGCTGTCCCCCTCTACATCATCATTGTCCTCTCTATCATTTTCGGGAGACATCTGTCCCTGCTCTGCTTCTGAGTTAGTGTTTATACTTAAATGGTTAATGCTGCCTGCTTTAAAGTATGGTAGGCCATACCTAATTATAATCTCTCCTATACTCTTTCCATTCTTGGTCATGTGTGCCTGTCCTGCCTTGAAATTAATTTCGATGTCTGTGTCCTAGCTTAGCCATATGGTGGCCAGTATGTTGTGTGGGATCTCTGATACGAATAAGACCCCCTCTATTTCTCCAATCTCTGGTAGGGTTATGTTTCCCTTCCCCGCCACTCTGACGTTAGTTTGGTTAGCTACTTTGATCATGAAATTTTCTTCAGTGAATGAGGATAGTAAGTTGGCATTGTGTGTGGTGTGATTGGTTGCACCTGAGTCTATTAGCCAAATATTTTCTTTCTTGACTTGTTTGCTTGTGTGCCCCTGTCCCCCAAGTCCATAGAGTGAGCCTGAGTGGCTCTCTCAGGAGCTATCCCTGTGATCCCTTCTGCTGTTGGGGTTGGGAGAGTCTCTGCGCCTGAATCCGCGTTCTGGGGAATGTCTATGCCTGTATCCTGGCTTGTCCCTGCGCCGGCTGTGTTCCCTACCTCGGGTGTTCCTGGGACAATCCCTCTTGTAGTGACTCCTGGAGCCACATAGGTAGCATTCAGGTGTGTTGCTACTCCTGTCTATGGAACCTATCCTCCTGTCTGTTCTGTGATCCCTGCGGGACATTGAGCGATCTTTTCTTAAATTGTCCTCAGCTATTAGTCTATTAGTGAGGTTTTCAATGGATAAGTGTTCTATGCACAGGCTGTCTAATTGTGATATGAAGTTGTCCCAGCTTGGGGGTCAGTGATTAGAAATAATATATTCTCCTTTAAGAAAATGACCTGGAGCTGTTGTTCCATTCTAAGAGGTTTGTCCCATCCAATTTTAGTTTTGAAAAGTCTATTGGTAAAGTCCCAGTGTTGTGTGAAAGATTACTTACAGGTGAGCGCTGTCCATGGTTTAGGATGTAATGGAACTCGCAATATGGCATTGGTATGCTGGCTGATAGTCTGAACTTACTTGCTTCTATGTTTCTCTCTTCTTTCCTAGGTGGTTGGTTCTGTGCATGCTCGCAGTTCATTTTTGCTCTGAGTCGTCGGGGAAGGAGCTTGCTGCCACAGCTCCTGGGTGAAGGCCCCACTTGCCTGGATGAAGTCTCGGTTCCGGCTTGGGAGTCCTCCAGAGATTGGGGAAGGCTTGGATCGTCGCTTGGGCCGTCTGGATGTCCCTCTGGATCCTCACTTGGCTCGGAAAGTCCGCGGCTGTAGGATGGAGATCCGGGAGGCCTGGTCCTGCGTTCAGTCTGTCGACTGGGGCCAGGTCGTAGTCATCGCTCGTCACGGGCTCCGGATGGCACGCCGGTGTCTGCTGGATCGGTGAGTGTCCCGTTTGTTTTCTGGGATCCAGTGCGGGCGCTGTTTGTAGTGTAGGATGGGTCCATGCGTGTTGCGTTGGGACCGGGGCCCTTGTAGTGATGGTTCCATCCCTCGGGTATGCTCCGGCTGTGTTTCTTTGTGCGTTGTTTGTTGCCCCGGATATCTCCATTGCCCCGGGTGTAGATTTGGTATTTTTAGTTTTGGGCCGAAGGCTGTGGTTAAAGTCGCATCCCTTGGGTATGCTCCGGCTGTGTTTCTTTGTGCGTTGTTTGTTGCCCCGGACATCTCCAGGGTGTCCGGTTGTAGATTTGGTATTTTTAGTTTTGGGCCGAAGGCTGTGGTTAAAGTCCGTATGGCCCTATCAATGTCTTGTTTGTTGGATGGCTCTTTGGGGGCGTCGTCATGTTCTTCCCCATTGTAGTTGTCGTTGTCCGTCCCATTTACCCGTGATTAGGCCTCTTTTCCCACCCTTGTATTTGAAATTTGGGTCCCTGTTGGTGATTGGTCGGCCATCTCTAGTGACGTCACTGTCCAAGATGGCTGCCATGAAAAGGGCATGAAATCTGTTTCAGTCTCCTTGGTGGGAATGGGGTAAGTAGGCGAGTTTCTTACCGGGTCGATGCTCGTTTGGTTCAGTCCCGATTCGTTTTCTCTGGTCGCTGCTCCACCGTCTTTGATTAGGTTACAGAGTTTTGCAATGAGGTCCTAGTCGGCCGGGGTAGTTTCTATCATCTTCAGTAGGTTTCTCCTGAGGTCATCTTCCTTGCTCGAAGTGACCTCTGCATAGGTTTCTTCTTCGTTTCATTTCATCTTGATTTCGGCTGGGGTGCTTGGTTCAGGACCATGCTTGCCTTTAGTCGGAGTTTCCTTCAGGATGCTGCTTGTGGGCGATAATTGGGCTGCCATCTTCTTCGCGAAGGCACGGGTGATTGTTCTTCCCTTGATTTCTTGCGGCTTGATGTTTTCAGACATACTTGGGAGTATCTGGGCTATAAACCATCCTCTGCTACCATTTTGTTAATGTACGAGGATCTAGCCCAAGAAATACTCAGAGTCAATGGTATCTTTCAATCATATTTATTTATCCAACCCTACTCTCTTACAGGTGTGGCTGAAGAAGTGCCCAGCGCCTCGTGTATGCCCCTTAAGTACCAGGGAGGTGTGGTCAAAGGTAAGGGGGAGTGGTAATGGAGGTGAGGGTGTGGGTGTTAATCCTTGCAATACCGATCAGGGGGTGGCATGTGTGTTAGGCATTTGTATGTGACAGACCAGAAGAAGAAGAAAAAACACTTAACAAAAATGAAAACAGGGAAAGGAGTGGATCACAACTGCATAACCTGTATTTATTTGAGTTGTATGCAAAATGTATTATGAGAAATGATGGATCAGCAGATTAGAATTAATTACTGGGGAAACCCCCACAAACTCAGATGTGGTGAAGAAGCTGCCTTGATGGCTGGAAGAGAAGACTATTAGGAGAAGGTGAGGCAGGGAGTGCAAACCCTGGTCTACTGCTCAGTATGAATGAACTAAGATGTCAAAAGGCAAAGCCAGTCCATTGCAAATAGGCAGAGAAGAAACTACAGCAGTAATGGGCTTAATTTTATCTTATTATTTTATCTATTAAACTGTCCACCTCTTTTATTTAATCTTTATCTTCTTCAGCTGAAACATTCATGGGGTGGTGACCATAACTGTAAAACAAAGCAATAACTGCTAGTAGGGAGAAAGATCAGGACACATCTGAACAAAAGGTTGATGTGCAGCAGAAACATTAAACTTACAACCTGCATCATTAAGGCTACTGTTTTCCCAGCTGAGCCTGGCTCTAAAAGCTGGGCCACCAGAAAGGTGGGACGGAAAGACCCCGATGCCTTTGTGCGGCTGCAGATAATGGTGAAGATCCTGACCTGAAAGAAGGCCATATAATTCAAGACCAGGTGAAAAAAAGCTCACGGGAAGAATAACTAACGAAACTGTTCTACCACAGGTTGATGTACCTGTTGTCATTAGTTTGCTCTTCTTTAATTGTAGACCCATTTTTCCAATTTTGTGTTAACTTTCTTTTCTAGAGCTTCAAGGTCATTTGCATCTTTCGCTATCAAAGTAATGTCATCAGCATATAGTAGCTCAGGCTATTGATGTTTCTTCTTCCAGTTTTAAAATTATACTCCAATGTAGCCTCCCTAATGTAATGCATATGCAACATATAGAATGAACAAATGAAGAGGCCACCCAGTCTTGCCTCACTTCTCTGCTAATCTTTGTTTTGTTCCACTTCTATTTACGGCTTATCTGGCCATCTGATGAGGCTAATGCTGGGATTCCCAAGCATTTTTCCAAGCATAGTCCACAGTTTGATATGGTTAACAGAATCAAACCTTTCTTTAGTCAATAAGGCATATATATATATATCCTCCTCCCATACATAAAAGGCACCACAGACAGAATCAGCAAGATCCTCCACAAACACAACATCAAGACAGCATTCTGCACAAACCGAAAAATATCCACCATCCTAAGAAACCCCAAAGACAAAATTGAGTTAAAAAATCAAGGAGTATATGAAATCCCATGCCCCGTCTGCCACACCACATACATCGGACAAACCAACAGAAGAATAAGCACGCGTTGAAGAACACAAGAACTCAGTCAGAAAAGAGGAACCAACTTCTTCCCTGGTCCAACACCTTAAAGCCACAGGACATGAAATTGACTTTAAAAAGACCAGAACTATCACCAAAACTGAACACTTTAACAACAGAATAATCAGATAGAAGCCATCAAGATAGAAAAACGCCCACACAGCATGAATAAACGAGATGATACCTCCCGCCTACCAGCCATTTGGAAACCTGCCCTTATTGACAAACGAGTCCCTAACACGAGGAATGACACCAGACCCACACTCACGAGGGCCACACAGGATGTCACCACCACACATCCACGCGGAAAGCAGACTCAAACCCACAGCGATGATGAGGCACGACCACGGACCAGAAGCCAGACCGCAGCTGCATCATTAGCCACTTTAAACCCCTCCAATCTATACATGAAACAGACTGACACCCACCATGAAGATGTGGCACAACCACGAACGCGAAGCCAAACAACAGCAATGCAGTTCACCAGCTCAAATCCCCCTGCAACTCAGACTAACCTGAATACAATCAAGCCCCCAAGAACACACTCCCATCCAATCAGAGCACAGCCAACCCCCCATCCAATCAGAGCACAGCCAAGCCCCCAACCAATCAGAACACACCTCCACCCAATCAGAACACAGCCAAGCTCCCACCCAATCAGTTCACACCCCCACTAGCAGTTAAAAGGAAGAAACAGCTGCGATCACACATTGCTCCTAGAAGCACGAAGCCGAAAACACCAGCCTGAAGATGGCGAATGAGACTTCATCGAAACGTCGCCAAGACACTTCTAATTTTATGTGGGAGAAAACCCGAAAAACCAAAGACCAACATACAAACACCCGCGAAAACCTCAGAAAACACACACACACACACACACACACACACACACACACATATATATATATTGATTTATATGCCGCCCTTCTCCGGAGACTCAGGGCAGCTTACAATGCGTTAAGCAATAGCCTTCATACTTTTGTATATTTATACAAAGTCAGCTTATTGCCCTCACAAACCGGGTCCTCATTTTACCTATCTTAGAAAGGATGGAAGGCTGATTCAACCTTGAGCCTGGTGAGATTTGAACTTGCAGTAATTGCAGGCAGCTGATGTTAATAACAGTGCTTTAGTTTGCTGCGCCACCAGGACTCTTTTATAGTGACTTATTTTCAGTAGTCTTTGACTTTCTCAGTTATCCAGTGTGTACCCCGCAATAATTTCTTTTTTTTTTTTCTTGACCTTTTCTAAAATCAGCTTGAACAATGGGGATTTCCCTTTTCAAATAGGGCTCTAATCTGCATTGGATGATTTTAATCACTGTTTTTCTAGCCTGTGAAGGTTATAATGATTTGATAAGTCTCCCTTTTGGTTTGTAGACTGACTTCTTCCAACCTGACGGCTACTGTGACAGTTCTCTTTTCCTGATCCTCCTTCTGTTGCTTGCTATATTTCTATACACCATCAATTCCTTTAGCCTTCTGACTTGATAATGACTGGAAGGCTTGTTTCAAGTCATCTTCTGGTATTAGAGGTTCTCAGAAATAGAGAATATCTTTTAAAGTATCTCAGATGTTCTTCAGAATTTTGGCATTCCATGGTTCCTCTGGTTGCCTGTCGATGATATAGGATATAATAAAAGGAAGAAATAATGACATTGCCATAGATGAGCACTATAGACTACACAAACAAAGGAAATAGTTGAACATTTTGCTAATCAATTAACTAAAGTATGTAGGAAACACACCACACTAGCAACGGAGGACTTTAATTAACCTGACAACAACTGGGAGACAAACTTTGCACCTAGTGGGAGATCAAACAGGTACTTGATGAACCTGGCAGACAACTTTGTCTCCCAAAGGTAGAGAAGGGAGCTAGAGGTTCAGCTCTACTGGACTTAATTCTCACTAACAGTAGAAGTGTTGAAGTTATAGGAACCTTGGGGTGCATGTGTGACCATGTGCTATTGGAATTCAACATAATGCAGGCACAAGCAATAGAACAAAGTCAAACTAAAGTCTTGGGACTTTAAGAGATTTCAACAGAGAGTGCTTTAAAAGATTCCATGGATGGAAATCTTAAAGGGAAAAATAACCCAAGAACCTTGGGAAACTCTAAAAAAATAGATTATAAAAGCCCAGTCTAGCATAATACTACTGAAAAAGAAAAATAACAGATCCCAGAAAAAACCAGTATGGCTGCACAAAGACTTCTCTGATAAAGTGAAAGACCAAAAGAGCAAGTATAAAAAGTGGAAAGAGAAGCACATAACTAAGGCAGGATACCAGTATATAGCCCAACTCTGCAAGGATGAAGTCAGGAAAGCTAAGGTTCAGAATGAGCTATAGCTTGCAACAAATGTCAAAAATAACAAAACAAAGGGGTGGGGGGAAAATGGATCCAGGAAACTACAGATCAATCAGGCTGATATCAATACCTGGGAAGAGCCTGGAAAAGATAATCAAGCAATGGATCCGCAAACATCTAGAAACAAGCAAAATAAGCCATAATAAGCCATAATAAGCTTATATTATTAATATAAGCCAATATGTGTTTGTCAACAACAGGTCATGCCAAACAAATATTATTTCATTCTTTGACAAAGTGACTAAATTAGTGGACCAGCGAAATGCTGTAGGCATAATGTCAACTCACGAAGCTTCTCTAACCTGCTCCCGAGTTGCCATAAACAGGGGAATGGGGAACAGAATATCTTGGACTCCAGTAAAGCATTTGACAAAGTAGACGACAACCTATTATGTGGTAACTCCCAACCCAAAGTGGGGATGATCGCTACCACACCCTCTGTGTTCAGGCACTGCAGCAACTCTTTGAAGAGCACAAGAGCAACTGTGGTTTCCCCCCCTCGCAGCAGCTTTTCATCACCTAGGGACCCCCTCCCAAGCCAGGGAGCCAGGGACTTGTCTCTGCTGCAGGCACAGGCAGGGGTCCGCTCTTCTGCTACCCAGTGTTACATTTTGTGGCACTCATGTCTGCTTTCTGCATTGAATGAGTACGGGGTTGTCAGAAATGGATGTAGGAAGCTTAGACCAAAGGAGGTTATGGAAGAAGAACACAGATGATAAGATGCCCCTCTGTGGGCTGGAGGCTTTGCTATCTGGGGGCCTCTTGTCAATTGGGGGAGTGGGGGTGGGCAAGCTGCATGTTAGCCCTCATCCAAGTAGACTTCAGTAAGGCATTTGACAAAGTAGATAGAACAATATGAGATAGGTGTCAGCGTTCCAAATTAGGCTTTCTTCCAGCGCTGACATAACAAGTTGAAGCAGAAAGAGCGGAAGCTTGATTTATTGCTGAGCTGAACTTTTACCTAGTTTTGTATGTACAGATAGTGTTTCCTGGGAGACGAGGATGGGGGCTGCATTCCTGTGAAAAGAACGTGCCGGGATGTAGAGATGGATCTGTATGATGGCCAATGGGACATTGGGGTTGGAGAGCGGAAGAGGAGGGGGTTGGAAGGAGGGGCCAGTTTGGCTGCAATTTGAATCAGAAATGTCGGATTCTGCTATTCTTAAAAATAAAATGATTCATTAGACAGCTTGCGCTTGAGAATGAAGTTTATTCAAGATAGCACCGAAACCTGACAGACAGCCAAACTCTCCTCCAAATCCAGGCTGGCTGAGTTTAAATCATCCCGTTCCCTCCCAGACATCTGGTCGGACGGACTATGGCTGAAGCCAAGCTCTCGGAGGAAAGCCTGCTTCAAGAAACGGGAGGAGCAGAAACGGTCGTGATTCCAGCCAACTTGGAAAATACAAAGGTTCAACTTTCTTCACCTTCCCTCCCCGCTGAACTTCAAGCAAAGAAACGTGAAGCAGATAAGTACCCGGGGACTGTGCCAAAAGCCTTAGTGGCGGAATCCCCTTTTGCAAAGGTAAAAGATAAAGAAAAACCCCTAAGTGAATTGGGAAGGGCGAGCTGGGGATGGGAATGGCAGCGAAGCCCAGACAAGGCAGCACCTCCCCACCCCAGGATGAGAGACGAGGCAGAGGACTATCAACACCAGGGCTGGCCCTCCAGAGCTCAGCACAGAGAGGAGAGGGCAGAGAGGGAGGAGCCACCCCAGTTCAGAGGGAAGTTCGATGGTGACCCAGACAACCTCGCCCAATTCCTCGATGCAGCTGAGATATACATAGAGCGGTTCGGACACCTCTACCCTTTCCCCAGAGCCCTAGTGAATGCTATCTCGGAAGGGCTGGAGGGAGAAGCAAAGAGGTGGTCAGCATCACTCTACAAATACAGGGCTCCCCAGCTACAAAATGCGGATGGGTTCTTGCAACTATTGAGAGCCCGTTATGAGGAGGAGGAGGAGGACCCCTATGTGGAAGACGAGCTCAGAAACCTAATGCAGAGGGGGAAGCCTATCAGAGAGCATATCCGTGAATTCAGGAGAGTCATTGGGACACTGCCTCCCCTACCAGAGCGATTGCTGGTGTATTTTTTTAGAACAAGCCTAGATAAAAGAATTTCCCAAGTGACTGCCTATCGTGACATCCCAAACCGACTCGCTGAATGGTTCCGGGTAGCGATAAAAGTCGACAGAGGGCTGCGGGCGAGTGACACGTCAAAACCACCAGAGGGAAAGGAGAGAGGCCGACCAGACCAGGGGCCACTCAACAGACGAGAAACCCCAACATCACAGCCCTCCTACAGACCAACTGCCCCACGGAGCCCACTGAAATGCTACAGATGTGGGGGAAGCGGCCACATAGCAGCAAGATGTGGAACGCCTAGACCGGGACCAGCTCCACCGCCCAAAGCACGACCAGAACGAGGGCCCAAGCGCGTCACCCACGTACCGCAGGAAGCTCCCCAAATCCCTGAGTTTTTCGCTCATCTGACCGAAACCAGAGGAATCCCAGATGAGGGAGATCAGTTCCCTGAACCCTATGACACGGAAGATGAAGGCGAGGATGACCCGATGGTGAGTGGACCCGTCCATCCTTTTCTTTTCCCCATACGCCTAACAGCCCCCAAAACAGGGGCCCAAGAGACTTTCCAAGCCCTAATAGACTCGGGTAGCACACGGTGCCTAATCAACCTACCCACAGTTCTAAAATTGGGAATCCGAGCTAAACAGCTCAAACAACCAATTCGCTTCGAGCAAGTTGATGGGTCCCTAGTGGGAGGAACGTACGCCACACACTTGACTGAACCCGTGAGACTAGAACTCGCAGATCACTGGGAGACAATCCGCTTCATAATAGCCCCCAAGATGACAGAATACCAGTCATATTGGGACTCTCATGGCTCGACAAATGGGGCCCAATCATTTGGTGGCAAGAGGGAACCTGCAGGCTGAGAATAGCAAAGGGGCCCCAACCCCTGCCGCCCCGACCAGAAGAATTCCCTCCCACGCTGAAACCCCAAAGCAGCCCTCCACTACAAAAGAAAACACCACCAACACAAGGGTCCCTCCCAGAAGGTGCAGCAAAGCAATTGGCAGCCGCACCCACCACCGCTTGTAACGCAAACCAGATCCCAAGGGAGTACCAAGACCTTGCAGGGGTATTCAGCGAGGCCGAGTGTGACATTCTGCCCCCCCACCGCGAGACCGATTGTGCCATCGAGATTATCCCAGGAGCGAAACTACCCAAACCTAAAATGTATGCCATGACGCCCCGAGAAATGCAGGAAATGCGGGACTACATAGACAAAAACTTACAAAGGGGATTTATTGAGCCAGTGAAACCAAGGGTAGCGGCGCCGGTCATGTTTAAAGAGAAAAAGGACGGCTCCATGAGACTGGTGGTCGACTTTCGAAGTATCAACGCTGTTTGCGTACACAACTTGTACCCCCTTCCCCTCATGAAAGACATGTTAGCCCACCTAGCTAAAGGGAAGGTTTTCACCAAACTAGACCTTCGAGAAGCTTATTACCGAGTACACATAAGGGCAGGAGATGAATGGAAAACAGCATTCAACTGCCCCCTGGGTAGTTTCCAGTTTAAAGTAATGCCTTTTGGATTGCAAGGAGCCCCAGCAGTGTTCATGCAGTTAATAAACGAAGTCTTACATGAACACCTTTACAAAGGGGTCCTCGTCTACCTGGACGATATTCTTATCTACACGGAGACCATAGACGAACATATACCCCTCGTCCGCCAAGTACTGAAAAAACTGCTACGGGCAAACCTATATGTCAAACTGCCAAAATGCGATTTCCACCAATCACGGCTAGACTACCTGGGCTACCGAGTATCAAATGAGGGGATAGAGATGGACCCAGCCAAGGTCCAATCAGTTCTACAATGGCAGCCCCCTCGCACCCGCAGACAACTGCAAAGTTTTCTAGGCTTTGCGAATTTCTACAGACAATTCATCCCCTCGTTCGCGAAGATTGCCAAACCTTTGACAGATCTCCTAAAGACAGGAAGCCCAGCGATGAAACCTCGCCCGGGACAACCCCTACAGTGGGACCTGACCTGCCAACAGGCATTTGAGACGCTAAAAGGACTGTTCGCGAAAGAACCTGTCTTAAAACACCCGGATCCAGAACAGCCTTTTGTCATCCAAGCAGACGCAAGTGATGTGGCAGTAGGAGCCGTGTTACTCCAAAAGAACAACCAAGGTGATCTACAACCCTGCGCCTACACCTCCCGCAAACTCACCGATACGGAGAGGCGATGGGCGGCATGGGAGAAGGAAGCGTTTGCAGTAAGGTGGGCCTTGTTGACCTGGCGGCACCTTCTAGAGGGAGGCCAGAAACCATTTGAAGTCTGGACTGATCATAAAAACCTAGAGGCCCTAAAAACCCCACGAAAACTGTCGCCCAGGCAAGTGCGGTGGGCACAATACTTCAATCGTTTCAATTTCGAGCTTAAGCACATCCCAGGTGGGAGAAATTTCCTGGCTGATGCCCTCTCCCGGATGCCCCAATACAACAGTGAGCGGGAGCAGGTAGTGAATGCCATCATCCCCTCCACCCAAGCTGCGGCCCAAGTGGTCACCAGACGGCAACGACGTGACCAGCAAGGCCAACTTGCAAGTGACTTAACTGCGAAATTAAAAAATGAAACGCTGACAGACCCCTGGTATCGGGACAATCAACATCTCTTGACAAAAAGAGATGAACTAGCATGGAGGGGGACAAAGCTCTATGTCCCACAGAGTTTACGCATCCTGATTCTCAAGAGGAGCCACGATGTTAAACCAGCAGGACACTTCGGGTTCCTAAAGACTCTGCACCTAGTACGAAGGCAGTTCTGGTGGCCACATATGAGAAAGGACGTAGACAGTTATGTAAAAAGCTGCACCATTTGTGCCACGATGAAGACAAGGCCAGGGTGCCCGCCTGGATTGTTGCAACCAGTAGCTGAGCCAACAAGACCATGGGAGGAGATTGCAATGGACTTTATAGTAGACCTACCGAGGAGCAGTGGAAATACAGTGATCTGGACTGTAATAGACTTATTCTCCAAACAGGCACACTTCATTCCTTGTAGTGGACTGCCTTCAGCCCGTCAGTTATCCAAACTGTTCCTGAAACACATTTACCGCCTACATGGAGTCCCCAGGAGAATCATTTCCGACAGAGGGGTCCAGTTCACAGCAAAGTTCTGGAGGGAGTTTCTACGGTCCATAGGTTCATCCCAGGGGCTCAGCTCAGCATTTCACCCGAGCACCAATGGTGGGGCAGAAAGACTGAACGCTATGATAGAACAGTATTTAAGATGCTATGTCGACTACCAGCAGTCCAATTGGGCAGACCTCCTATCTTTTGCGGAGGTTGCATATAATAATGCTGTCCACAGCAGCACGGGGCTAACCCCGTTCAAAATAGTGAGTGGCATGGATTTTGTTCCCATGCCAGAATACCCGAGGGAGCCCCCTTCCTCAGTCAGTTTGACCGACTGGATGGCAATGTTGAGACAAACTTGGGAAAATGTTAAGAGGGCGCTGGCAAAGGCGGCTCAATCTTATAAGGATCAAGCAGACAAGCACCGAACTCCCCAAAGACCATTTCAGCTGGGAGAGAAAGTTTACCTCTCCACCAAGTACTTGAGACTTAGACTCCCGAGCAGGAAATTGGGCCCAAAATTTATAGGACCATTTCCTATAATAAAAATAATCAACCCCGTTACAGTGCAATTGCAGTTGCCACGGCTTTTGGGGAAAATTCACCCTGTTTTTCACAGTAGCCTTCTAAAACCTGTAGTGGGGTCTACTTTAAGGCCAACGCCACGTGAACCCCCTGGGCCCCTGGTTGTTGGGGGCCAAACACACTACGAAGTGCAGCGGATTCTTGATTCAAGATGGCACAGGGGGCGCCTTCAGTACTTAATTAAATGGAAGGGTTACCCATTGTCAGAGGCTTCTTGGGTGAAGAGCGCAAACATCCAAGCTGATCGCCTTATAGCAAAATTCCATGCAGACCACCCGGGAAAGCCGGGAGGGGGGGGTGCACAGCCAGGGAGGGGCTGATGAGACTAATCTTGTTGTGTTTTCCCTATGGGATAGGTGATGTCGCAGAAGTGAAGGGAGAGGGGCTGGATGTCAGCATTCCAAATTAGGCTTTCTTCCAGCGCTGACATAACAAGTTGAAGCAGAAAGAGCGGAAGCTTGATTTATTGCTGAGCTGAACTTTTACCTAGTTTTGTATGTACAGATAGTGTTTCCTGGGAGACGAGGATGGGGGCTGCATTCCTGTGAAAAGAACGTGCCGGGATGTAGAGATGGATCTGTATGATGGCCAATGGGACATTGGGGTTGGAGAGCGGAAGAGGAGGGGGTTGGAAGGAGGGGCCAGTTTGGCTGCAATTTGAATCAGAAATGTCGGATTCTGCTATTCTTAAAAATAAAATGATTCATTAGACAGCTTGCGCTTGAGAATGAAGTTTATTCAAGATAGCACCGAAACCTGACAATAGGCAGGATCCTCACCAGATGGATTCGTAACTGGTTGACCAACTGCGCTCAATGTATAATCCTCAATGGAACTACATCTACATGGAAGGGACCATGCAGTGGGGAACCCCAAGTTTCCATCTTGGGCCCTTTCTCTTCAATATCTTCATAAATGAGTTAGATGAAGGGATAGAAGGGGAACTCATCAAATTTGCAGCTGGGGTGGTGGTGGATAACCAACACTTTAGAAGATAGGCTCAAGTTTCAGAAGGATCCTGACAGACTTGATCACTGGGTCCTATCCAACAAAATGCAATTCAGTGGTGAGAAAAATGGGATTTCGCTTTTTACATAAACAAGAAAAAACAGAGGATGAAACAGATTATGAAATGGGTTATCTGCCTTGCTGTGTGCTTGAAAATGTGTGCTCTGTTTGGCTTCCTTTTTGTACACTCAGCAGACTTTAAATTATAGTCTCCTTAGCAATGGTTTTGTGCTAAACAGAGAATTTGCTCAGCCAGGCACACTAATCAGTCTGTCTCCATGGTTTTTCGGCGGCTTCTGCGGACCTTGGTATTTCAGTGGCTGCAGAATTCTGTGAGGCAAAGGAACAAATAATGTCTTAAAAATATGTGAGAGCCAGAATCTGGGAACAAAACATTAAATTTAAAACACCACTTCCTATTTCTTGAAGACATAGTATTTGCCTGGAGACAGCCCACGAGCACCCAGCACGTGCCGCCTTCTTCCCCAAGTACACAAAGCAGGCCGCCTGGCATGTCTCAAGTCCTGGAATGGGCTTCCATGGCCTGCAACCTGACAGGCCAGGTTCTGCCTCTTCAGCTGATGGCCTGGGGTGGGCAGGGAGGGAGCCAGAGGGCTTAAGGGAGGGTCCCTTCCCCTCTGTCTACTCAGGCCTCCGAGCAAGTATCCAGCTTTTGAAGTGACAGTGAGTGCTCCACTGTTGTCACCCCCATAACCCAGTTAGACTTGTTAAGATTGCTTTACTCAGGCATCCTGTGTCAAAGATTCTGCAGGAAAAACGTTGAAGCTACAATGGACAGATTATAGTTGAAAGAAAGCAAGAATTTGTGCCAAACAGAGATTTGTTGCTTCCTCTTTAATTGGAGTATTAATTATGGCAAGGCTTTATGATCTAGTTTCCATGGCCCAGCCTTTGTTCAGGGGAGGCAGCAGGGCCTCTCCTCCTTCTTCTGCCTGTCCAAAAAAACCCCCCTCCCTCTGGGCAGGATCCAGCCTTCAGGCGCTGCCCCCTGCTGCCTGGAGAGGGTTGGTGCTGTGAGCGCTGTCCTTTGGATGCAGAACAAAGACAGATTTCCTAGGAGCAGGCCACTTTTCTGCCCACTGACTCCTCACCTGAGCCTTGGCTTGGCGTCTTTACCCAGGAAGCCCTGATGTTTTTCTAACCTTGGAAGTGGGGAGAGAGAAAGTTTGCTCAGCAGCCAGAGAAGATCCATCCAATTACTATATGGTGGATGATAAAAAGTGACAGCAATAATACCTCTATCTCTCTGCACCTGGTGAGTCTTCCTTCCATCAGCCATTCACTCACACACTGTCCATCCATTGCTTCTGCCATTTGATCCCCCTCCTCCCCTCTGTCTAGGCCAGCCCCTCGACCCATTTCTTTCTCACTTTCACATTCGATCCATTGCTCTCCCGCCGTTGTCCACTCAGCCTCCCAAGTACAACATTCAACTGATTTTTTTAAAAATTACTTTATTCTCCTGGCATCAGGGAGCAGAAGAGCTTTTATACACAGGTGGTCCTTCCGGAACAGCCTCTAATTCAGTGATCAACGTATGACGGGAGACTTAGAACAAGCCCTTGTAGTTACAACCCTTGAGGTTCCCACAGTCATGCGATCACAGTTTGGGTGCTTGGCAACTGGCTTGCAATTACACAATCATGGTGTCTCGTGGCCACACCATCCCATTTTGCAACCTTCACTTCAGACAACCAAAGTCAATGGAGAAGCTGACAGGAGGTCACAAATGACAATTGGATGAATGTGGGACTTCATGGGCTTCACCTAATGACGGCAACTGGATTGCCACAGACACTGTCACTGGCACCAGGTTTAGCAGTGGACTTGCTGGTCCCAATTACCATTGTTAAGCAAGGATTATCTTTATAGCCATTTTTGCTCATTTTGACAAGTATTCATTGCTCACAATTGTTTTTATGTTCCTCCAGCATTTATATCTTAAAATTTCTCCATTAGTAAACGTTCTATGAACATTCAGAAATGTATTGACTTGCTCTAGCTTTTATATCTAATACACCATTTATATCTACTATGTAACTATTTACTCCATTTTTCTTGTCAAACACAGCTCCCTTGGTCTGTAACACATTCACTGTGGGATTTACATTCAGCTTAAGTCCCCAGGATCCCTTGGGAGATCTTTGAAGACTCACGAGGAAGAGCCTGGGGCAGAAGCCCGAGAGGGATCAAGGCTGCTCCTGCCCTCAGAAAGTAAGAAGGCTCCGCTAAGTGCAAAGAGCTCATCTGGAGCTGAGTGCTGGAGCCACTCATGATGCACTCAGCTGGAGAGCATTTGGAAAAGAAGGCCTGGCTTGGCCAGGAGCCGGCATAAAGTATGGGTTTAAATGACAAGAAGGTGTATGGTGGCTGTTCCCAGTTATATAACAGTGGAAGGAAGGAAGGAAGGAAGGAAGGAAGGAAGGAAGGAAGGAAGGAAGGAAGGAAGGAAGAGCCCCAGAAGGTAGTAGAGTCTTTTTCACTGCCAAGAATGCTGTACTAAGGGATTCTTGCAATAGGCTGAAGTTGGACTAGATGATCTCCAAGGTCACTTCCAACCCTGACATTCAATGATTCTGCATCCCAACCAATATACCTCTAAGGTCACTCCAAGCATTCTTTGTACATTTGTCCATAACTACCTTAAGCAGCTATCTGCATTTTCTCTGCTCCGGGTAGAACTGTTTGCTAAGACTTCCAAAGTTATTCTCCCAGAGGTTTCACTTCCATCGTGGGCCACTCTGATGGTATTCCGCAACCAACCCTCCACTCCACTCCACTCCACATCCATGAAAATCATTCCATAATTTCAGGACTTTTTTCACTTTATTGTACACCATACGTCTTTCTATGTACAATGAACTTTGTCACAGTCCTAAACTCCTGAATGACCGATAATCAAAAACCCATTTACATGTCCTCTGCCGTTATATGGCTGATCTGCACTTCCCAGGTCTTAACCACTCTCACCTCTTGTATTTTGTTAAGCATCTTCCCAGGAACAATTAGCTAATGGCTGCTCCTGTAGTTTTTGCATTCACCTGTTTACCTTTCCCTCTGCAAAGGAGAACAAAAATGGTATTCTTCCAGCCTTTGGGCACAGAAACGGCACACCTTTTACACATCTACCGGTATTAGGCAAGCAACATGGCCATTATCTAAGCAAATCACATCCAAGTTTTAACATTTCTCCATTTACCTTATCTACTTTGGCAGCCCTACACATTTTAGTCTTCATCTCAATTCCACTCTTTGACATACTGTATCACTCTCAGCCCCACAAGAATTAGGGAATGACATTCCTTTCCTTTACCCCCAAATTATTATCACTTTCATTTTTAAAGCAACTTTTAATTTCCATCAAAATTGTTCTGCATTTTCTCTACATCTTTAAACCTTAACACATTCACTGCTCTGACTGCATTCTTTGCAGCTTTCTCTTTCTAAATGCATCATACAAATTACTTTTGTATTTGTATTACTTTTTCCCACTTCATGCAGCAATCATTCTTATGTGCATTTTCCCTTAATCCATTTTATTCCATTATTCCCTCAAACATCCCTTTTCATGCCTTTCATTAATGTAACTCTACACACTTCTATGGCACTATAAGATGGTTATCTTCACTCTATTCAAGCAGCATCCACATTCTCTTTTCCTGTGTCCATTTTCAGTTCATTCTTGAGAAAGATTAATACAGTGAATGTTGGGTTTCTCTTCCTGCACGTTCCACTTTTTCTTTCTTTTTTTCTTTTCTCTTCTATGTCCATTTTTATGATCCACTCTTGGCCTCACCAAGAAATGCCCTCTCCCAGATTCAAATGAGTCCTCACTTTTGTATCTCTCCCTAATTCTCTCTTCCTGCTTTTCAATCCATTCTTTCTTCTGCATATACATGAACAGACTTGCTTAGGCCACTCACAGAATTTGGAGCAAGGAGAGTTTTTCCTAAGAAGAGGCTCACCTAGTAGCCCTCCTCCTCCCCCTTTTTTTTGGGGGGGGGTCTGCAGACGTCTGGCCCCAGCAGGGGTCATGGAGCACAGGGGAGAGCGAGAGCAAGCAAGCGCTTACCAGAATTGCAGTCAGGCACAAAGGCTTCCTTCTTAAACGAAGAGGAAAATAAACGGATGATGGGAATCAACTGGGAAGTCGCAGCCAGCGTCCCTGCTCTTCCGAAGGCGATCTATCGCTCACCATACCCCCCCTCCCTCGCCCCTCTTTGCTCTCAGGTTCTGTAGAGCCCCTCTGGCCGAGCAACGGGGAGGAGGGGCCAGCAGAGCAATGGGGAAAGCAGAGAAACAGAGGACATTAGGGCCGCTCCCCATTCCTCTCCCATTGTCTGATACCCGGCCCGGATAGTAGGGAGGAGGCACTAGGGCCCGGCGAGCCCCACCGCGGATTGGCTTCTATTGTCTCGCAGTCGCTCCGCTCAGCGCGGGGAAACTCGCCCGTTTCCAGCGGCGCTTGGTCCTTCTCAGCGACCGACCGTGGCCGAGCGGTGCGAGCTGTGCCTCGCGTGAAAGGTCTCCTCTTCCCTCGGCCTTTGCGCCTTTCACTTCGCGGGATGGGGACGCTGCTGCTCCTCTTCGCTCTGAGCGCGCTTCTTTGTTCCGCCGCTGCCGGAGAAGCTCGCGGGGCGCGGAGCTGCGCGGAGACCCGGCAGGCGCTGGCGAGCCGCGGCTTCTCACTCGCTTCGGTCCCACCCACCCTTATCTCGGGTAAGGGCTTTCGGCCGGAGAGCTTCTCGGAAGGCGCCGCGAGCAAAGTTTCCTGGGCGTCCCTGACCGATATCCTCCCGGTGGATGGTGGGCGAGCAGCGGCGATTTGAGCGCCGGGAGACTCAGCCTGTCCCGCTGCAGGAACGGCAGGTGTTCTTTGCAAGTCTTTGGCGAAGGGAAATCCTTTCTAACCCTGCCGGTCCCATTGCTCAGCTCGGGCGGACTCTAGCCTGCGGTGTAAAGAAACTCCTGCCAGGAATGTCTCTGTCCTCTCTTGGGTCACTTGCCCTCCCACGATCATACCCACCCCCCACTACTGAAGGATCCCGGGAAGAGGAAATGAATGGGCTCACGCACCCGGCTCCTGGGGAAAACTTTTGCCCAGTGTCGAGACTGAGGGAGGGCAAGGCGCTCCCATTGCGCCAACCCTGGTTGGCTTCATCCCAGAGGCTAATCCACCTCCGAGGGGGTAAGACCCTCCCTTTTAATTCCTGCAGGAGAGCACCTTCGCATCTGCCCCCAGGACTACACCTGCTGCGCCAGCGAGACGGAGGAGCGGCTCAGCGAGCAAGGGCAGGCGGACCTTCGGGCGCTGTTGGGGGAGACGGGCGCCTTCTTGATCAGCACTCTGAGCTCTCGCCAGCACCGCTTTCAGGGTAAGCGAGGGGAAGGAGCCTCCCTCTGGCCCCCTTTTCCCAGCTGGCTGCTCTCTTTCCTTTTCCCTCTCACTTCCTCACACCCCGCCCCCAATAGAACATAGAATAATAGGATTGGAAGGAACCTTGAACCCCCTGCTCAAGCAGGAGACCCTATGCCATTCAGGACAAATGGCTGCCCAGTCTGTTCTTGAAAACCTCCAGTGATGGAGCACCCAGAATTTCCTGAGGTAAGCCTTTCCACCGATTATTCTCACTGTTAGGAAATTTCTTCTTTCTTTGAGGTTGGGTCTCTCTTTAACCTCTTTTTCCATCCGTTCCTCCTTGTCCTGCCTTCAGGTGCTTTATAGACTAAGGCAACCCTTCATTCCCTTCTCCTCAGATACAAACCGTGATGCCACCTGGGGTCGCTTCCTCACCTGACCCCACCCCAGAATTTCAGTTGGCAACCTTCACCGCTGGCATTGCCTGTTTGGCAGCCTCCCCAGTGAATGTGGGAAAGGAGAAGGCAGCAGTTCAAATTTCTTAGGGTTCCGCTTAATCTTGCTATCCTCGGTGTTTGTTCTCCCACTTCCAGACTTTTTCCAGGAGCTTCTTGCTGGAGCTGAGCGGTCCCTCCAGGCCATGTTTGCCCGTTCCTATGGGCGCCTTTATGTGCAGCATGCCCGCCTCTTCCAGGGATTATTTGTGGAGTTGCAACATCACCTTAAGGGGTCTCGGTCCAGCCTAGATGAGGCCCTGAGTGACTTCTGGTCTCAGCTTTTGGAGCGAATGCTGCCTCTGCTTAACCCCCAGTATAGCTTCCCAGAAGGGTACCTGGAGTGTGTGGGGCGCCAGGTGGAAAGCCTCCATGCCTTTGGAGACAGCCCCCGCCAGCTCCGGGTGCAGGTGAGCCCTGCTCCTGACAGGACAGCCCTTCGGGCCTCAGAAGCTCCCTGTCTGCTTTGGCTTGGAGCAGAACCATTGGCGGGGTGGGAAGGGGAGCAAGCACTTACAGTGGCCTGGCAAGGAAGGCCTCAGTCAGAGAGAGCCAAAGGGGGAAGGAGTTGGGGCACCCCTTTCCCCCTTTGCCCTGGTGCCCCGTCAGCCCCATCTTCTGCCTCGTCACATGATCTCCCAGTCCGTAAACTAAGCTGTGTGAAGCATTCCTTCAGGCGCTGGAATAACCAGCATAGAAATTACCATAGGAGACATGAGCAGCCTCCTACTCTGGGCAAGCCAGCCTCTGCCACAGCCATGCCTGCCCCAGGGTTGACCCTCTCACCCAACCAGGTAACCCTAGATCTTTTCAAAACAATCCTTTGCCAACAAAACAGAGAGACATGCCTTTGTAGGGATCTCTAGGGCTCCTTGAAAAATACCCCCCCCAAATTTGAAATGTTGCCCCTGCCCACGCTGGGGCACAGGTATGTGATGAAGCATTGACTTTCTGATATATTCCAGTTAGGGTGCAGCTGCAGTGGTGGCTAAAGGTTTGTGCACCCTTTTGAATTGTCCACATTTTTGCATAAATATGACTTAAAATGTCATCAGTTTTTCACAGGTCCTGAAACTAGATAAAGAGAATTAATTTGTTGAATGGGCACTCTTTATTTAGTTTTAGGATGTGTGTAAAACTGATCACATTTTAGATCATATTTCTAAGGAGAAATTGACAATTCCAAAGAGTGCACAAACATTTAAGCACCTTTGTGCACCCCTTGCAACTGCATACCTTTGACCAAAGCCTCCCGGCTAGACTCAGCCCCCTTGCTCTACCCCTGTGCTTGTACCTTGTGGATGGCCATGGCTCCTCTGATGCCTGGTGTCGGTTTCTGTTCTTCCTCAGGTGTCTCGAGCTTTCCTTGCTGCTCGGGTCTTTGTTCAGGGCCTGGCCACAGGACGAGACATCGTTGCCCAGGCAGTTAAGGTGAGTGCTTGTGCAGGTATGAACCAACCTTTAGGCGTGGCAGCATGTGGGGCTAATGCTAGAGAGCACCTGGAGACTCAGGAGAGAAGGAAGACAGCTCCTCCAAATATTCTACTTCTCTGGGGCTGCCTTGTTTGCAAGCAATGCTGCCAACCCCTTGGGTGAGGGTCCCCTCCTCCCTTGCAGCTGGAGGTGCCCAAGGTTTCCATTGTCTGCAGATGACTTAGCCCTTCCCCCAGTCCTCCCTGTCATTTCTCATCTTCCTGGCCACCTGTAATGGTGTTCACTTGTGGCCATGTTAACCGCAGTTCCACAGGAGCCATCCAGACTCTATATCCTGTGACTCCTCTCCTCCCCCACCCCTTTGGTGATAGCACATTTGGATCTGGGCCTGCAGAATGAGATGGGATTTCTGTCTGGATCAGCTCCTTTGGCTCTCTCTCCAGTGCAGGGTGAGAAGCCACAACCCTCCGTCTCCCTTTCTCCATTGATACGATGGAGTCTGAGCAGGCCTGATCCTGGCTCTCCCTTCTTCCACCCTTACACAGCTGTCTCCCACTGGAGAATGTCGACGGGCACACATGCGCCTCTCCTTCTGCCCCCTGTGCCGTGGGCTTCCAGCCCTCAAGCCTTGCCACGAATTTTGCCTCAACGTCATGAAAGGCTGCTTGGCGAGCATCACAGAGATGGACGCTGAGTGGGGGCGCTTCCTGGGTGAGCATGCAGGGCAGAGAGAGGCAAATTTTGAGATGGGGGCAGTCAAGCTTCTTTTAAATGGCAAACATATGTGAATCAGAGTTTCCCGAACCAAGATCTGAGGGTTCTGGGGGTGCTGTTGGCCTTCCTCTTGTTCCTTCTGGGGACTGTGAAAAAGTCAGTCCGTGGAGACAACCACCTATTCTTAGCAGAACCTCGATGTAAGGGGCAGCATGGGATCCTCTTAACGCTTCCCCAGTGCATGGATGCCTAGGGCAAACAGACCCCTTTTCCTTCTTTCAAGACGCACTGATCCAACTGGCAGAACAGCTCACAGGACCCTTCAATTTTGAATTGGCAGCTGATTCCATTGCAGTGAAAATTTCAGAGGCCATAATGTACCTGCAGGAACGCAATATACAGACATCGGCTAAGGTACGGATGGATGCCAAGAGAAACTCCAAATGCTGTTTTCTACATTGGTTATCTCTTTTTCAAAACATAATTTCTGCCTGTAATATGGCTGGCAGCCTAAAATGCAGACTCTGTTACAGACAGAAATACAGTTTTGGAAAAAAGATTGAAAGAGTGTGTGAACTACCTGTTGTGGCTCCGTTACCGGAGCCTGTGTCATTGTCAGGAGAGGACTCCGAGAGTGAAGGGGAGGAGTTGGCAAGGCCTCCCTCTCCAGGACCCTCCTCTCTGGCAATGCCTTCGGTGTCCGCCGAAGGGCAAGAGATAGGGCCAGGGCCAAGCACATCCACGCAGCCACAGATGGACAGTGATGAGGGTAATGAGTCTTGGCTGGACCCACGCCAGCGTCGCAGAGATAAGCGCACGCAACAGAAGAAAGGGCGTGCCCGAGATTAGGCTGAGTCACTGGACCACACCCCACAGGATATAAAAGGGAGCGTGGTGGCCAGTCAAACCCCTTTGATGTATCAGAAGTGGGGAGAAGTTATCTCTCCTCTTTGTAAATAATAAACTCTTGGCAGGCAGCCACTAGGTTGTTGCCAAGTTCCGTTATCATAAGGAAAAGGATTTTGCCGGCTGGTTTGGTCTTGAACTCCTGAACGTCTGTTGGTGTGTGCGCGTGGGGTTGGGGACAGAACACTACCCAACCCTTTAATTTGCTTTTTCTCCTCATCTTGCCCAAATAAGACTTTGCTTCTGGGCTTAGAGAGAGAGAGACTTTCATTCTTCCTACAGTCTCATAAGTAAATACTTGGAAGGGCCCGTCCATCCTCTGATGCTTCGTGGGTGAACCAGAAATCCCGGAGTATGAGAATGATAACCATAAAATTTCATTTTATCTGGGAGAGCCAAAATCAGTGCCTCATGCCTCATGCTAGTCTCACAGGCACCTCCAGGCTTTTGGAGTCTTTTGGCCAACCTAGGCTAACTTTGGTTAGCCGCCTTTCACAATCTCCATCTGGAGGGGACTCACAGAAGGCCTTCCTTCCTTCCTCCTCTCATGAGACCAAGTGCCTCCTTAGAAGCAAAACCTCAGCTTCTTTTATGATTAATTGGCATTAACTTAAACTAAGCCTCTCTACCTGTCATCCATGCTTTACCGCCAGGTCTTCCAGAGCTGTGGCAACCCCCGTCCAACTCCTGCCCGTTCCCGACGTGACCCCCAAGAAGAAAGCAGGTACCACTTTCAAATCTACCCGCCAGAGGAGAAGCCAACCACCGCAGGGGGGACCAACTTGGACCGGCTGGTAGGTGGCAATTCAGGAGCAGGCTGACTATAGGTGGGCTTCAAAGACAAAAAATGGTAGTGCCCTTCTCCATGCCTCTTTTGGAGGGCAAAGCAAAGATTTTTCACAGACAAAATAACCCAGGCAGAATTGTGAATACCTCTGTGCAGGGTGCCTTATCTGAGGAGCAGACAGACAAGCCCCTTCACATTAGGGGAGCCAAAGAACTTTAATTACTCTCTTGAATTGCTCTGGATGCTTCTGGATGCCCTTCTGGGTTGTCCAGCTACTTTTCCCTCTCCTCTTCTGACTGCTGTAGTCTCTTCCGGGGTTTGGTGAAGTGGGGCTTTGGGCCCATGGGCCATGTCTTGTCCTCCCATCAGCTTTTGCCATCCCTGGCATGGTGCCGTGATCACCTCTGGCTTGGCACCCCCTTTCTTTACCTCTGGGTGATTTCTTGGTTCACTGTGCCACCTTTCTTTGGTCTGGTTAGCCCTTGCTAGAAGGGCTTCCTATCACAACAGGCCTGCTTCTTTGTTGCTCCATCTGGGCCATCAGGGATAGCAGCTTCTCCAGGGGAAGCTCCTGCTTAAAATGGAAGCCTTGGAAACTCCTGGGAATGCCCCACCCCAACTCTGAAAAAAAAAAGGGCTAATTCCAATCTGAATGTTTTAGCAACATTTCCCAACTGCTGGGGACCCCTTCCCCAAACTCCCAATTTCAAAATAAAGGTCAGGAAGGCGATGGAGAAATTGAGATACCTATCCTCCCTTCTGTCCTCTTGGCCTGTTATGTGTGAGCGCTCTGACCCAGCTAAGAAAGCTGTGCCAAGGGAAACTAAGCAGTGGCCAGGCCAATGCCAAAAGGGAAGGTTCTGCTCTTTTGATACCATTTCTGCCCCGAAGCCCAGCCTTTGGCAGTCTTATCTCCTGGCCGAATGATCTGCCCGGCACTGCAGTGTGTAGAAGATGGCAGTAAAGTCTCACCCCTGTTCCTTTATCTACTCATCATGCTTCACACAGTATGGTTCAAATGGGACGAATTACCCTGCTGGAAGGGAAGATGATTTTGGCCAATCCAAGGGGAAGCCTCCTGGGGAAAACTTTCTCACCAGGCTGCCGCCCTGTTTCCCCTCACAGGTGTTGGATTTCAAGGAAAAGCTTCGTCTCATGAGGCGCTTCTGGATCCTGCTGCCCCACACTCTCTGCAGCAGTGAAAAGACAGCAGCTGACATGACAAATGAGGACAGTTGCTGGAATGGTCAGACACGGGGCAGGTAGAGGTCCCTAAGAGGCTTGACTTGGCCAGAAGAAGGCTTTGTGCGTTGAGAGCGAGAGAGGCTGACTGTATTTAAGCTAAGAGCAGAGCAGGAAAGGGGAAATCACCCTCCTGTGTGGCTAGGCTTGCCAGGTGTCCACTATTTGAGCGGACAGTCCGCTTTTTTCACATTATGTTCACTATTTTTTTTTCACAAAATAGTGGACTTTTTTTTATTCAAAAGCTTTATGATGAAATGGTACGTAATCTAAAGCTATACAGTCTAAGAGAATAAGGATAGGAGAATCGCGTTTTGTCTTTTTTTTCATAAGTTAGAATGAGACAAAGATCAAATATCCATTGAACTCGATTCTCCGAAAAAATTAATGATGAGATTAAAATAAAAATATATTATAAAATTATGTACAGTTCACATTTTTAAAATGTATTGTAGCTTGTGCCGACTGACCTAAAATGGCTTCGAGTGATGAGAGTGACAGCGGCGAGATTTCGAATTCCTTAAAACGAAAGAGAGGAGTGTGCAAATACACCAAAGACTGGGAAGCTACTTTTGCATGGATTACCAACAACGAAACCGACAGAACAAATACGACGGCCTATTGTAAATTGTGTCAGAAATCGTTCACAATTGAATATAATGGTATAAAAGCTGTCACACAGCATGCAAGCACAAAAAATCATTTAGATAAGGAGAAAATAGCTTCCAGCAACAAGCAAATCAATTCGTTTTTCATTGTTAAAGACTCCCTATTAAAATGTTTGTAAGAAAATATATAATTTAATTGTAATTTAAAAAAAATTTTTTTTACTACTTAACCACCCCCCCCGCTTGTCCGCTATTTTTTGGAAGCAGACCTGGCAACCCTATATGTGGCTGTTCTTTTCTTAAAAGTCAGACTGCCTTGCTTGCGTGTGTGTGTATGCGCGAGAGAAGAAGAGAGATTCAGAAAAGAAGCGTGGTGTAAATGTGGGATCAGCCGCCCAGGCCTCTCAGGCCTTGTGTGTGTGTGTGTGTGTGTGTGTATGCAGACTCCATGGCTTTGCTCTGCTGAATGACTGGTCTTCCCGGATCCCCCTTTGACTGCTGCCTCCTTGCAATCAACCATCCAGGTATCTCCCAGATGTGACAGCTGATGGACTGGTGAATCAAATCAACAACCCAGAAGTGGAGGTCGACATTTCACAACCCGATCTTCTAACCCGGAGACATGTCCTGGCTCTCCGCAGTGTGGCCTCGCGGCTGGTGGGGGCATGCCATGGGCAAGACCTCGACTTTCAGGATGCTGGTGAGGTTGCAGCTTCTTCTTCCCTTTCACTGGCACCATCCTGCCAATCTGCAGCCACGTATCTTTCTTTATTACAGCTTTTACTTATTGCCAGCCTCTCAGAAGAACTCTCAGCAGCTTGTAGGCATAAAAACACAGCACTCTGAGCACTATCATCGTGCTCAGAACGGAAGTCATGGATAAACCAACGCCGCTCCCTCTCAGGGGTGGCACCTAAGCAGAGAGTCCCTCACCCAAAGGCCCTCTGAATCCAGTAGCTTGGCAGCCTTGCTTGCGGCAGCAAGACAGGAGCTACTGAGATCACAGCAAGGCCCCAGGAAGGCTTTCTGCTGGGATCCTGCCAACCCACGCAGGGAGCAGTGATAGGAAGCATCCTCTCTGAGGACAAGAGCCCTGGCAGGAAAATTCCCTTCGTGGAAGCCATGCCAGGGTTAGGGATTTAATGGGTAAGACCAGCACCTCAGACCGGGCCTGGAAACCCCTTGCGAGTCAGAAGCCACAGAAACGGCTTGTTTTCTGGCCCTGCTGCATTTCCCACACAGAACGCATTGCAGTGGTCGCATTGCAGGGTTCCCTTTCTGCTCAGGAAGCGCGGCGAGTGAATGGGCAGGAAGCCACTAGGAGCCCATGAGGGAGGAGATTTGCTCCGAGGGACTCTTGAGGCTGCCACCCACAAATTGCCTCAGGAGACAGACAGACAGACAGGCAGAGTGAGAAAGCTGTGGAAAACAGCTGCCCGGTCCCTTTAATCAACCTTTCTCATCCTGCTTTTCTGTTCCAGATGACGATGGCATCAGTGGCTCAGGTGCTGGATATCACGAAGACCGGCCAGCCTTCCCAGGGTCAGGAGGTGCAGTTGCCAGAGGGGCTTCTGGGAGCTCACGGCCTTCCCCTGACTCTCGAGCCCCTCGAAGGGAGCAACCTGGGAAGGGTTCCTCCTCCCTGCAGAACCAAAGCGGGGGAAGGCTGAGCAGCGGGGCTGGGCCTTTCCCACCAGCAGCCCTATCACTGGCCCTCTTCCTGCACTTGGTCTTCCTCGGGGGCCGGTGAGAGGGGCTTGTCCCCAAGCACCAGACCTCCTTTAGGGAGGGGAAGCACCCCTCTCCGTGTGCCCCAGGGAAATGAAAGCTGGAGGACAGGTGGGGGATGCAGTTTTGTAGGGGTGAAAAGGAGGGGCTCATAAGCCTGACTTCTTCGCTGAAGAGCATGGAGGGGAAGGGAAGGGAGCCTCATAAGTTGGTTCACCTTTTGTCCTTGGAAAAGCAAACTGTTTCCCTCCTGGTGCTTTCAGGGATGGTAAGCTTCGAAATTACCCTTGTTTGTTGTTTCCTTTTCATACCTGCAACTGTCCGGGTTTTATGACCAGGATGGGTTTTTTTTCCCACTTTCTTAAGTGGAGGGGGAATAACTGGGGGGTGCAGACCACCACCAAGTTTCCCTTTTTCATACAGTCCCCAGGACCATTTTGATCAGCAGAAGAGACTCCTGCATTTGGGCTGGTAGCAGCTGCAGGGATAAGCACAAGTGGCTGGATCTCTTCTCTCTCACACACAAACACACACATGTTCACACGCACATATACATTCTTCCTGCCTCGGTGCCACTGTCTTATGCATGCATGCTTATAATCACCCAAACACCCCCACACACACCAACAGTCCCACACCCATACACACAGACACTTTCCCAGAAAAACTTTTTGTGTGGGAGGCAGTACTGATATTAAGCCCAAACCTCTGGACTCTTTTTTTTCTTAAATTATGGAATAAAATATTTAATTTATTGTTTTCCATATCAACAACACCTCTTTCTCACTTATTTGTGCTCTTCTGTTTGTGCAAGTCTCAAGACTTTAAGCAGCGATTAACATTTATTTATTTAAAGATATTAAATGCTTATTTAAATTTATATGCTGCCTGACTTGCAACAGTTACAAACTTTATTGTCTGTAAACTGTCTAGAATTGCCTTATCGTGTGGCACATACCATAAACAAAACTCTGGGCAGTCACAAAAATATTAAAAACAAGAAAAAAATACAATGCACACAAATTAAGAATTTAGAAAATGGCAAGGGTGACAAAACAAAAGCAAACACAGACAAGAACAAAAAGGAAGCCACACAATCCACAATACGCTCACCTTGCCTTAGACTTGGTCAAAGACTTAAGTCTTCAAGGCCCTTAGAAACACCAGTGTGTGGGGGGGAGGGGGGCTTCATTCCACAGAAGGCACTGCTGCAGAGGAGAGGAGCTTCCTAGGGTCCTCATAGATGACATTGTGTAATTGAAGGAACCATAGCATACCAATATTGCTAGACTGATTCTAACAAAATTCCATATACCGTATGGCATGGAAGGAAGCCGCATTTGAGCTACATACACACATTTGGATCACCTGCATGGGTACATATTCCAGTGCAGTTAAGGCGTAAGGGCCAGAGTAGGGCACAACAATATTTGTTGGTTATAATTCAAACTACAGGTCCTACAGATTTTGGGTAAAAGTAACAGCAACGGTAGTTAACAGTGCAAATGCCAGGTTTATGGAGCATGTAGGGTGGAATAAATTAAGTACTGAAAATGAGGTTATCATTGAAACTCAGACTGAGGCTACCAATGAAATGCCAGAGATCCAGAGTGAAGAGGTAGAGAAAGACGTAGTACAGGAAGAGGTAAAGGTGGAGTGGCAATCTGTAAGTCTTGAACTCCCAAGAAGGTCGAGTAGAGTAACAAAACCACCTGATAGGTATCAGGCAACTACAGTCTATCAAGTAAATAAAGTCCCTACTACATTTAATGAGTTGACCACGTTTCCACCTGAAGACCAGAAAGTGTGGAGAGGTGCAATGACTAAAGAACTACAATCTTTGCAGAATTTGAAAGTATATGAGTCTGCAACAATTCCAAAAGGGAAAACTATACTCGGTAGTAAGTGGATATATAAATTAAAGACTGGGATAGATGGGATACCAATATATAAATCTAGGCTGGTAGCTCAAGGATTTAATCAGTCTCCTAATGATTATGATAAAGTATTTGTTCCAAGCTTAAAAGCCATTACATTAAGAGCAGCATTGGTATGGGCAGCTAGAAATAAATATATAGTTAACCATTTAGATGTAGAGACCGCATATCTGCATGCACCATTACAGCATGAAATTTATTTAAAGAAACCCTCAGGATTTGAGGAAAATGGGAAAGCTGACTGTTGGTTATTAAAGAAAAGTCTGTATGGGTTAAAACAGTCATGTTATGAATGGAACCAGCGCATTGTAAAAACATTGAAGAATATCGGATTTAAAGCAGGATTAGCAGATCCATGTTTATTTAAAATGGAAAGGGATGGTATAGTATCATTATTACTTCTTTTTACGGACGATATAGCTCTGATTACAAAGAATGAGCAAGAGGCCAACAGGAGTGTTGATGAATTAAAAGCTCATGTCAGGATTAAAAATCTAGGGGAGATACAACAATACCTAGGTGTAAGGATCGAAAAAACTAGGGGAGGATTTAAATTATCCCAAACTGATAAAATTAATAATCTATTAAAACAGCTCAGAATGGAATTGTGTAAACCATCAAAGACACCTATGGTTCAAGATTATTGCAACACTGATGTGAAAAGTCCGTTGTTTGATAAAGGGATATACCAATCGTTGATTAGCAGTTTATCATACATTAGCAATTGGTCTAGACCTGATATTTCTTATAGCGTGAATCAATTAGCTAGATTCAACACGGAACCTACAGAAAGACACTGGTAAGGAGCAAAACGTATTCTTAGATATCTGAAATATACCATGCATCATGCATTATATCTACAACCATCAGAAGAATTGCATGTAACCGCTTATGCAGATGCTAGTTTCGCAACAGATGTGAATACAAGAAAATCAGCCTCAGGAATCGCTGTATTTCTGGGGAAATCTTTGATATGGTGGCATTCAATAAGACAGCAGCATTTAAGTATGTCTACAATGGAAGCAGAGTTTTCTTGTTTATCTTTGTTATGTACAGATTTGATTAGTATTAAGCAGCTGATGCTAGATTTAGGAATAGATATACAAGATCCTATAATAGTATACGAAGATAATCAGGCAGCGATAAAAATGGCGACAAATATAGCTGTAAAGACTAGAACAAAACATACAGATCTTCGTTATCTCAATGTAAGAGAATGTATAATGAACAAGATGATAGAACTTGTATATTGTGCATCAGAAGACAACATGGCTGATCATTTCACAAAAGCACAGGGAAGTAGGAAACATATAGATACATGGGAACAGTATGGTTTAAGATTGTAAATATATTAGTCTACCCAAAGGGGAGAAAGTTGGATGCTTCTCTTACGGTTGAATAGGTAATATATAGAAAACTATGTTCTGTAACTTTAACTGCTACAAGATGACTAATTGGCTGTGCTAAGCAGACATAAAAGAAGGCAGGAAGTTGATTCACTTCTGCTCCTGCTATTAGAAGGTTGAACTGCTGAAAGGAACTGTGTCTGTGTTACTGAAGAGAACTGGAATTGTAAGCAAACTATGTTTTTGTAGGGTGGAATAAATTAAGTAACGAGGATCTGGGTCCGAGGGAGACCACTGTGCCTCAGATAGCCGGATGTGAGTCCCTCCTTGTGAGGTGGGGTCATGGGGTTCAGATGGGCTTGTTTCTTACGTACCTGGCTCCCTGCCGCGTGGCAACAGCCCTACCTGAGCTACTCGACGTGATAGCCACGGTGGCAGTAGATACACTCAGGCTTTTAGTCATGGGTGATTTCAACTTGCCATCCGTCGGTGAAACGTCTGAGGTGGCTCGGGAGTTCATGGCTTCCATGACGGCCATGGGCCTGACCCAGTTAGTTCATGGCCCTACTCACAGGGGAGGTCACACTCTGGACCTGATTTTTGTCTCTGGCCAGTGGTTGAGTGGTCTTGTTATTGGGGATATAGACATGGAACCCTTGTCATGGACAGACCACTCACTCCTTCGCCTAGATCTTCGAACCGCTGCCCCCCGCCGCAGGGAGGCGGATCCAATTAGATGGATCCGCCCCAGGCGCCTGATGGATCCTGAGAGGTTCCAGATGGAGCTTGGGCCATTTCCTGAGGTTCTAGCACATGACTCGGCCGAGGACCTAGTAGCCGCCTGGGATTGGGCGGCTGGTGGGGCCTTGGACCGAGTCGTGCCTTTGCGGCCTCTGACCCGGTGCCGATTCCGTGCGGCTCCTTGGTTCACCGAGGAGCTGAGGGAAATGAAGCGCCAGAAAAGACGCCTGGAGAGCGGTTGGAGGGCCAGTCTCGCTGAATCTGATCGAACACTGGTAAGGTCGCATATTAAGACCTACCTAATGGCGATAAAGACGGCAAAGTTTAATTACTTTTCCGCCTCTATTGCATCATCAGGGAATCGTCCGGCCACCCTGTTTAGGGTGACCCACTCCCTGCTCCATCCGGGAGCGCGGGAGGATCCCTTGGAAGGCAGGGCGGAGGATTTCGGACAATACCTGTATGACAAAATCGCTCAGATCCAGGGGGATTTGGACTCTGACTGGGTAGATCAGGGCAGAGTGACAAGGAATAGTCTTGAGAATGTTATCTGGGAGGAGTTTGATGCTGTGACTCCCGATGATGTGGACAGGATTTTGGGTAGACTTAGTGCGGCCACATGTTTACTGGACCCGTGTCCCTCCTGGTTGGTACTGGCTTCCCGGGAGGTTACACGAGGCTGGCTCCAGGGTGTTATCAACACTTCGCTGAGTGAGGGCCACTTCCCCGCTGCCTTGAAGGAGGCGGTGGTGAGGCCTCTCCTCAAGAAGCCGTCCCTGGATCCGGCAATATTGGCCAACTACCGTCCTGTCTCCAACCTTTGCTTCATGGCGAAGGTTGCGGAGAGTGTGGTCACGCGACAGTTCCCACAATTCCTGGAGGAAACATCTTATCTAGATCCGTTCCAGTCAGGTTTCAGGTCTGGGCACAGCACAGAAACGGCATTGATCGCGTTGGTTGATGATCTCTGGAGGGCTCGGGACAGGGGTTGCTCCTCTGTTCTGGTCCTGTTAGATCTCTCAGCGGCTTTTGATACCATCGACCATGGTATCATGCTGCACCGGCTGGAAGAGTTGGGGGTGGGAGGCACCGTGTTGTGGTGGTTCTCGTCCTTTCTCTCTGACCGGTCGCAGTTTGTGTTGGCAGGGGGGCAGAGGTTGACCTCGAGGCCTCTCATCTGTGGAGTGCCGCAGGGATCGGTCCTCTCGCCCCTTCTGTTCAACATTTATGTAAAGCCGCTGGGCAAGATCATCCGTGGCTTCGGGGTGAGATACCACCAGTACGCTGATGACACCCAGCTGTACATCTCCACCCCAGTGCCTGGAGGCTGTGCGGATCTGGATGGGGAGGAACAGGCTCAAGCTCAAGCTCAACCCTTCCAAGACTGAGTGGCTGTGGCTCCCGGCATCCCGATATAGTCAGTTGACTCCATCACTGACTATTGGGGGCGAGTCTTTGGCCCCCACAGAAAGGGCTCGCAATCTGGGAGTCCTCCTGGATATGTAGCTGTCCTTGGAGGAACATCTGACAGCTGTAACCAGGGGGACCTTTTGTCAGGTTCGCCTGATTCGCCATTTGCGGCCCTTTCTTGATCGGGATTCCCTGTGCACAGTCCAATTTTTTTGAAGCAACCAAGCCATAGTTAAATAAATGATAAATGAGGATGTTGATCTGTTTGACAATATGAGAAGTTAGATAATTAGTAAATTTTGAATATGGGGAGGAAGCATAAAAGATTTGTAACCGACTGACACACTGTTTGCATTTGTAATGGAGGATGGATTTGTTTTATGTTTTGTTTAAAAAAATAAAAATTTAAAAAAATATTAATAAGGCGTTAATAATAAAGGTACATGATAATAACCTTAAAATCCCATTAAAAAGGTTTATTTCTTTTTTTTACTGCAAGCAGTTGGGAACACTAGAGGTGACTCATGGTATGCAACTGTATCTCTTTGGATACATTCCAGTCCTGCTCTGGAATGCCAAAGTCACGCATGGAGCTAGAGTTGTTTACTTTGCAACCATAGAATTATGGTTTGTTTTTGGCTGATTAAGCCAATACCGGTACAGTCCTCATTTACTGTAGGATTTTTCAAAACAAAGTGCAATGAAATCTACTCTAACAGCATTTAATCACAATGCTGTGTATTTGAAAATCTTTCTAACTTGTTTAGGGTCTTTATTCATAATTAATATTTTTAACAAATACCATAGCCATCAACAGTAAGGTCGGTTCCCTGCTCTTGTTGAAAGATAACAAAAATACAACACTTTTAAAAGGAACAGTTATGTTACAAACAAATCTACAATTTAATCAAAAGTTCATCCCCAGTGATTTGGTCGGCATCGGAATTTGGAAACCACATCGGAATGAACTTTTGGCTTTCAAGAGCAATCGCCATCTTGGGTTTTAGGCAATACCAAGACAGGGCAGGTAATCCAAGGATGTGGCTTTTGTTTGCCCACCTTTGTCCAAAGCGAGTCAGAGTTAGGAAGGGCAGGAGATTCCTCTCCAGACCATCCAAAGCAGCTTGCCCACCGCCCAGCCAAAAAGAAGGAAAAGCAGGTCTCTCCAGGGATCATGAGACTTGAGTGGTTGCAGAGTCTGGCTTGCAATTTGCTAATTTCCCCCAGTCCCCCAGCTGCATTCAGCGATCTAGCAAGTGTGAGGCCAGGCAGAAGGTGGTGCTAGTCCTACAAAGGCCTGCTCGCTGAGAGCTTTAGCCTTTTGGGAAAAGCAGTGGGGGAAGGAGGATGTCCTGCCTGGGTTTCCTGCCTACAGTATCACTGGCTGCTACAAAGGAATTCAGGAAAACAGATAAGTTGCCCTTGAGGAATTTGGGGTTTTTTTGGCTGGTTTCACTGAGGATTAGGCTTTTCATTTTAGAAAGATGGGGAAGGAAATAGATGGAGAGTTTGGGAGCCAAAGAGAAGGCAGCAATAGGCAGTTGGAGAAACGGTAGGAGGTTGAATTTGGCCAGCGAACTGAAAAGACACAGGAGGGATGGATAATTGCCCATTCTCCTGCTAAAGATTACAATTTTAGTGGGAAACAGTTTGGATGAACCTTTCTGAAGTCTCTTCCCACGCCCACAGCCATCTGGTCTTTGGGAAAGGGCCTTTCCTGGCACGGCTGTGGAGCAGAATCCTCACGTGATGCTGGTGGCCTTCACCTTCCAGATATTTAAGAACAAGGTGAGAACGCATCTTTTTTAATTTCTAAACAATTCTTAATTTTAGGAATGAGTTTAATTGTGTTAATGTTGCTATAAATGACATTTAATCATTTTGAGGTGCCTCGATGGTGGTAGCAATAAATATAACTGTAACCTAAAGTTTGAAAATCACCGTAACAATAATTGTTGCCCTCAATTTCACCATAAACTCACGGAAGAATAGCCTTAACAGAGCACGCCTCCAACACCAGTACTTTTGATTTTTAAATCCTCAAGGCGCTTAGTTTGATAAAAATAATACCAAATGAAAATCAGAGCAACTGTTAAGTTGGGTGAATGTGGACGCAGCAAGCCAGGCAGTGAGTGACAACAGGGTGAGAACCCAGCAACTGACCAGGGGAAACAGCTCCCTTTATATACCTTGCAGCTGTGGTGGTCAGCCAATCAGCTGACGGTCAGTTAATTCAAACTGCCCACCCAAATCTACATACAGAACAGCAACACTACATGATTGAAAATAGTTCCAATTAAGAGCTGAGAGAAGTTGAAGCTTGGTCAAAGAGACGCACAACCACCCTATTCTTAAATCGTCCCAGAGTCGGGGAAAGAGCCGCTCTCCAAGGTCCTGTCCCAGACACTTTAGTTTCCGGCCACAGGGAAGTTTCAGAAAGGGCCCGTGGGGCCATCTAAGCAGCAAAAGAATCCAAAATGAAAGGTAGGAGAAGGGACAGGTGGACGGGTAGCTTTCTTTTCCCCTTCCTGTGTTGCAGCAAATGTGCCTCCCGTCGACTATTAATATTAATAATGCGTTAATAATAAAGATAGAGGATAATAACCATGAAATCTCATTGAAAAGGTTTATTTCTTTTTGCAATACCTGCTTTTACCACAGGTTGGCACAGTTTTGTATCCCATAGCATTAAAATTGAGGCCATCCTAGGCCTTTTCGTCCTGTGGTGAAAACAGGAATTGGGTTTGGGGTTAGGGGTTGGGGCTGGGGCTGGGGCTGGGGCTAAGGCTGGGGCTGGGGCTGGGGTTGGGGCTGGGGCTGGGGCTCGGGTTCAGGTTCGGGTTCGGGTTCGGGTTTGTCATAGCTGCCCTATTCATACCGTTTGTCAATACCGAAGGGGCAAAGGGTGCTCGCTCCAACGCCCTGTGCGTTTACAGTATGGACGCGGGCACCATAGCAACCGCATAGCTGGAAGATTGTTTTGTTTTGAAAACCAAAATGGGGAGGACAGTGTGCTGACAATGGCCTGCCTTTGCTTTCGCCCACAATTCGCGGAGACCGAGAAGCGAAGGGCCAAAGTGCAGAATGGCAGCAAAAATACCGCTACTCTACGCTCCTCTGAAAGGAACGAGCCGGTTCCATTGGCCTTCACATGGTCGCCGGCTTCTTCCTTTCCAATCATCTCCAAGAGACATTCCCGACACGACGGACTTCCTGTCTGTTCACCGCGACCCTCCCCCAATGCCTTTGAAAAGGACCTTCCTGCCACGGCCAACTTTCGGTCCATCCTTAGTCATCCGTCCAACTTCCTTGCACAGTGACCTTTTCGGCACGGCGGACTTCCTGTCCGTCACGGTCGCCGACCCCCAGTGCCATCGACAAACGACCGTTCCATCACGGCTGACTTCCTGACCATCTTTCTTAGTCATCCCCCTACTTCCAAATTCAAACCTTTATTGTCAACACAAAGGATGCGTACAATGAGATTGGATGAGCCTCCCTTAGCGCAGCCCCCCCCCACACAAAATACATCTCAACTCATAAGCGAAAGGAAGAAAAAACCCTAACCAAATAGATCATACTAACAGACACACAATCCTATATACATATATATGCATAACATAACATAACATTATGTTATGTTACAGCACGGAAATGGCATCGGTCGCCCTAGTAAATGATCTCTGGCGGGCCAGGGATGGGGGTTGTTCCTCCATCCTGGTCCTTCTTGACCTCTCAGCGGCTTTCGATACCATCGACCATGGTATCCTGCTGCAGCGGCTCAGGGGGATAGGGATAGGTGGCACTGTTGTACAGCGGTTCTCCTCCTACCTCTCTGATAGCTTGCAGGCTGTTTGCGCGGGGGGTCAGGAATCCTCCCAGAGGCCCCTCACTTGTGGGGCACCTCAGGGATTGGTTCTCTCCCCTCTGCTCTTTAACATCTACATGAAACTGCTGGGTGAGATCATTCGTGGTTTTGGGGTGAGGTATCAATATGCTGATAATACCCAGCTTTACATCTCCACCCCTGACCACCCTAGGGATGCCCCTTCCGTGATGTCTCACTGCCTGGAAGCGGTGTGGGTTCGGATGGGGAGGAACAGACTCAGACTCAACCCTTCCAAGACCGAGTGGCTGTGGATGCCGGCATCCCGGGATCTGGATGTTCCATCTTTAGCGATCGGGGGAGAGACCCTTACTCCCTCCGATAGGGTCCGCAACTTGGGGGTCCTCCTGAATTCTCGGCTGTCCTTGGATGATCATCTGACGGCCGTAACCAGGGGGGCCTTCGCACAGGTGCGTCTTGTGCGCCAGTTGCACCCTTTTCTAGACCGGGATGCCCTCGCCACGGTCACTCACGCCCTCGTTACCTCTAGGTTGGACTACTGTAACACCCTCTACACGGGGCTGCCCTTGGGATGCGTCCGGAGGCTCCAGCTAATCCAGAACGCAGCCGTGCGGGTAATTACGGGGGCTTCTCGATACTCCCGTGTAACACCTCTCCTGCATGAGCCGCACTGGCTGCCGGTGGCGTTCCGGATTCGTTTCAAAGTGCTGGCGCTTACCTATAAAGTCCTTCATGGCTTAGGCCCAGGGTACTTACAGGACCATCTCCTGCCGCTCTCCCATCGTCCCGTGCGCTCTCACACAGTGGGCCTCCTCAGGGTGCCGTCGGCCAAACAATGTCGGCTGACGGCCCCCAGGATTAGAGCATTCTCTGTGGGAGCCCGGACCGTCTGGAACGGATTGCCCACCGTGCTCAGGACAGCCCCCGACCTCTTTTCCTTCCATCGCGAGCCGAAGACGTGGCTCTTCCGTCAACTCAACCGATCCGTTTGGGTGTACACTGTTATAATTTTAAACTGTTTTAATTGGGGTACTGATTTTAATTTATTTTGTTGTGATTTGTATCTGAAATTGTCATTTTGTAAGCCGCCTTGAGTCCCTCGGGAGAAGGATAATAAATAAATAAAATAAATTATATTACAGCAGCGTTGTGCTGGCTCTGCAAGTCTATAGTACTAAATAGTTACGGTGTTCTATCGTAGACGGAAGGAGGTCATCCGTCGTCGTTCCACCTTGTTTTTCCGCAAGATCCTGAGGAAACGGAGTCTCCGTTGAGCCTTCTCGACTACCCGGAGCATATTATTTTTCCAGGCGAGATCTTCACTAAGATGGAGTCCCAGGAATTTGAAAGAGGAGACCCTCTTCTCCACACAGCCTACCACCACGATAAAGTAATATCTCGATAGCTTCAAAGCTATTGCTAAGGGACAGAAAACATCGCCCTCCTGTGGCCCAAGCAGATATAGCAGCCACAAAAAAAGAAAGAAAAAAAACCCTTTTTAATAGCATTTAAAGATTATTATTCTATATCTTTATGATTAAAAGCCTTATTAATATTAATAGAGCAACGTGAGGCCCAGGAGCTACAGAACAGGCACAAAAGAAAGAATCCTGCTTCAAAAGCCTTAACCTGAGGTCCAAAGGTCTACAACGGCCTCCACGCTAAGGTTGACAGAAAACAGCGCCATCGTGCGGTCCAAGCAGGGATCGCAGCAACCCAAAGAAAGAAACTTTTTAAATGGAATTTTAGGGTTGTTATTCTTTATTATTAAAACTTTATTAATATCAATAGGCCATCACAGGCCTCCTTAACTCCGGTTAAGGCTTTTGAAGCGAGATTTCTTTTCCAGTTCCCGTGTTGCAGCAAAGGGGCCTCCCGTCGCTTTAATAAATATTAATAAGACGTTAACAATAAAGATACAGGATAATAACCTCAAAATCCCATTAAAAGGGTTTCTTTTTCCAGCCACAGTACCCGTTTTGGCCACACGAGGGCACTGTTTTCCGTCCCATGAGTTCAAAGTTATCGCTCAGGTGCAGAAAATTGTGCCCTCCTGCGGTCAAAGCAGGTATCGCAGCCACAAAAAGAAAGAAACCTTTTCGATGGCATTTTAAGATTCTTCCGTGCCAGGTCCGCAACCCTGGAGAAAACAGTGCCCTCCTGTGGTCCAAGAAGGAATAGCAGGCAGAAAAAGCACGGTCGCTGATTTTTTCCGTACCAGCGCCTCTCGGAGCGACCTTTCCAGCGTCAGCGCAACTTTCCGTCCGTCTCCTGTGCAACCCTCATCGCCGTTGGTAAAAAACGACCTTTCAACTTTCATTTTTCATTTTTACTTTTTAAGGGCTGCTCTGGGTAAACCTTTACCTTTACTCCAACCTTTCTTCTCCCCTTCTCTTCTTTTCTCTCTCTCCTCCTCCTTCCTTTGTTCTTCCTAAGGGTCCAAGCAGGGATCGCAGCAACCCAAAGAAAGAACCTTTTTAAATGGAGTTTTAGGGTTGTTATTCTTTAATATTAAAACTTTATTAATATCAATAGGCCATCACAGGCCTCCTTAACTCCGGTTAAGGCTTTTGAAGGGGATTTCTTTTCCAGTTCCTGTGTTGCAGCAAACGGGCCTCCCGTTGCTTTAATAAATATTAATAAGACGTTAACAATAAAGATACAGGATAATAACCTTAAAATCCCATTAAAATGCCATTTTTGCAGCCGCAGTACCCGTTTTGGCCACAGGAGGGCACAGTTTTCCGTCCCATGACTTGAAAATGTTATGGCTAAGGTGCAGAAAATTGTGCCGTCCTGTGGTCAAAATAGGTATCGCAGCCACAAAAAGAAAGGAACTTTTTAAATGGAGTTTTAGGGTTGTTATGCTATTCCTTCTTGGACCACAGGAGGGCACTGTTTTCTCCAGGATTGCGGAGCCGGCACAGAAGAATCTTAAAATGCCATCGAAAAGGTTTATTTCTTTTTGCGGCCGCGATACCTGTTTTGGCCACACGAGGGCACAGTTTTCCGTCCCGTGACTTGAAAGTTATGGCTAAGGTGCAGAAAATTGTGCCGTCCTGTGGTCAAAATAGGTATCGCAGCCAGAAAAAGAAATACACCTTTTCGATGGCGTTTTAAGATTCTTCTGTGGCAGTTCCACAACCCTAGAGAAAACAGTGCCCTCCTGTGGTCCAAGAAGGAATAGCAGTCAGGGAAAAAAAACACAACCCTTTTTAATAGCATTTTAGTTTTAGTTTTAGTTTTAGTTTTAGTTTTAGTTTTAGTTTTAGTTTTAGTTTTAGTTTTAGTTTTAGTTTTAGTTTTAGTTTTAGTTTTAGTTTTAGTTTATTTTTATTTTTATTTTTATTTTTATTTTTATTTTTATTTTTAGGGTCAGGGTCAGGGTCAGGGTCAGGGTCAGGGTCAGGGTCAGGGTCAGGGTCAGGGTCAGGGTCAGGGTCAGGGTCAGGGTCAGGGTCAGGGTCAGGGTCAGGGTCAGGGTCAGGGTCAGGGTCAGGGTCAGGGTCAGGGTCAGGGTCAGGGTCAGGGTCAGGGTCAGGGTCAGGGTCAGGGTCAGGGTCAGGGTCAGGGTCAGGGTCAGGGTCAGGGTCAGGGTCAGGGTCAGGGTCAGGGTCAGGGTCAGGGTCAGGGTCAGGGTCAGGGTCAGGGTCAGGGTCAGGGTCAGGGTCAGGGTCAGGGTCAGGGTCAGGGTCAGGGTCAGGGTCAGGGTCAGGGTCAGGGTCAGGGTCAGGGTCAGGGTCAGGGTCAGGGTCAGGGTCAGGGTCAGGGTCAGGGTCAGGGTCAGGGTCAGGGTCAGGGTCAGGGTCAGGGTCAGGGTCAGGGTCAGGGTCAGGGTCAGGGTCAGGGTCAGGGTCAGGGTCAGGGTCAGGGTCAGGGTCAGGGTCAGGGTCAGGGTCAGGGTCAGGGTCAGGGTCAGGGTCAGGGTCAGGGTCAGGGTCAGGGTCAGGGTCAGGGTCAGGGTCAGGGTCAGGGTCAGGGTCAGGGTCAGGGTCAGGGTCAGGGTCAGGGTCAGGGTCAGGGTCAGGGTCAGGGTCAGGGTCAGGGTCAGGGTCAGGGTCAGGGTCAGGGTCAGGGTCAGGGTCAGGGTCAGGGTCAGGGTCAGGGTCAGGGTCAGGGTCAGGGTCAGGGTCAGGGTCAGGGTCAGGGTCAGGGTCAGGGTCAGGGTCAGGGTCAGGGTCAGGGTCAGGGTCAGGGTCAGGGTCAGGGTCAGGGTCAGGGTCAGGGTCAGGGTCAGGGTCAGGGTCAGGGTCAGGGTCAGGGTCAGGGTCAGGGTCAGGGTCAGGGTCAGGGTCAGGGTCAGGGTCAGGGTCAGGGTCAGGGTCAGGGTCAGGGTCAGGGTCAGGGTCAGGGTCAGGGTCAGGGTCAGGGTCAGGGTCAGGGTCAGGGTCAGGGTCAGGGTCAGGGTCAGGGTCAGGGTCAGGGTCAGGGTCAGGGTCAGGGTCAGGGTCAGGGTCAGGGTCAGGGTCAGGGTCAGGGTCAGGGTCAGGGTCAGGGTCAGGGTCAGGGTCAGGGTCAGGGTCAGGGTCAGGGTCAGGGTCAGGGTCAGGGTCAGGGTCAGGGTCAGGGTCAGGGTCAGGGTCAGGGTCAGGGTCAGGGTCAGGGTCAGGGTCAGGGTCAGGGTCAGGGTCAGGGTCAGGGTCAGGGTCAGGGTCAGGGTCAGGGTCAGGGTCAGGGTCAGGGTCAGGGTCAGGGTCAGGGTCAGGGTCAGGGTCAGGGTCAGGGTCAGGGTCAGGGTCAGGGTCAGGGTCAGGGTCAGGGTCAGGGTCAGGGTCAGGGTCAGGGTCAGGGTCAGGGTCAGGGTCAGGGTCAGGGTCAGGGTCAGGGTCAGGGTCAGGGTCAGGGTCAGGGTCAGGGTCAGGGTCAGGGTCAGGGTCAGGGTCAGGGTCAGGGTCAGGGTCAGGGTCAGGGTCAGGGTCAGGGTCAGGGTCAGGGTCAGGGTCAGGGTCAGGGTCAGGGTCAGGGTCAGGGTCAGGGTCAGGGTCAGGGTCAGGGTCAGGGTCAGGGTCAGGGTCAGGGTCAGGGTCAGGGTCAGGGTCAGGGTCAGGGTCAGGGTCAGGGTCAGGGTCAGGGTCAGGGTCAGGGTCAGGGTCAGGGTCAGGGTCAGGGTCAGGGTCAGGGTCAGGGTCAGGGTCAGGGTCAGGGTCAGGGTCAGGGTCAGGGTCAGGGTCAGGGTCAGGGTCAGGGTCAGGGTCAGGGTCAGGGTCAGGGTCAGGGTCAGGGTCAGGGTCAGGGTCAGGGTCAGGGTCAGGGTCAGGGTCAGGGTCAGGGTCAGGGTCAGGGTCAGGGTCAGGGTCAGGGTCAGGGTCAGGGTCAGGGTCAGGGTCAGGGTCAGGGTCAGGGTCAGGGTCAGGGTCAGGGTCAGGGTCAGGGTCAGGGTCAGGGTCAGGGTCAGGGTCAGGGTCAGGGTCAGGGTCAGGGTCAGGGTCAGGGTCAGGGTCAGGGTCAGGGTCAGGGTCAGGGTCAGGGTCAGGGTCAGGGTCAGGGTCAGGGTCAGGGTCAGGGTCAGGGTCAGGGTCAGGGTCAGGGTCAGGGTCAGGGTCAGGGTCAGGGTCAGGGTCAGGGTCAGGGTCAGGGTCAGGGTCAGGGTCAGGGTCAGGGTCAGGGTCAGGGTCAGGGTCAGGGTCAGGGTCAGGGTCAGGGTCAGGGTCAGGGTCAGGGTCAGGGTCAGGGTCAGGGTCAGGGTCAGGGTCAGGGTCAGGGTCAGGGTCAGGGTCAGGGTCAGGGTCAGGGTCAGGGTCAGGGTCAGGGTCAGGGTCAGGGTCAGGGTCAGGGTCAGGGTCAGGGTCAGGGTCAGGGTCAGGGTCAGGGTCAGGGTCAGGGTCAGGGTCAGGGTCAGGGTCAGGGTCAGGGTCAGGGTCAGGGTCAGGGTCAGGGTCAGGGTCAGGGTCAGGGTCAGGGTCAGGGTCAGGGTCAGGGTCAGGGTCAGGGTCAGGGTCAGGGTCAGGGTCAGGGTCAGGGTCAGGGTCAGGGTCAGGGTCAGGGTCAGGGTCAGGGTCAGGGTCAGGGTCAGGGTCAGGGTCAGGGTCAGGGTCAGGGTCAGGGTCAGGGTCAGGGTCAGGGTCAGGGTCAGGGTCAGGGTCAGGGTCAGGGTCAGGGTCAGGGTCAGGGTCAGGGTCAGGGTCAGGGTCAGGGTCAGGGTCAGGGTCAGGGTCAGGGTCAGGGTCAGGGTCAGGGTCAGGGTCAGGGTCAGGGTCAGGGTCAGGGTCAGGGTCAGGGTCAGGGTCAGGGTCAGGGTCAGGGTCAGGGTCAGGGTCAGGGTCAGGGTCAGGGTCAGGGTCAGGGTCAGGGTCAGGGTCAGGGTCAGGGTCAGGGTCAGGGTCAGGGTCAGGGTCAGGGTCAGGGTCAGGGTCAGGGTCAGGGTCAGGGTCAGGGTCCAGGGTCAGGGTCAGGGTCAGGGTCAGGGTCAGGGTCAGGGTCAGGGTCAGGGTCAGGGTCAGGGTCAGGGTCAGGGTCAGGGTCAGGGTCAGGGTCAGGGTCAGGGTCAGGGTCAGGGTCAGGGTCAGGGTCAGGGTCAGGGTCAGGGTCAGGGTCCAGGGTCAGGGTCAGGGTCAGGGTCAGGGTCAGGGTCAGGGTCAGGGTCAGGGTCAGGGTCAGGGTCAGGGTCAGGGTCAGGGTCAGGGTCAGGGTCAGGGTCAGGGTCAGGGTCAGGGTCAGGGTCAGGGTCAGGGTCAGGGTCAGGTCAGGGTCAGGGTCAGGGTCAGGGTCAGGGTCAGGGTCAGGGTCAGGGTCAGGGTCAGGGTCAGGGTCAGGGTCAGGGTCAGGGTCAGGGTCAGGGTCAGGGTCAGGGTCAGGGTCAGGGTCAGGGTCAGGGTCAGGGTCAGGGTCAGGGTCAGGGTCAGGGTCAGGGTCAGGGTCAGGGTCAGGGTCAGGGTCAGGGTCAGGGTCAGGGTCAGGGTCAGGGTCAGGGTCAGGGTCAGGGTCAGGGTCAGGGTCAGGGTCAGGGTCAGGGTCAGGTCAGGGTCAGGGTCAGGGTCAGGGTCAGGGTCAGGGTCAGGGTCAGGGTCAGGGTCAGGGTCAGGGTCAGGGTCAGGGTCAGGGTCAGGGTCAGGGTCAGGGTCAGGGTCAGGGTCAGGGTCAGGGTTAGGGTGGGTAGGGTTAGGGTTAGGGTTAGGGTTAGGGTTAGGTTAGGGTTAGGGTTAGGGTTAGGGTTTAGGGTTAGGGTTAGGGTTAGGGTTAGGGTTAGGGTTAGGGTTAGGGTTAGGGTTAGGGTTAGGGTTAGGGTTAGGGTTAGGGTTAGGGTTAGGGTTAGGGTTAGGGTTAGGGTTAGGGTTAGGGTTAGGGTTAGGGTTAGGGTTAGGGTTAGGGTTAGGGTTAGGGTTAGGGTTAGGGTTAGGGTTAGGGTTAGGGTTAGGGTTAGGGTTAGGGTTAGGGTTAGGGTTAGGGTTAGGGTTAGGGTTAGGTTAGGGTTAGGGTTAGGGTTAGGGTTAGGGTTAGGGTTAGGGTTAGGGTTAGGGTTAGGGTTAGGGTTAGGGTTAGGGTTAGGTTAGGGTTAGGGTTAGGGTTAGGGTTAGGGTTAGGGTTAGGTTAGGGTTA